>NC_091461.1:69528190-69831844 GCF_027789765.1 Dendropsophus ebraccatus | reverse complement strand
TTTGTGACCTGGCTGGGTCACAAAAGCGATCGCTTCATTGTGTGAACGAACAGGGTTTCCTACCGCCGCAATTTACTGAATTGTGGCCGCAGAAAACGGACATGTCAGTTGTTTGTGGCCCGGCATGGGATCCCGGCCGGAGCATAAACTATGTGTATACGCTCCGGAGGGGATCCCATAGAGGAATAGGCAATGTTCCACGCTACATAAAGTACCGCCGTTGTTGCCGATGGCAACAACGGCCGCACTTTTACGTAGTGTGAACATAGCCTTAAAGTGGATCTATTAAACAGGAAGTGGTTATGCAGCGTGGCTTTAGCCTTAAGTAAATCTATGAGTAATGCATTGTAAAATAATAAAACTATTACTTTTACATATACTTTCTTGGGGTGCTGCTGTTTGTTCTACTTTTTTACCTTTTTCATGTAAAACATCCAGCAGTTTCAGCTGTTAAATACATGGCAGCTGCATAGGAAATGTAGTATTAATTGGGTGGGTGACTTTATAATACATGGCCATTCTGTGACTGCACGAGAGGCAGCCAATAGAGGTAAATTCCTGATATATCTCTACAACTTTCATATTAACTGGCATTGTACTGTAAGGACCTTTCTCTTGTAATGACGTTTGTTTAAAGAGCCTGTCTGCTTGAATTCACGTTACAAATTGCTGACAATGTTATTCCAGGAGGCACCTAGTACCATTCATTTAGATGTCTGTGCTTCCATAATATAAAAAAAAATGCCTTTATTCCCCTGTGCAAAGTGTTAGAAGTGTTCCCAAACCTCTGAATTACTGCCAGCTAAAAAGCAGGGAAAGACATAAGAGGTGGAGCGAGTAGGCACTTGCAGAAGATCAGGAGCTTGGAAATGCCTCTCTGGCACTTTACAAATGTAGAGAAAAATGCTTTTATTCTCCTGTGCAAAGCATAGAAGGATACATGAAAGGTATTGTGATTCTCCTACTAGTTGCAGATGAGAGATTCACTGAGAGCCTCCCAATGCTACAGAGAGTATGTACTGTTACCCAATGTTTACTAAAAACGTTACTAACATAGTTGTATACTGCACACATTTGACTTGTATCGGGGGAAACCAAAAGATACTTTTCAATGCATGACATATTTCTATGCATGATTATGTGTTAAGATTGATTCTGATCCAATTATGGTAATTATCTATGCTTTTTAGGTGTATGGAGAGTTTGCATGGAGTAACCCTCTACATCCTGATGTTTTCCCCGGTGTGCGTAAAATGGAAGCAGAAATCGTAAGAATGGCATGTAACCTTTTCCACGGTGGCCCTGAGACATGTGGAGCAGTAAGTCCTGGTACACAACTTTTGTGCGGAATTTAATGGCAAATAAGGTTTATAGCTCTGCAGTTACTGAGTCAGTAGATTGTCCATGACTTTTATGCACCTCTGTGTGGTGTACACTCCTTGGCTTAGTTACTTTGGCTCCTACACATTTACACTTTTCGATGATGATCCATTATTTCACAAATGTCTGTAAAGACTGCATTGGTAAAAGCTTATTTTTTATAAACTAGCGGCAGTGGCATGAACACTGGAATTTATTGATTTAGAGGTGTGTCCCAATACTTTTGTCCATGTAATGTATATAGCATGGTCTCTATCCTTTTGGCAACATTCTTAACAGCCTAAGAATGCATGTGGCTAAAACCATACCCTATGGGGGAGATTTATCAAAGGGTGTAAAATTTAGACTGGTGCAAACTGGCCACAGCAACCAATCACAGATCCTCTTTCCTTTCACCAGAGCTGGAAGCTGAGCTGTGATTGGTTGCTGTGGGCACTTTGCATCAGTCTAAATTTTACACCCTTTGATAAATCTCCCCCTATGTGTTCAGTAGTAGCTGCCGGATGTTGTTGGGGTTAAGCAACATCATTGCGCTGCTGTTGGTGAACGTGTGGTGGCGGGGTTTCAGCTGCATGCTTTTATAGGTAAAATCGCTCATAATAGTCTAAGGGTCCATTTACACTGAAAGATTATCTGGCAGATTATCTGCCAAAGATTAGAAGCCAAAGCCAGAAACAGACTATAAACAGAGATAAGGTAATAAAGGAAAGCCTAAGAGTTCTCCTTTTTTCAAATCAATTCCTGGCTTTGGCTTCAAATCTTTGGCAGATAATCTTTCTGTGTAAATGGACCCTAAGGCTAGGTTCACACTGCGTTTTTGCAATCCGTTTTTTTGCAAAAAACTGATGAAAAAACGGATGCATTTGTGTGCATCCGTTTTGATCCGTTTTTCCATTGTAAAAAAATGGATCAAAATGGATTCGTGTTTTTTTTTTTTTTTACAGACACAAAAACGTAGCTGACACTATTTTTGTGTCCGTTTAAAAAAAAAAAAAAAAAAAAAAAAAACGGATCCGTTTTGATCCTTTTTTTTTTTTTTTTTTTTTTTTTTTTTTTTTTTTTTACAATGGAAGTCAATGGAAAAACAGATCAAAAGGGATGCACACAAATGCATGCGTGTTTTTCATCAGTGTTTTCCAAAAAAACAAATGAAAAAACGGATTGCAAAAACGCAGTGTGAACCTAGCCTTAACCATTAAATCTACATTTTCTCTTAGGACACTATTAGTTGTGATTTAGTAATGAGCGAACTTGCTAAAAGCACAGGTTCGGCTGAACCTGATCACTCAGCATTTGAAAACTAGAGAAGTTGGATGCTGCCCTAGGGAATCCTGGAAAACATGGATACAGCCTTAGGTTATATTAGGGCTGCGTCCAACTTTTCCAGTTGCTGGGAGTCAAATGCGGAGTGTTCAGGTTTGGCCGAACCTGAACGTTCAGCAAGTTTGCTCATTGTTAGTTGTGATCTGTATATGGAGCTGGTGAAAGGTCACAGATTTTGCTGGGACCCACCTGCATCTGTGCGAAGTTTGGTAACGTGCCAGAACCTCCTCTACTTGGAGACATTCACCACTATGAAACATGAGCCTGTTAATTCCCAAGGTTCCTGCTGTATTTGCAATGCTTTTAGTATTGCTTTACCTCAAATACAGTGTTAAGAGTTCTGCTGCAATTCCTTAAACGGACACCTACGTTGAAGAGAGTCCATTGCACTTGGAATCATATGTTTCTAGTGTTTAGTGTGTCTGCACAAGGTCGTGGTTGGATTTGTTTTGTACTGATCAGAGAGCACACAGGAAGTCGGCCACAGCTGAGCTCTGCACAAAGGGCTCTGCTTTACTGTATATTGTCTGCAGGGTATTGAGCAACCAGCACTCAGCAGATTATTTCATAATGTCTGTTACATGAGTTCAGGTTACATTTTACATGTTTTTCAGACAGTGGGTTGTCCTAGTTGTTGTGGGATGCAGAAAAAAATATCTTATTTGGGTGGTATACGTATAGTACCAAAACATTCAAGAAAATGTAGGCATTTGATCTGCAACTACAGCTCCCAACAGTAATAACATTTTTTACACCAGTAGAAAACCTGCATGCAGGCCAAGACTAGAGCAGGGCCCCTCTTTTCTCGTCTTTCAACAAAAACATAGTCACCCATCTCTACAGTGACAGCCAACCATTTCCCGAGATGGGACAGTGCCACAGCCAGTCATTGGCTGAGCGGGCTGTCGCTGCAGAGACCGATTTTTAATGTGATGACTAGGATTAGCAGGGGAAAACCGGGGAAGCATAGAGAGGTAAGCATAGTTTCTTTATTATTTTCTACATACTGACGTCGAGTACCCCTTTTAAAGGGAATTTGGTCGGGCCTGGGTTCTGACAGTGTGCTGTAGGTGACATTCCCCTAGTGAGCATGGTACCTTTTGGTAATTCATCTGTGGAGTGGATTATGCTCTTTTTGGGGTCTCCCACTGTAAAGAAGAGTCAGAGGACAAATGTCACCAGTGACCTCTGACACTGGCTCTTGACACTGGCGCATTCATGAACCGCAAAAATTGCGCCAGCGAGCAGTAGGCCGGGCAACATAGATTATTTATGAAGAAGAGGGAGGAGAAAGCAGTGGTGAGGTGTGTCAGAGTGTAGCACAGACGCGGAGCCACAACCAATTACCAAAACGTGCCATGCTTACTACGGGAATGCTACCTACAGCCCTCTGTCAGGACCTCTGGTGCCCTTTAAAGCAAGGGCTGCATGGACATCGCTGATGATACGGCAAGGGCTGCACAATCATTGAGCCGTCTGATAGGGTCTGTAAGCGAGCGCTGATTTATCAGCTCAGCACTTGCTTACCCCATGTAATAAAGCGCTTAGTGACACCATTTGCAGTCTCCTTACTTAATAATCCTGCATCTTTTTACTGCAGACACCTTTGCTTCACCCAAGCATCGACAATACTTTGGTTTGGCAATACATTACATGGTAAAATGAAAGATACTATGCAAAACATACAACTGGTCCCACAAAGAACAAGCTGCCATATGGCTACGTCAACAGGAAGGTGGAAAAACTAAAATTGGCTGCATTATTAATGGGTTAATCCCTTGCCATAACTTTATATAACTGTACCACAAGGGCCTTCTTGTCATAGTGATTTCATGATTATTACCATTTAATCAACAATGGTGAGAGGGATCACATACACAAATATATTCACATACATTGGGGTGGGCCCCTCGGCATCCTAGTCTGATACTGCCTGTGTGACTAGCGTCAGAGCATTACATTGACATCACTTTGATGGATTACTTAATAAATGCGGTCTTGTTTTTTTTTTTTTTTTTTTTTTTCCTTTTCTTTTTGCAGGTGACATCCGGAGGAACCGAAAGCATTTTGATGGCCTGTAAAGCATATAGAGATTTGGCATATGAAAGAGGAATAAAGTACCCAGAAATGTATGTATTATGTTTTTACAATAATATATTGCTTTGCTTGCACCACACCCCTATAGTACATTTTAAAGGGTTATTTTGGCAGTACAAACAATTTCATGGGCCGACGTGTAAGTGGAAGCAGGGGTAAGCATTGGGGACTGGAATCATTTAGAATAAATGTGGTACTGCCAGAATATAAGCCAACATCACACAAGCTTCACAGGTCATGAGTATTTCCTTTTATGACAAAAAAAAAAAAAAAAAAATATGACTCCAGATACACAACAAGGGTTGTGTGTTTGTGACCACCAACTGTATTAAGCAGAGTGCACCTACCTTTCAATGAGTAGTGCAGGTAGGGTGAAGGATCAGGCACTACAATGTTTATGGGCACCCTAAGTACGTAGAGCTGATGAGAAAACCCCTTTATTTTCTTCTAAAGACTTTCATTGTAAACCATTGATGTCACTTTCATTTTAGAAATAATGTGTGAATGTAAGCATATGTTTTATTGCAGCGTTGCTCCAGTAAGTGCCCATGCCGCATTTGACAAAGCTGCTCATTATTTTGGAATGAAGATGGTACACATTCCCCTGGATAAGAAAACCATGAGAGTGGATGTGAAGGTATTTCATTTTTTTCATAGTGTATTAATAGTTTTTAGCAATTTTTATTGGATTGAAGCAATACAAAAATTAAATGTATTGATTTGCAAAGTTGTACCTTCTTCCTGTTTTGGTACAGTTCACAAGATTTAAATAAATCTATCGAACCTGTACAGAAGGAGTAAATTTTTATTTTACATTCAATTAAGTAGATAACATTAATTTCATTGGCATATGATTTATAACGTGTCAATTTAAAGGGGTCAGACCATTGGGAGCCCAGCAATCTCTAGAAAAGGGTGACCCAAAGCTTTCACAATAAAGCAGAGGTTCACATACTCGGTCATCACTCTGTTAATTGTTTAACGCACTACGAGTGGTGACGCACTACCATAAACAATAGAACCACGGTTGAGCATTTGCACAGACGCTTCTTTCAGAAAGGAACTTCGGGGGCCCCATTCTTGGGATCATATGAAGGGGGGGGGGAGGGTGACCAGGGCCCAACAGCTGTGGCTAAGTTAAAGGGCAACTCCAGCTATTTTTTTTTGTTCCAAATCATCTGGTGTCAAAGTGCCAGAGAATTGTAATTTACTTCTGTAAAAAAAAATTCAAATCTATCAGCTGCTGTATGTCCTATATATCTACGTCTATGACATACAGCAGCTGGTAAGTATGGGAAGACTTGAGATTTTTTTATAAAGGTAAATTACAAATCTCTGGCATTTTTTGACACCAGTTGATTTGAAAGAAAAAAAATTCTGGAGTTGCCCTTTAAGTTTTCATAGTATGGTTTAAGACTGAGCCACAAAAGGCTATATTATCCTCCCCAAAAAGCCTCTTGAAATGTTGATATATACCATATAAGTGTAACGTTTGTACAAAATAGGTTACCTCCTGTAGTTTATTCACATATGTATTCAATTTTACTACAGGCTATGAGAAGAGCTATCAATAAAAACACAGCAATGCTGGTTTGCTCTGCTCCTCAGTTTCCACATGGTATTATCGATCCTGTAGAAGAGGTAGCTAAGGTAAGTACCCCTACTGTATTGAAGTCTAAATAACCTCTGTAAAGGTTTATTAAATACGAAAACACTGATTCCTTTCTAAAGCCCTTAACATATATGATGAGCAGGTGTGGGGAAATGCTGCAAAGTTAAAGGCCTTTTACATGAGCTGACTCATTCAGGAGTGTTGCTAGTAACGCTCCTTGGGTCGATAATTGGCACATGTAAAAGTGACATTGATTAGCCAAGGAGCCAGAAAATACCAGATCCTCAGCTGATCGCTTCTTTAGTTCAAGCTTCGTTTATCACCATCAGCTGTCTATCTTCCTGTGTAAACATGATGTGCAGCTGATGGTAAAGGGAAACTGGGGACACAAATATATATGCATATATCCGTGCTGTCAGTATACAGATTACAAGCAGTGCATGTTTGCCTTGCGCACTGCTTGTGATCTTGCAGATCCCTGGTTCTCCCTCCTCTGGTTGCTTATGTATCTTCAGAGAACAGGATGGGAGCCAGATTAGAAGCACATTTTCTGCTTGCTGTGCCAGGGGGGTGGAAGGGGGGGCACAGACTCTGGGTCTGCTTAATTTTCACTCCGCAAATTAAGGAAACACTGGTGCGCACGGGATATATGTAGAGGCAGTGCGGCTCTACATAAATCAGCGAAGTGGCGGCGATGCGGGACATTTTTAAGCGTGGCGCAGAAAACGCTAGACTTTAATAAATGTCCTCCTTTGTTTTCTTCTTGGCATTGGCTGTCTTTGGGGTGGTAGTTCTACTGCAGAATACATTGAAAGCTAGACACCCCCCTGATAGTATTGCATGATAGATAAGTAACTGCCTGTATTTCTTAGCAGTGAGGACACCATTAATCCTAACCAATCCTTAACAAAAGCAGCTCCAAACTTGCAAGGAACCTCCATATGCTTTACTGTTGCCTGCAGACATTCATTGGTGTGTCATTCTCCAGTTCTGTGAACACACTTAGGCATATGCTTAACATTTTGACTCATTAGTCCAGAGCACCTCTCACCATTTTTTTTACACCAGTTCCTATGTTTACCTGCATAGATGAGTCACTTGGCCATGTTGCAAATTTGCCAAAATCCTTCTGGCTGCGGTTTTTACATAAATCACTTCTAGACACACATCTCCAAACAGTAATAGTGTGTATCTGGGTCCTGCTAATTCTGAGCTGGTGGCACTGCTAGACATCGCATTTTAAGGAGAAGTTTGTGTGATGTATCTTTGATCAGTTTCTTTGGCTGATCACTGCATCTACAGTCCTTAACACTACTCGCACATCTACTAACCCCAGTCTGCTTTAAAATCTTTGCCTAGAAGGGACCTTCCTTATTTAATAGATCTACCTGTGTCTTGTTGCTGTGCTTTCTTTTGCCATGTTGTGTGACATGACATTGCCCACAACCTCATCTTTGTAGCAGAGTTTGGCTGTTCCTCACCCAGTTTTAAGCCTCCTGAACAGCCGTTTTACCTTACATATAAAAAATTATCATTATTACCTGTTATGAATCATTGCTTAATCATTCACCTGATTATAATACAACAAAATTGCTGACTGTACCTGTGCAAGTATACCTAGAAGAATTTTTTCAGATATGTTGAAGCTGTTTTCTCAGTCTTTAAAATGACACTGTCATCCCCTTTTTGCATTCTGACTTGCAGATTATGCTAAGTGGGCGAGGCTTCATGCCAACCACACCACTTAACCCTGCCCACGGCGTCACCGTTGGCCCCGCCCCTCCATGACGTCATAGGCACATAGGGGCCTATGTGTCGATGACGTCACGGAGGGGCAGGACAACCAGTGACTCTATGAGCGGGACTAAGTGGCACTGTTGTCGGGAAGCCTCGCCCACACCACAAGCACCATGACGTATGATATAAAATAAAGTATGAAAACTGGTAAACTTAACCATTACATCTGTGTAGAGAAGTCAGAATGCATAAAGGGGTTGACAATGTCACTTTAAGTTGGTTTTAGAAATGTGGCTACATAAAAACAGTAAGGAGGATAACAGAGCTGACAGACATATTTTGCACTGACCACTAACCAGAAAGTGTATCATTTTTAAAATCAACTTTACATGCAGGAAAACCCTTTTAAAAGTGAAATATAAATCTGTGGTTTGTTCTTAATGCTCTGTTCTTTTACTTTAGCTGGCACGGAAGTACAAAATCCCACTTCATGTGGATGCATGTTTGGGGGGATTTCTCATTGTCTTCATGGAGAAAGCCGGTTTCCCTCTTCCGCCATTTGACTTCAGAGTCAAAGGAGTGACCAGCATCTCAGCAGACACTCATAAGGTATGATAGCCAAGTGAAGAGCATGGAAGGATTCTGGGATTCCTGCTGATCATTGGCAAAAAGTCCCACTGGACGTACTTTACTTTAAGAATTGAATGTTGCTGTACACATGAATAGGCTATTCCACCATTTTAGAATTATTTCCATAGTGCTAGACCTGTAAAGAAATAAAGAAAAGCAAAAATAAAAGTTGCTTCCCTAGCCCTGATTCCCCCACAGGACCTACTGCAGCTCCCGTATTTTCAGCTGCTATTCCTGTACTGCTCCAGTCTTCTGCTTGTTTCAGAGATAACCGCTCACAGCAGGACCAGTGGCTGCAGCCGTGTACTGTCTTGGCTAGTGATTGGCAGAGTGGGTACGTCCTGCTCTGAGCACTCATCTCTAAAACAAAAGAGGCGTTGAGTGTAGGAAACGTGAGTCGCAGTGGTCTGTGATTAGAAAGGTATAGCCTTTTTTTCCCCTTCCACTCCTCTACTACAGCCCTACAGCAATGATACTCTAGAATACGCCCTTAAGTGACCATGTATAGTTTACATCATGATGGCTATATTTTCTGCTTTCTTTCTAGTATGGCTACGCTCCTAAAGGGTCTTCAGTAATACTGTATAGTCACAAGGACTACAGGCATTATCAGTTCTTTGTCACTTCAGACTGGCCAGGTGGGCTCTATGCATCTCCCTCTATAGCTGGTTCTCGACCTGGTGGGATTGTAGCTGCTTGTTGGGCAACAATGATGCACATTGGAGAAGATGGATACATTGAAGCCACCAAGAAAATAATTTCGACTGCACGATTCATCATAAAAGAGTATGTGAATTTGTGTTCAAATTTGTATTAATTTAGTCACATAAATTATTCATTTTTTCTTAATCCTTTGGTCAACAACAAGACCCCACCAGTGACCGAATTCTAATGTCTTGTTAAAAACACATTTTGGGGCCATGTCACCTGTGTATCTCATGCAAAGAGAAAACTAATACAAAGAGGTGCTCCTCGAGTGCACCACTATCAGTGCTCACAAGGCAGCACAACGCCGCTGGTCGCAACAATTAATGCCTTGGAGCAAACCGGACGTAAGGCTGAAGCATAGTTCCTCTCGAGCGACCAAACTGCTTTCCTAGGTAGATCCACATACAAAAATTAAGCCCTCTGCGCATTTCCAACGATGATTCCAAGTGGACATACAGACAACACATTTATGAGCTGTGCCAGCCTAAATTTAACATTTATTCATGAATAATTGAGACCTGAGGAAGGTGCTAATATGTTTCCTAGTGGTTGTTGGAATTAGGACCAGAAATGTGATTTGTTTTTGTATGTGGATCTACCTGTATATCTTGTAATACCTTTGTAAATGTATTCCGATAAATACCGCAGTGTACTAGCTGCACACCCATAAAGTTTAATGCACCAAACCTAGTCTATTAGTGACTGTGTGTGTCTTAGTTTTGCTTAGTCTGTGCCCTTGAAACAAACAAAACATAGTCACTAGTAGATTACATTTGATTTATGACTTGCTGTATAGATTTGAATTCCTTTTTCGAGGTATAATGACGACTGGCCCATAATCTAATGTAAATGGGATCTTAAAAGAATAGCACCAGCATTGTTGGCACTGTATTAGAGGTACATTTGACCTTCTTGTGCCCTGCGCTATTAGACTCTCTTGGTCATCGGTTTAGTATTGCCAAACCTGCTTCTAAATTTCCTTTAGGGTAGCTTCACACGTACCGTATCGCTGCGTTTTTAACGCTGTGTTTTTTGGTGCGATTTTTATTTTTTTTACATGCGTGTGTAAAAAACGCAGCGATACGGTACGTGTGAAGGCACCCTTAACCCCTTAGCGTCCCATGACGTACCTGGTACGTCATGGTGCCGCGGGGGGTGTTCAGAGCGGGGTCCCGCCGGCACCCCGCTCTGAACGGCACCGATCTCGGCTGCAATCTGCAGCCGGGCAGTGCCTCTATTAGCCGGCGCGGGTCCCGTTGCCGCGCCGGCTAATTAAGCACTTGAATGCAGCTGTCAAACCTGACAGCTGCATTGAAGTGCTTTGTACTGCAAGTCCCTGGTGTCTAGTGGGGCGATCGCAGAGGGCAGACCCGTTCTTCTGCCCATGCCGGGCCTCAGCGTCGGAATGACGCTGATTCCGGCTCGGCAATAGATTGCTATGGCCTGCAGCAGGCCATAGCAATCTATCACAGATTACAATGATCTTTGCTGTGTATATACACAGCATTGATCTCTATATACAAGTCCCCAAGGGGGACTTCTAGTTTGTGTAAAAAAAAAAAAGTAAAAATGTGTTTTTATTAATAAAAAATCCCCTACCCTAATAAAAGTCCAAATCACCCCCCTTTTCCCATTTTATAAATATAAATTAATAAATAAACAAATAAACATATTTGGTATCGCCGCGCACGTAATCGCCCGAACTATTAATTATTCACATTCCTGATCTCACACGGTAAACGGCGTCAGCGCAAAAAAATTCCAAAGTGAAATATTGCGCATTTTTGGTCGCATCAAATCCAGAAAAAAATGTAATAAAAAGTGATCAAAAAGTCGTATTTGCGCAATCAAGGTACCGATAGAAAGAACACATCATGGCGCAAAAAATGACACCTGACACAGCCCCATAGACCAAAGGATAAAAGCGCTATAAGCCTGGGAATGGAGCGATTTTAAGGAACATATATTTGTTAACAGTGGTTTGAATTTTTTACAGGCCATCACATAATATAAAAGTTATACATGTTACATATCATTGTAAGCGTAACAACTTGAGGAACATATATAACATGTCAGTTTTACCATAGGGCGAACGGCGTAAATGCTAAACTCCCCAAAATCAAAACAAATTCTTTTTTTTTTCAATTTGACAGCGCAAATGATTTTTTTCCGGTTTTGCAGCATATGTTATGGAAAAATAATGCCTTTCATTACAAAGTACAATTGGTTTGCAAAAAATAAGCGCTCATATAAGTCTCTAGGTGAAAAAATGCAGGCGCTATGGACTTTTAAACATAAAATGGAAAAAGCAAAAGCGCAAAAACGAAAATTGGCTTTGTCCTTAAGGGGTTAAAGGGAACCTGACATGTTCAAAACTGCTGTTAAATCAAGGAGACACATGGTTACCATTCATATACATAGAAAATTGCTTTTATTGTTTAGTGCCATGGGGCTTGAGAAAGCCTCTTTGACACTTTGCACCAGAGAATAAAAGCATTTTTTTAACATTCTGGAAAACTAGACTGATAAATGAAAGGTAACCTGTGTCTTCTTGTCAACAGAATTACAGCTGACCGATTCCCTTCAATTGGTGTAGATGGTCTATATGTGCCAACGCTATTAAACGTTGAGTGAGCGGAGTCTTTTTATCTTTTTCGACGATTACTGTCATAAAATATGGTTTCACCTATTGTATAATTATTTATTTTTTTTATTCAAGGTTGCAGAAAATGAAAGAAATCTTTATTTTTGGGAATCCTGAGGTTTCAGTGATAGCACTTGGGTCACACGTTTTTGATATCTATCGTCTTTCAAACTCTTTGACAGCAAAAGGCTGGAATCTGAATACACTCCAATTTCCATCAAGGTAAGTGATTTATTAAAAAATACACCTGTATCATGAATGTATATTTCATTTATATTTAGGGGAAAGAGCATTTACTTTGGTTGTCATACAAAGTGACCAGTCCCTATAGGCTAACTTTCCTGGTGTGAACCTGGCTTAATTGGGTTATCTAGACAGCAGAAAAGGTCTTCTGCTCTCCGGCGCCCCCACTTCCTCCCTCCGAGACAAAATGGGGGTGATTGATAGCTGTCCAATGTTGGCAATGCCGCTATGAAATCGGGCAGATGTTGGACATTGGGTTACGTGTGTTTTGTCCTCACACAATCCCTGCGACGTGCTCCCCGCCCCCCTTTCTCCTCGAAAGTCATCACCAGGGACAGTCAGAGGGAGGAAGTATCGCACCGAAAAACAGGCAAAGTAGTACCTTTTTCTGCTCTCCGGATAACCCTTTTAACTCTTCCAGCCATTACTATCTATTCATCACAAATTGACTGTTGCTCAGGTCCTTACACTTTTTCTTCCCATTTTTCTTGCCTCAAACACTAACCTGCTCCCTAATTTATTGTCATGGCAGATTGGTGCTTAGGCTAGGTTCACACTAAGTTATTGCAATCCAATTTTTTAAATCCCTTTTTTGCAAAAAAAAAAAGGATAATACAAAACGGATGCACTTATGTGCATCAATTTTGATCCGTTTTTATATTGACTTCCATTATTAACCCCTAGACGATCCTGGCGTACCCGTACATCCCTACACCCTGGTGTCCAGTGTGTGTGTGTGTGGGGACTTTGTCGTGGAGGAGCGGTCCTCGTGTCTGGCACGGCCGGGTTTCTGATCCCGGCTCTGCACTCTATTGCTTTCGGCTGCAGCAACCAAAATCAATAGAGTGCCTACCTCATTGAACTATGCAGTATATTTATACTGCATAGATCAGATCACTGTGCTTATACTAGAAGTCCCCCAGAGTGTAAAAAAAAAAAAAAAAAAAAACTCCCCTAATAAAAGTTTGAATCACCCCCCCCTTTTCCCATGTTATAAATAAAAATAAATAAATAAACAAACATGTTTTATATCGCCGCGTGCGTAATCGCCCAAACTATTAATTTATCACATTCCTGATCTCACACGGTAAACGGCGTAAGCGCCAAAAAATCCGAATCCAAAAAAAAAATGCAAATTTTTGGTTGCATCAAATCCAGAAAAATTGTAATAAAAAGCAATCAAAAAGTCAAATATGCACAATCAAGGTACCGATAGAAAGAAAGAACACATCATGGTGCAAAAAATGACACCTCACACAGCCCCATAGACCAAAGGATAAAAGTGCTATAAGCCTGGGAGTGGAGCAATTTTAAGGAACATATTTGTTAACAATGGTTTTAATTTTTAAAAGCCATCAAATAAAATAATACATGTTACATATCGTTGTAATCGTAACGACTTGAGGAACATATATAACAAGACAAGTTTTACCCCAGGGCAACGGCGTAAAAACAACCCCCCCCCCCTCCCCACCCCCAAATAAAAAAAAAATAATAATAATATATATATATTATGATGTCCCTGGACGTCATGCTTTCCCTGCCTCCCCCCTCTGTCCCTAGGTGAGATCGGGCAGCAGGAGGAGGCTGTGTCACACAGCCTCCTCCTGCTGCCACCGCCCGGAGGGGAGCCGCGCTCCCCCCCCCAGGCAGTTAACCCCATAAACGCCGCTGTCAATGCGACCGAAGCGTCTATGGGGAGATTCAGTGTCCCCCGCCGATCGGGCGGCGGGGGGAGGCTGCAGAACGCTGCCTCCCCCCACCGCCACTCAATGTGTGTCCCCTGGCCCCCTCCCCTCGTCCCCCGATAACGGCGGATCGCCGCTACTACCGTTTTAGCGGCGATCCGCCGGTACCGGGCATTACCGGCGCCGCCGATAGCTTTCATCTCCCCCCACCGTGAATCCACGGTGGGGGGGAGATGAAAAATGTCCCCTCAGACCCCAGATCAGCCCCCCGATCACCCTACCCGGGCGGCCATCAGATCCAAGATGGCCGCCCCCATCCCTGCGAACAAACTATGTTTGTTCGCAGGGATGGAAATGAATTAGTGATCAAAGCCCCATGCTCTCCGCCACCGGAGGTAGCGGAGAGCATGGGGCAGTGATCGGGGACCCCCCCGTGTGGTCCCGGAGCAGGCGATCGGCGGTATATACTATATACCGCCAATCGCCTGTTCCCAGTGCTGATCAGCACTTTTTATCCCCTGTCACCATAAATCATTGGTGACAGGGGATAAAAAGTGTCACCGTGCCCCCCCCCCCAGTCGCCCCCCCACCCCCCCAGTCACCCCCGTCCCCCAGTCACCCCACCTTCCCCACATACGTTACCTGATCCACGGAGCTCCGTCCTCCTCGACGTCCAGGCTGATTCTGAAGTGCGCATGCGCTCCAGAATCAGTTATCTCAGAAAATTTAAAGTGCCAATTTGGTTTCTGTCACTGAACTATGATTACTGTGATAGAAAATATCTCAGTAATCATAGTAATACAGTGAAAATTAATGTATAAAGTACAAAAAGTGAAAAACATACAAAGAAATAAAACACACAATTTTTATTATAGTAATAATTGCAGTTTACTCCCAGATTACCCCTAGCCCCCCCAAATTACCCGTAACCACCGCAGGTTGCCCATATCCGCCCCAGATTGCACGTAACCACCGCACGTTGCCCATAACCACCGCACGTTGCCCATAACCACCGCACGTTGCCACTAACCGCCGCACGTTGCCACTAACCGCCGCACGTTGCCCATAACCGCCGCACGTTGCCCATAACCGCCGCACGTTGCCCATAACCGCCGCACGTTGCCCATAACCGCCGCACGTTACCCATAACCGCCGCACGTTGCCTGTAACTACCCCAAATTGCCAGTGACCCCCTCCAGGTGGTCCGTAATCAGCCCCGATTGCCCGTAACCCCCCATATTGCACGTAACCACTGCACGTTGCCTCTAACTCACACACGTTGCCAGTGACCCCCTCCAGATTGCCGTAACCACCCAAAATTACATGTACCCACCCCTGATTACCTATAAGTACTTCCGTTTATCCGTAACCACCCCAGATTGTCTGTAACCACCCCATGTTGCCCGTAACCACCGCAGATTGTCTGTAACCCCCCCAGGTTGCCCCTAATCACATGTAATTCCCCCCAGATTGCCTCTAACCACCGCACGTTGCCCCCGACCACCGCACGTTGCCCCCGACCACCGCACGTTGCCCCCGACCACCGCACGTTGCCCCCGACCAGGTTCCCATCCCAGATTACCTATAAGCACTTCAGTTTATCCGTAACCACCCCACGTTGCCCGTAACCACCGCAGATTGCCCATAACCACCCCAGATTGCCCATAACCACCCCAGATTGCCCATAACCACCCCACATTACCTGTAATCTAATTTTTTTATTGTATTTTAGTAACTGCGCTATTCTAATAACATTACTAGCTGCGGTTTTGCTCCAGCAAATTGGCGCTCCCTTCCTTCTGAGCCCTGCTGTGTGCCCATACAGTGGTTTATGCCCACATATGGGGTACCGTTGTACTCAGGAGAACCTGCGTTACAGATTTTAGGGTACATTTTTTTTCTCCCATTCCTCGTGAAATTGAGAAATTTTAAACTAAACGAACATATATTGGAAAAATTCGAGTTTTTCATATTTACTGTCTTATTTTGAATACTTTCCTCTAATACCTGTGGGGTCAAACCGCTCACTGCACCCCAAGATGAATTCTTTGAGGGGTGCACTTTCCAAAATGGGGTGACTTTTGGGGGGGTTCTCTTCTGCGGACACTACAGGGGCACTGCAAACGCACCTGGGGCTCAGAAACTTCTTCAGCAAAATCTGAACTGAAAATGCTAATTGGCGCTCCCTTCCTTCTGAGCCCTCCTGTCTGCCCATACAGTGGTTTATGCCCCCATATGGGGTACTCTTGTACTTAGGAGAACCTGCGTTACAAATTTTGGGGTGCGGATTCTCTCATGTTCCTTGTGAAATTGAGAAATTTTAAACTAAACGAACATATTATTGGAAAAATTCGAGTTTTTCATTTTTACTGTCTTAATTTTAAATACTTTGCTCTAATACCTGTGGGGTCAAAATGGTCACCACACCCCAAGATGAATTCTTTGAGGGGTGTACTTTCCAAAATGGGGTGACTTTTGGGGGGGTTCTCTTCTACGGACACTACAGGGGCGCTGCAAACGCACCTGGCGCTCAGAAACTTCTTCAGCAAAATCTGCACTGAAAATGCTAATTGGCGCTCCTTCCCTTCTGAGCCCCGCTGTGTGCCCATACAGTGGTTTATGCCCACATATGGGGTACCGTTGTATTCAGGAGAACCTGCGTTACAATTTTTGGGGTACTTTTTTTCTCTTTTTCCTTGTGAAATTGAGAAATTTCAAACTAAACGAACATATTATTGGAAAAATTCGAGGTTTTTCATTTTTACTGTCTAATTTTGAATACTTTCCTCTAATGCATGTGGGGTCAAAATGCTCATCCTACCCCAAGATGAATTCTTTGAGGGGTGTACTTTCGAAAATGGGGTGACTTTTGGGGGGATTCTATTCTGCTGACACTGCAGGGGCACTGCAAACGCACCTGGCGCTCAAACTTTTTCAGAAAAATCTGCATTAAAAAAGCTAATTGGCGCTCCTTCCTTTCTGAGCCCGGCTGTGTGCCCATACAGTGGTTTACGCCCACATATGGGGTACTGTTGTACTCAAGAGAACCTGTGTTACAAATTTTGGGGTGCAGATTCTCTCATGTTCCTTTTGGAAAGGAGAAACTTTAATCTAAACATATATATTATTGGTAAATTAAAATTTTCGATTTTTTTAAGGCCTAATTGTGAATACTTTCCTCCAGCCCCTGTAGGGTTAAAATGCTAATTATACCCCTAGATTAATTCTTTAAAGGGAACCAATCACCCCGAAAATCAATGTAAAGACAAGGATATGTGCTGATAGATCACCCAGCACACTTCCCAAATATGCCCCTGTAACCTCTGTGCCCCCCTCAATGAGACAGTAATCTTACTTCTTGTCACGCGCTGTATGTAAATTTTTGCTAACTAGTCCGGGTGGGCGTATGTAGTCCTGGTGGGCGTATGTAGTCACGGTCCGTGGGCGTATCTACTCACGGTCCGGGGGCGTATGTAGTCGCGGTCTTCGGCTGTAATCACGCCCAGAGGGGCGTGATTCGGCGGCTTGCGGTCCAGTGACGTCATCCGGCGGCTTGCGTTCCGCGTCGCGGCCGCGCCGACGTGTTCGGGAACCCGCGCATGCGCAGTACGTCAGCGTCGTCTCCCGCCGTACTGCGCATGCGCGGGTTCCCGAACACGTCAGCGCGGCCGCGACGCGGAACGCAAGCCGCCGGATGACGTCACTGGACCGCAAGCCGCCGAATCACGCCCCTCTGGGCGTGATTACAGCCGAAGACCGCGACTACATACGCCCCCGGACCGTGAGTAGATACGCCCACGGACCGTGACTACATACGCCCACCAGGACTACATACGCCCACCCGGACTAGTTAGCAAAAATTTACATACAGCGCGTGACAAGAAGAAAGTAAGATTACTGTCTCATTGAGGGGGGCACAGAGGTTACAGGGGCATATTTGGGAAGTGTGCTGGGTGATCTATCAGCACATATCCTTGTCTTTACATCGATTTTCGGGGTGATTGGTTCCCTTTAAGGTGTCTAGTTTCCAAAATGGGGTCACTTATGGGGGTTTCCAGTATACAAGCCTCCTAAATCAACTTAAAAAAAGAACTGGTCCCTAAAAAAAAATCAGTTTTGGAAACTTTCACAAAATGTGATAATTTGCTAATAAATTTCTAAGCCCCATAACAGCCTAAAAAAGTAAAATATGTTTCCCAAATTATGCCAGAATAAAGAGCACATATTGGTAATGTGATTTAGTAACTAATTTATGTGCTATGACTTCCTTTTTTAGAAGCAGAAAATTTCAGAAGTTCACAAAAAACACACAAAGTAATGACCAAATTTTGCCACTAATATAAAGTGCCATATGTGACGAAAAAACAATCTCAGAATCGCTAGCATACGTTAAAGCATCACTGAGCTATAAGCGCATAAAGTGAGACAGGTCAGATTTTGAAAAATGAGCCTGGTCATTAAGGCCAAAACAGGCTGCGGAGGCAAGGGGATATATTAATAATTATTAATTAATAATTTATTTATTTATTTTTTATTTACCGTATTTTTCGGACTATAAGGCGCACTTAAAATACTATGGTTTTCTAAGAAATTGTAAGTGCGCCTTATAGTCCAGTGCGCCTTATATATGGACCGGGACAGCTCCGGCCACCATGGCGCAGATATGCTGCTGAGCTCACATCTCCCAGCCGCACAGCGCAGCGCTCCCTCACCTGGACTCCCGACCCATGGCTCCGCAGGCCTGTCCTGCTGTCCCGCTCTCCCTTTGTAGCGCTGTACCGCTCTCCCTGCTCTCCGCAGCCTGGATACAGGCTTCAGGCATAGATTTTCATTCAATAGCGCCACCTAGTGGCCAGAGGTTATAGAGCAACACTGTACTGTACTGAGGCTCCTAACTATGGTGGCCACAATGCTCCATGCAGAATTCTGCCAACGGGACTCGCTGGCAGAATTCTGCCTATCCTGCATGATGCATTACGGCCACCATAGTTAGGAGCCTCAGTAAGTACTGTGATCAGCAGTTGACTTACGTTTTTCGTCAGTTCAAACTTATACACTATAATGCGGTGCGCCTTATGGTCTGGTGCGCCTTATGGTCTGGTGCGCCTTATGGTCTGGTGCGCCTTATGGTCTGGTGCGCCTTATGGTCTGGTGCGCCTTATATATGAACCTAGATGGCTTAGCAGGCTAAAATTGAAGGTGCGCCTTATAGTCTGGTGCGCTTTATATATGAACCTAGATGGCTTAGCAGGCTAAAATTGAAGGTGCGCCTTATAGTCTGGTGCGCCTTATATATGACCCTAGATGGCTTAGCAGGCTAAAATTGAAGGTGCGCCTTATAGTCTGGTGCGCCTTATAGTCTGGTGCGCCTTATAGTCTGGTGCGCCATATATATGAACCTAGATGGCTTAGCAGGCTAAAATTGAAGGTGCGCCTTATAGTCCGAAAAATACGGTATTTTTATTTTTTTCAATTTCACCACACATTTAATTTTTATTCAGCCAGTCATTGCAAAGTACAATTAGTGGCGCAAAAAATAAGGGCTCGTGGGTTTCTAGGTGAAAAAATGCAACTGCTACGGCCTTTTAAGCACAAGGAGGAAAAAACGAAAATGCAAAAATTTAAATTGGCCCTGTCCTCTAAGGGTAAAAAAAACAAAAAAAAAAAAAACAATTAAAACTGTCCACTTTTTTTTTTAACATGCACAAAAATGTAGTCTACCTCATTTTTGTGTCTGTTAAAAAAAAACTTTTTTTTTTGTTTTGTTTTTTTTTTAGAATTGAAGTCAATGGAAAAACAGACCAAAACGGATGCACACAAATGCGTTTTTTTGCAAAAAAAGTTTGAAAAAAGGATTTCAAATAACGTAGTGTGAACCCATCCTTATTCATCGATTTTTTTTTTTTTTTTTTTTTTTTTTTTTTTTTTTTTTTTTTCTTGCTAGTTTTGTATTTCTGTGATATTTTTAGTAAATGCGTGTATTGTGTTGGGAATGTGCTATCCCCTGCAGTGTGGATGCTTATTTTCTGTCTGTTTCCTCTCAGTATTCATATATGTCTCACGATGCTGCATACAAAACCTGGAGTAGCACAACTTTTTGTGAAGGACGTCCAAGAATCTGTGTCTGTGATAATGAAAGATCCTGGAGCCAAAACTACTGGAGTGGTAAAACCTGACTTTGTTTTGTATCATATGGGAATTTGTGAAGCATTAAAGGGTATTTCTGGTATTTATTACCATCTCCCTTACTGATGAGCTGATGGAAGGGAACAGGCAATTGGGTGAATGTTGTGGCTATTATCAGGCACAGCCCCATATATTTTGTTGCAGTTGGGCCTAGTCCTGCTGCTCAGTCTCACTTAATGGAATAGATCTGGGCTACATGTAGTACCAGGCACATGTGCCACAAGGTTTGCAGAGCTGTACCTTCTTGTTGGGTTAGGTGGGATTTACTTGACTCTGTTTACTCAGAGAAACGTCTGCATGGCATTTCTGATGCAGGTTGAAATTCTGCCCGAAGAACTGACATGAATTCTTGAGGCAGAAATCTTTAGCATTAATTTATAGTCAATGGGAGTTTGTAATGGTGTGTTTACACAGGGAGATTTATCTGACAGATTTTTATTGCCAAAGCCAGGAACAAACAATAAACAGAGAACAGGTCAAGGAAAGACTGAGATTTCTCCTCTTCTCAAATCCATTCCTGACTTTGGCCTAAAAAATCTGTCAAATAAATCTCTGTGTAAGCACACGGTAATTCTGCTTTATTTCAGCAGAAAGTCGAGCAGAATTTCAGTAAGGAAATTTGCAAACTTGTCAATTTGCATTTGCATACTCTGGAAAACGCTATTGGTTTCCTGTTATACCCCAAGTGCCCCCACTCCACCTAAATTATGAGATGGTAGTTTTTAACATCACAGGGTGGGCACGTATGAAAGTAAAATCTTGGTAGAATCAATTCAGGAAATGCAATTTTATACATAAATATATTATATGTTCTCTCTTTTAGGGTGCAATATATGGGATGGCTCAGACGATTCCTGATAGGTCCTTGGTCACGGAAATTTCCAAAGCCTTCCTGGACTGCTTGTACCTCACAGAATTACCACCCAGTCCCAAACAGATAAATGGCTCGTCTGGACATCACTAGACATAACTACTTTCCTCAAGGCGGTACTATTCCCTAGGGCAGCAAAATCTCATGGAGAGTGCTTTTTAGTACTTCATACTCATTTTCACTTTTAAGGGACTTGTCTCTTTGATTTTATATATATTATATACAAAATATATTCTATATAAATTCCCAATCAATAAGGTACTAGTTGCCTAGAATATTCTTCCTTTCCCACAGATTGCAAAATGTGAGTAATTTACGTGTCTCGCAAGCTCCAAGAATTGTTGGTAGCAATGTCTGTCCCTCTGATATGTTTATCTATGTGTTCCTGTCTGTTCATACTTAAAATCATGTCTATTTCACAGTTGTGATGTCCGTGCTAATACTCAAAAAACGCAATGTAAATCACTTGAGAAGAACATGATTCATTACCATCCTATGTTGCATTTCAGCGCATTTATTATGTTCTGTTATCAATATTGGCAATTGCTATACTTAGTGTCACTGTCATTATAACTTTCAAAACCTAAATCAACAGCAGTTGTGAAATAAAGCAAATTTGCAATTTACATTCATTATTATTTCATTTTTTATTTTTTTTTTAGTTATCATGGAAAACATGGCACTTAATGCAGGAGGTCCCGGCTCAATGCATCTGTCTAGCAAATGAAAGTCCTGTGTTTCCCATAATAACTATAAAAAAATGAATGTAAATTGCAAACTTTCTTAATGATGTCCCCTGTTGATTCAGATTTTTAAATTAAAAACTACAGTGACATTTTAAAGTGATATTGTCACCCCCTACCCATTACTCTATGTGCAGTTCTCCATACCATCCACAAGATTAGATGCTGCACATTTGATATATACCTGTATAAATTGCGTCCGTGTCGACCCTCTGCTGTAATATCCCTTCATTTCATCTGTGGACAGTGTCAACTAGGCGGGGCTTCATGACAGTTGAGCCCTCTTCCTAGCCAGGAGGTGTGGCCCAACTTCCATGAAGCCCCACCTAGGTGACATTAACTGATGAAATGAAGTGAGAGGGGATGTGGTGGTGACAGGATTACTTTAAAGATGTGAGCTTCCAATGTACTTTGATGACTGGCTCCACAGATCTTTATAGTCACATTGCTTAGTTTAAGAGTGCATTTACACATACAGGATCTGCCCTGGCCCAAATATCTGAGGGGGCCCTAAACCACCTAAGACATCTGTTTTATAAATGACACGTGCTGTGGTCTTTTTTTTTTAGATTTTACATTGGAGCCAATGAACTTCATGTTATGCCCCTGGTTCTTTGTAATTATTAGGTTGTTTTAAGCATAAAACATAGTGAGTGGGCAGATGGGTGGCTGCTTCCAGCATTACCCCATCCTATCATTGACTGACATTTGTTCCCTTCTTTGGCAAAATAGTGTTTTCTCTTTCAAGGGAGCAAGGCAGAGTATTGGTCAGCGCAGTCATGAACATGGTGACAGGTACCCTTTCAGTAACCACCGCAGTAGTTGCAGACATGTAACTGCCTGAGTCCACCGGCTCTTGCTTGATCTCTGATTAAATTTTCTTTTTTTTTTAAATGGACAGATTTTCTATCAGACTTTTATGTATTGTTTACATCTTAATTCACGAGCATGTGGTTGTCCTCTGCTACCTCCACCCATTACCTTTATAAAATGACCTTCATTGATCTTAGTTTGTCTTATGACAAACATTATAATAAGCACAAAAGGAGGCGATTATGCTGCTAAATTGGAGACAGGTGCAACCATGGAAAGGTCTGTGCAGCATGTGATCACTACTGCAAAAGCGTGATCTCTTCTGTCACTAGGAGCTTCACAGCAGAATGACACAGAAAGAAGTGAAATGTCACTACTTTATCCACATGGTCCACCACCTAAGATGCGTTGGTTGGTGGCTAGCTGACTGTTCATTGGTGCTCCAAAGGCAGTGTTCATGTTAAAGGCCAATATCCCATATGTCACTCTAATAGTTGTATAATATGATCCATGTGCAGCCTTATGAAATTGCGCACTCCAAATCTGTATTGTTAAACACTTTGTGGCAGATAGCTGTGGTGCTCTCCACATGTAGTTGCATTTTATGCAATGCTTTTGTGCGCTGGGTATGCATTGTGTAACACAGGGTTTCCAATTTCGGAGGGGACATTGGTATAGTCTTATACTATTGAGACATTGCATGAATCCTAATCCCGACATCAGAGGGCGCCAATTCAGATAATTTCCTTTGTGTTACACACAGTAGAACCAGTTGTTTTAAGAAAGGGAATTTGTACATAAGTGTATTTTCCCTGTTTAATAGAGGGCACTTTAAGGATGCTCTTATACACTGTCTATTAGGAGAATGGAAAATAGGGGGGTTAAGTAGTTAGAGGTAAAGCACACTGATGTTAACTATTATCTAGATGTTGAATTTGGGTAAATTCCTATAGAAAGATTCTAATGGTAAAACCGTACATCTATTGTTAGTTACCATATGTTTATGTGCATGTGCACAATGTCAATTTTTAGCCACTGTAACATTTTTGCTGTGCATCGGCTCAATGAAGATGAACCTGTTGCCTAGTAGATGGACTACTAAACCTGCATGGTGACTTCAGACAAGCGCAAACCACACGGGGAGAATTACAAAGTGGCTGTGAACACTGGGCTTAGCCTAGCATTGCTCACTGGCTGTACACACCGTAGCAGATTTGACACCTTATTGGATAGTGTAGTCCCCTCTGCACTGTAGATGTTGAAGCCATGCTTGCCTTTAGGTACTTTTTAAAGCTGGGATCACATGCTACAACTGTGAACGTGCAGATTTTAAAAAAATAAATAAGATTTTACAGAGGGAAATCCACATTTAAATCCCATATAAATCTGAAAAAAGGCATTTGTAGTAATTAAGTCTGTCAGTTATGTGTGTGTGTTTTTTTTTTTTTTTTTTTTAAACGCATGTAAGGGTACAAACCCACTTGACGTATTTGCTGCGTGAATCAGTCTTAAAAATAAGCAGGCAAAACGCAGTTTGGCTTTATACAATTGTTCTGCGTTAAAATACGCAATTGCGTATTTTTGAAGCGTGAAGCTACATGCGTTTTTCGCACAGGTTGTTAACAACTGATGCTTTGCTAACAACAAGCTTCACGCTTCAAAAATACGCAATTGCGTATTTTAACGCAGAACAATTGTATAAAGCCAACCCGCCTTTTGCCTGCTTATTTTTAAGACTGATTCACGCAGCAAATACGTCAAGTGGGTTTGTACCCTAAAGGTCCTTTTAGACCTAACTATCTTCGTCCATCAGCGAGAAGCAGTGCCTGTATTGCTATCGGACCCACATCCCCTGTTCATACTTTGCCACAGTACAAAACATGAGATCAGCCGAGGATCTGGTGCTTTTCCATTTCTTGGCTGATCGCTGTCACTTATATATGGGCCGTTTCTAGCAACCCTCCTGACCAATAATTGGCCCATGTAAAAGGCCTAATCACATGTTGCTGCGTTATCATGGTGAAATTGACTACAAGGCCACATAAAGTTTTGCAAGCAATCAATAACCCTGCGGTTGTGTCTTATTTTTGCTGTAGCAACCACAGTCATTTATAATAATGCTATTAATTTTAATTTTAGAATGTCATTTTGCTACTTATGTCTTTCTGTTTATAGCTGTTCCTTTCTTTCCCCTTAGTATTAACCTTTTAATTTTCTAATACACTGTATACTGTCATTTAAATAAAATGCCCTAGGTTTTGTTTGTTGTTTATAATAATAAATTAAGACTTGTAGAAATTGGTCTGCTAAATGTCAAGTGCCTTTTATCACCTTGTAGGTGGTTGATTAATTGTAATGTAAAAGAATAAAATGCTTACATTTACTACTGTACAATGTTATTTTTTTTCCTGATCAATTGTCATGATCAAATGTTTACAAAAAAGGAAAAAAGAAAAGTGTCAGGCCTGAACATAACAAACATTATTATTATTTTTTTTTCCAGTTTTACTGAAAAATTTCAGATTGCATAAAGCAAGTTTAGAGATTAGTAATCTTATGAGTACATGTCATTGCGCTTTCTACAGACTTTGCATAAATCAATAGATAATTGCATACAGTTAGCATTGTAACTTAATAGATTCTCGGCTGATAATGTCTTTACAGCAAGCTTCAAAATTTATCTTTCTTAGCTGCACATCATGTTGTGTGGCTGATAAAGATAAAAAGAAACCAACAGCATGAATATGCACATATCTGTGCGGTCGGTTTCCAGATCACAAGCAGTGCATACTTACCATCAGGGCTGCTTCCAACTGTCCCATCCTCCATCTGCTGCTGTATCTTCAGGCCCCCTCCTCCAGAATGACTGACGACTGGACCTTAAGATATAGGATGGGAGAGCTGGTATACTGGGTCACAAGAAGTGAAGAAGGTAAATAAACACTGCTGCTTGTGATATAGAAACTGGCAGCACTTATATACATATCTGGGCTGTCAGTTTCTATGGCTGCACAATGGATACTGAGATCATTTGTGCAGCCCTGCCACTCGATTTGCTGTAAAGGCACTGCAAACCAGCACCGATCTCGCTGAGTGCTCATTTGTGGACAAAACTTTAAATGTAAAAGACCTAAGGCTACATTCATACAAATGTGCATCAGTAGTGCTCCGTGCTTCACAAACCACTATATTGAAGATAGTGATCTGTGCCGCAAAGCAGGGCTGTGGAGTCGGAGTCGTGGCTGGCGTCGGAGTTGGAGCCAGCTAAAATAAATCTTTAAACAATTTAGAATTAAATTTCGATATGAATTTTACAAGTTTTGCTCATGAATATACATTATGAGCAACATTCTTATAGGACACTGGCCCTATTACATAAGGGTGGACAGGGATTATATCAGTAATAAGACACTGGCCCTATTACATAAGGGTGGACAGGGAAGATCAGTAATAGGACACTGGCCCTATTACATAAGGGTGGTCGGGGAAAAGTTGTCGGTCACTATTTGGCAGTTTGTTTCTGAGCTGGTCCATTGTGTGAGGGGAGATCTGTGCTGTTGTCTTCCTGGATGCTGGATGATTGTATATGAGCAGCTGTGTAATATAGAGGAGAAGGAGAAGACATAAGTAGTGTAGCAGTAACCTCTGTCCCCAGTGTGGTGTTTTCTCTCTGGGAGAAGATTGTGTGTGTTTTTCTTCAGTGTTCAATGGCTGCAGCTGTGTGTGTGCTATGGCTTCAGTAGACACTGTGTGTGTGTGTGTGTGTGCTATGACTTCAGCAGGCTGTGTGTGTGCTATGACTGCAGCAGGCTGTGTGTGCGCACACTATGGCCGCAGCAGGCTGTGTGTGTGCGCGCGCTATGGCTGCAGCAGGCTGTGTGTGTGTGCGCGCTATAGCTGCAGCAGGCTGTGTGTGTGCTATGGCTGCAGCAGGCTGTGTGTGTGCGCGCTATGGCTGCAGCAGGTTGTGTGTGTGTGTGTGTGTGTGCTATGGCTGCAGCAGGATGCGTGTGTGTGCTATAGCTGCAGCAGGCTGTGTGTGTGTGTGTGTGTGTGTGTGTGTGTGTGTGTGTGTGCGCGCGCGCGCTGTTGCGTGCCCCCACAGTGACCTTCTATATCACTGTGTGACCTCTATATCACTATGTGTGACCCCCTGTATATCACTATGGCTGACCTCTATATCACAGGTATTGGCATTGTTAGCAGTGTTTCTTCAAGTATGGTGAATATTTAGTCAGAGACATAGGAGACTGTCAGCAGGAAAAGGTCACCTGCTCCATCTAGTCTAGTTCTGAGTTGTTCAGGACATGAAGGCTGGAGACTGGCTGCATCCACTGCACACACAGGAGAAGGTGCTTTATATGTTTCCTTATTCCCTCAGAAGTTGCCCCAGGATCATGTAGGACATTAGGGAGAAGCTGCTGAGCCAGTGTGATAAATAAACCCCCTGGTATATGACTGGCCATTTATGAAGGAGTCTGAGTCGGTCCTGATAAAATTCAGGAGTTGGAGTCGGAGCTGCAGCTTACCGACTCCACAGCCCTGCCGCAAATGCAGGCTACACGATGACCTGCCTTTTTACTAGTGTATTTTTTCTTTTGGAGCCCTGTACAGACGTGTGAATGGACCCATCGAAATAAATATCTTGGTCCTGTGTTCTGTCCGCTATCGTGGACAAAACTACGGACGTGGGAATATGGCCTAAGAGGAGTTGGGTGTTTATGGTATGTAGGTTTCTGTATGGGAGTGAGGTCAGGGTGTCAGAATGAGGATGAGAGTTATTGATTAAGAAGGTTGAGGTCTGAGAGCTAGATGGAAAACTTAGTTTAGTGAGAAACAGGACAAAGTCTAGAGAAGACGATGTTCAGGGTATTCCCATCCTTGAGAGACTCAAGAGAGGCCAATGGAGAAAGTTAAAGGGATTATCCAGCGCTACAAAAACATGGCCACTTTTCCCCCTACTGTTGTCATGATGCTGTTTAGCAGCTCCTCTTTCCCATCTCCCTACCTTCCCCAGAGGTCTGTGTGTGAGACAGCAGTGCCAGTGATTCTGTGGGGGCAACAGTGCAGTGGGACCCTGTTT
The DNA here is from genome assembly GCF_027789765.1 of Dendropsophus ebraccatus. Taxonomy (NCBI): domain Eukaryota; kingdom Metazoa; phylum Chordata; class Amphibia; order Anura; family Hylidae; genus Dendropsophus; species Dendropsophus ebraccatus. The sequence goes on along the minus strand of NC_091461.1, from coordinate 69,804,086 downwards.
AACTAAGTATTAAACATGTCCACATTTAGCCTACAGTACATACATAACATATATACGGTACACACAACCAACAATACATACAGTATACACAACTTACAGTATATTCATAACACAGTATACACAACTTACAGTATTTACATAACATACAGTATACACATAACTTACAGTATATACATAACATACTGTATGCACATAAAAGTCCAATTACAAAGGGATTATCAGGCAGATATCTCCCTGTGTAATAGAGACAGCAATCAGCCAACTTGTGAGCAAACACTCACTTGTCTGCTGATCACTGTCTTTCAACATGTATAATAATCTGCTACTAATCGCACACCTGTCCCTGTAGTGATGTGTGGCCAATAGTGATGCACAATGCACCAAAATATCAATACTACTATCAATATTACGGGCAAAAAAAAACAATTCGGTACCAGGAACAACTGCAACTCCCAACATACCTTGTTGTGCACTACAACTCCCAGCATACAGTACCTTCTCCACAAGCGCGTATGCTAAGAGTTTTAGTGCAAAAGAAGGTATGATGGGAGTTGTGCTGGGAGGCTGCTGCTGCAGAACTGCAACTCCCAGCATACCTCATTGTGCACTACAACTCTCAGCATACTTCCTTGTGCACAACATTTCCCAGCATACCTTCTTTTGCACTACAACTCCCAGCATACCTCTTTGTGCACAAGGGGCAGTGGCGGATTAAATGTGCCCTGGGCCCCGGGCTGTCCACCTGACCTGGGCCCCCCCGGTCAATCCTCCCAAACTGCCCACATTATACTCCGCTACTGCCCCCCCCCCCCTGCCCACATTATACTCCGCTACTGCCCCCCCCCCCCCCCCCCCCCACTGTCCCAAATAAACACTGCCTGCCTCTCCTCCCTGCTGGCCAATAAACAGAATGTTTGGTCCCTTGCTGCTACCCCCAGTAAGCATTGTCCACCCCACCTCCACTGCCCCCAATAAACATATTGCCACTTGTTCCCCCGCTGTTGCCCCCAATAAACATATTGCCACCTGGTTTCCTGTTTTTGCCGCCCCCTCCCCCCCAACGGCAGCACAGAGGATGTCAGGAGAGGAGGGTGCTAATCCTATAGGAGCGGTCACAGCAGCACAGAGGATGTCAGGAGAGGAGGGGGCTGATCTATAGGGGAGGTCACAGCAGCACAGAGGTTGTCAGGAGAGGAGGGGGCTGATCTATAGGAGAGGTCCGAGCAGCACAGGAGAGGAGGGCGCTGATCTTATAGGGGAGGTTGCAGGGTCCCAGCAGCACAGAGGATGTGAGGAGAGGAGGGTGCTGAGCTTATAGGGGAAGTCACAGGGTCCAAGCAGCACAGAGGGTGTCAGGAGAGGAGTATGCTGATCTTATAGGGGAGGTCGCAGGGTCCCAGCAGCACAGAGGATGTCAGGAGAGGAGGGTGCTGATCTATAGGAGAGGTCACAGCAGCACAGAGGATGTCAGCTGCCCCCCTTATAGATGGTCCCCCTCTGCCCCCCCCCCCTTATAGATGGTCCCTCTTTCCTCTGCCCCCCCTTATAAATGGTCCCCCTCTTTCCTCTGCCCACCTTTATAGATGGTCCCCATCTTTCCTCTGCCCCCCTTATAGATGCTCCCCCTCTTTCCTCTTCCCCCCTTATAGATGGCCCCCCTCTGCCCCCCCTTATAGATGGTCCCCCTCTGCCCCCACCTTATAGATGGTCCCCTTCTGCCCCCCCTTATAGATGGTCCCCCTCTTTCCTCTGCCCCCCTTATAGATGGTCCCCTTCTGCCCCCCCCTTATAGATGGTCCCCCTCTTTCCTCTGCCCCCCTTATAGATGGTCCCCCCTCTGCCCCCCCTTATAGAATGTCCCCCTCTGCCCCCCCCTTATAGATGGTCCCCCTCTGCCCCCCCCTTATAGATGGTCCCCCTCTTTCCTCTGCCCCCCTTATAAATGGTCCCCCTCTTTCCTCTGCCCCCCCTTATAGATGGTCCCCCTCTGCCCCCCCTTATAGATGGTCCCCCTCTTTCCTCTGCCCCCCTTATAGATGGTCCCCCTCTTTCCTCTGCCCCCCTTATAGATGGTCCCCCTCTGCCCACCCCCCGTGCAGATAAAAAAAAAACAACACAACTCACCCACCGTCCATTCCCCCGTCGAGCCTCTCTCCTTCTGCAGCCTCCGGCTGATGTGCGGCTGCCGGGGGTGTCCCGTCCTATCCCCGACAGCGCACATCAGAGAGCTCCCAGTGCCCCGGAAGTCACAGCCACAGGCACACAGGGAGCTCTCTGATACGCGCGCTGCCGGTGATAGGACGGGACACCCCCGGCGGATTATAATGTGGGCGGCGTGGCATATTATAAGCTGCCACTGACAAGGGGGTATGCTGGGAGTTGAAGTGCACGAGGAGGTATGCTGTGAGTTTCCGTTCTGCCGCAGTAGCCTCCCCACACAACAACAACTCCCAGCATACCTCCTTGTACTACAACTCCAAGCATACCTCTTTGTACTACAACTCCTAGCATACATCCTTGTGCACAACAACTCCCAGCATCATAGCCGTAGTCTGGGCGGGGGCATTATATTTGTATTTTTAAGCCTTTTTTTCAAACTTTAATAAAGTATCGAACTGGTATCGAGTACTGAAATAAAAAAAAATGGTATTGGTATTGAACTAAAAATTCTGGTATCGTGACATCCCTAGGGGCCAACAGCTGAATACAGCGAAACGCTGCATGAACATTGCTAGCAATGATTGATCATTGAGTAGTGTACTTGGCTCAGTAAGCGAGCACCGATCGAGGAGTGAGGGTCTTGCCTTGTAATGTTGTAATGCAGTCTTAAAGGGTTACTCCGGACATGCTTACTCTGTATGGAGCTCAGCTTCTGGAGGTCTGACATCATGGCATGCGTTCCAGCGCCACCATTCTGTGCCGTGGTGTCAGCTGCAGAGAGCGTCTCTTGCTTCAGGCTGCGCTGCCCTCCTCTTCAGACACAGTACCGTGCCATACCCTTGTTATAAGCAAGAGTACAGCCAACAGAGCAGCGCCATACTATCACTTATTGCAAGGCTATGGCACAGTACTGTGTCTGAAGAGGAGGGCAGCGCAGCCTGAAGCAAGAGACGCCCTCTGCAGCTGACACCACGGCACAGAATGGTGTCGCTGGAACGCATGCCATGATGTCAGACTTCCAGAAGCTGAGCTCCATACAAAGTAAGCATGGCCGGAGTAACCCTTTAACCCTTTGAGGACCAGGCCCAAAATGACCCAGTGGACCGCGCAAATTTTGATCTTAGTGCTTTCGTTTTTCCCTCCTCCCCTTCTAAGAGCTCTAGCACTCTCAGTTTTCTATCTACAAGCCATGTAAGTGCTTGTTTTTTACAGGAATAGTTGTACTTTGTAATGGCGTCATTCATTTTACCATAACATGTATGATGGAATTCCAAATATATTATTTATGAAGATATAAATAGGTGAAATCGTAAAAAAGAATGCAATATAGTAACGTTTGGAGGGTTCCTGTGTCTACGTAATGCACTATATGGTAACAGCGACATGACACTATTATTCTATAGGTCAGTCCGAACACAACCATATGCAGGTTACACAGATTCTCTAATGTTATATATATATTTTTTTATGAAATCCTTTTTTTTGGCAATTAAATATTAATAAAATGGGCCTATTGTGATGCTTATAACGGTTTTATTTTTTCACCTATGGAGCTGTATGGGGTGTCATTTTTTCCGCCATGATCTCTAGTTTTTATTAATACCATATTTGTGAAGATCGGACGTTTTGATCACTTTTTGATTTTTTTTAATATATAATGTAACATAAAATCGGTAATCTGCGCACTTTTTCCCCTCGTGTACGCCGTTTACCGGTCGCAATGACGCTTGTTATATTTTAATAGATCGGACAATTACGCACGCTACGGTATATTATATGTTTATTTATTCATTTTTATATGTTTTATTTATATAATGGGAAAGGGGGGTGATTTAGACTTTTATTGGGGGCGGGGTTTTGGGGTAGTGTGTTAGTGTTTTGAACTTTTTTTTTTTTACACTTTTGAAGTCCCTTTGGGGGACTTGTACATACATTAGTTTGATTTCTACTCTGATGAATGCTATGCCATAGGCATAGCATTGATCAGTGTTATCGGCGCTCTGCTCATTGAGCCTGCCTGTGCAGGCTCAGTGTAGCAGATCGCAGATCGGACCGCATGGAGGCAGGTGAGAGACCTCCAGCAGTCCGTCTCAACGATCGGGACCCCCGCAGTCACACTGCGGGGGTCCCGATCGGTAAGTGACAGGGGACTCCCCCTGTCACTTACACTTAAACGCTGGGGGTTTAAGGGGTTAATGACACGCGGCAGCGCAATCGCTGCAGCGTGTCATTACCGGTGAGGTCCCGGCTGCTCACTGCAGCCGGCCCCCACCTCCTATGAAGCGCGCTCCGCTCCGGAGCGCGCTTCATAGCGGGAATAACACCCATGACGTAAGGTTACGTCATGGGTCGTCTGGGGACAGACTTCCATGACGTAACCCTACGTCCAGGGTCGTCTAGGGGTTAATAAATCACTATTTTCCATGTGGCATTTTTGTTTGCGATGTTTTCTCCTTTTACTGGGTGTCAGTTTCATTTTTTTTGGTGTTGTTTCAGCTAGTTAATAGCATTTTTACTCCCATAGACTGACATACCATGTGTAAATGTGTGGGGCCATATTTTTCTGACATATAATAGAAATCCTTGAATAACATAATTAAAAGATCATATGACAGAGAAAAACACTAAAAATCACCACAAAAATACACATACTAAGGCACGCCACAAAACTGCATAAAAAGGGGCAAAGATAAATATTTATTTTATTACTTATTTAAAAAAATGACTGTGTCTCCAAGGCCAAAACTAGGCCTTATCTACAATGTTTTCAAGTGTCAATGTTGTTTCAAAAAATGTCATATAGACATATCAAAAGTTTTGATCGGTGCGGGTCTGAGTGGGGAGAAGTCACACTCAGCGCAGTCCTCTCCTGGGCCATTGTCACGTGATAATTTTTACTTTTCTAACCGGCATAGAACGGGGGGTGGACCACATGGCAACACGGTACTCTTACCGCTTGTTTTCACAATCTGTCCAGGTCTGAGTGATCAAAACTTTTGACATGTCTCTCTGACAATATCAGAAGTTTTTTTAAATGACCGTGACACTTTAAAAATTAAATAATGCAGAAATATTTTGCACACTAGTATGCTTCCACTGTGATGAATGTATTGATGGTGTATATTTTTAAATCGTTGTCCTTTAAAATAAAAGAAATTGCAGAGCAGCAGGGTGGTTTAAAGGGAACCAATCAGCTCAATCAGGCCGATACGGTTCCCTGAACTGCTGTATAAAGCCCCTGCAGCAGCCGCAGCATGTACCGGCTGCAGCTGTATACCCGAAGAAAAGGACTTTAATCCCCGGGCGCATGACAGGCAGAGACGGGGAGGTAGTCATCTGGGCTGTTCCCCGCCCTTATGTAGTCACCGCTCTCTGCCTGTCAGCATGTTCGGAAAGGATGAATGACAGACAGAGAGGTCCTTTACTGTCCTATGCTGTGCAGCAGGGAACCATATCAGCACAATTGTGCTGATCGCTTACCTTTAAGCCTGCATACATTATTATGTGCTAAAAGGTGCATTCATATCAGTGAGGCCTACAAATGATTAGGTACTAGTTCCATGAACAGTTAATATTGGGTGGGCCCTCAGGATCATTTCCCCTGGTGGGCCCTAGGTGGTCCAGTCCGACCCTGGTCTGCGCCGTAATAGCGCTAATCCCGGCTCTGCACTCTATTCCCTTCGGCTGCAGCAGCTGAAAGCGTGCCTATCTCACTGCAGTATTACTATACGGCATAGATCTCAATGAGAGATCAGTGTACTTATACTAGAAGTCCCCCAGGGGGGCTTCTAGTACAAGTGTAAAAGGAAAAAAAAAAAAAAAAAAAATCTCCTAATAAAATAAACATGTTTTATATCACCCAACATATTAATTTATCACATTCCTGATCTCGCACGGTAAACGACGTAAGTGCAAAATCCCAAAGGGCAGAATTGCACATTTTTGGTCGCATCAAACCCCCAAAAAATTGTAATAAAAAGTGAACAAAAAGTCGCATATGCGCAATCAAGGTACCGATAGAAAGAACACATAATGGCACAAAAAAAATTACACCTCACACAGCCCCATAGACCAAAGGATAAAAGCGTTATAAGCCTGGGAATAGAGCAAAATCAAAATAGATATTCCTCCAGGATATTCCATAAGTGTCATTTAGATGGCAGGACCTGCATTTATCTTCAGATTTAGGGCTCCTCCTGGCTTTTTTATGCAAAGTGCCTGATTCTGCCCTTTTTGGCTTCCCAACCGGGGAGCCCTCAGTCTTAAGGGTGTGTGACCCACAAACTATGGATATGATATACATGTCCCAGTTCGGTATATTTCTTTAATAGTGGCAACTACTTAATTAGTGGTGGTGGGTTATCTCGACTTATCCGATTTCCTTACCACTCTCCTCCATCCCACTTACTCATACAATGCAGGGCCAAGGGAGGTAATATTTGATTAAAGTGTAGGGAAAAGGTGGGGAAAGTGCAGAGCCTAAAAAGTTTATCTGGGTTTCTGCAGAGATTAGTTCTGGTTGAAAGAAGTCTTCATGGGGAGCAGAGCCAGATGGAGAAAGAAGGTAAAGAGAACGATTACAGTAAGATGCCCTTGTGCGGCTGATCTCTGCAGTCAGGTGGTCAGTATGCAGGTTAAAACAATGATTAATTCTTGGGACCGCTCGTATAGGAATATCATTAAGTACCTCTCATTCATTGCCCTCTTTTCCCCTACTTTAGAGAGTGGACCATTCTTTTTTTTACTGAAAAGCTAAATCTATAATATGCCACAGATAAGACTGGGGGTAAAATGTTGTGGAGAAACCTCTTTACAATACTGGAAACTAATAGTATTAGTAGTAATAATTATTGTTTTCTGTTCATGGCAGAAAAATAAGGGATTTATTAGCATTTTGTTACACGTCACACTGAATAAAACAATAAAATATTCACTATAAAAAGTCTAATAATACTGTTCTGCATATAGAGACAATGGCTGTAATAAACACTTTGCTCATTCATGAGCCGGTAGATCCTACAGTCACCAATACACTGAGAATGGTGTGGCAGTACATCCAGCAATCTGTTGTGCTTCTAACAATAGGGTCATAATATTTCAACCATCTAGAGAAATGCTACCATTATATGCTTGACAGAAATTACTGGGTATTTCCATATTAACGCACAAACACACTCAAGGTGAATGACTTTTGCTTTGGTAGGACATCTAGTTGCAGGGCAGTGCTGCCACCTATTGTTAAGACAGAGTGGCTGCAACTTGTTCGATAAAGCTGGCCAGGTTAATGTCCCTCTCGGAAAGGCCTCCACATTCATGAGTGCTCAGGGTGATATGAACCTTAAAGACACAAACAGAAGTTATATTACATTAATAATGTAATCTTGATGGCAATTTAAGTTATGGAAATGCTTTTATACATTAACACTAATGGTATCAAATAAAAATAATCATAGTCATTTTAGTGTCCTACATGTACATTTCTTTCTGCTGGTTTACTCCATTCCTTGGGTTCTAGTGCTGTCTGTAGTCCACAGCTAGGCAAAATCTATGGACTTCTGATGCTTACATTACTGCAGTTTTGGATGCAGATTTGCACTATTTAATAGGGTTCATCCAGTTCCTGGCTACCCAAGGCCACCTATTGATTTTTTGTGACATGTATTTTAAATGTGCAGCAAATAACACATGCACACTGCAACTGAGTGCTAACTACAGTGCATATTCCTTTTGAAAACTATATGATGCATATTTAAATTTTTTTTATGCATAGACTGAATACACAGACCGTGACAGAGTCTGTGCAGGTCCTCTGCCTGTTGTACCTGTTTCAAGGTGAAATCTTATACTGATGCCTACCTCTTATTCCTGGCCCTGTACATGAAGAGCCAACCCCATTAACCTGTATGGAAATACATTTTACTTCAGATGTTTCTGCAATAAATCTGCTCCAATATGAATGACCGCTTAGAGATCTGGAGTTGTGCCAGAATAGGCAAAACACCTGAATTACCAGCAGTAGCGTAATTTGGTGGGGGCAGAGGGGGTGGAGGGGGTGGCCGGGCCCACTGAAGATTTTGCTAGTTAATGCTGTCCGCAAAAACTATTGCTAATACAGACAGACCTAACAAGTGTCTATTGGCTGTATGTGGCTCCTGGCCAGTGCTCCCGGGGGGCCCACACGGCTACCAAATGTTGTGTCTGACCATTTAGCTGTATGCGCTTGTATGCGCTTGTATGCAAGGAGAACATACAGTTGAATGCAGCATTGGCTCTCCACTCTGCCAATCACTGTTGTGGCCACAAGAGGCCGTTCCCTCCCTTAGAGCTGTGGGACATAAGTGATATAACTCGTGCACTCACAGAGCAGGGAGAGAGTTAGGCTGATAAGATGCTGAAAGTGGGGGAGAACTGTACTGATATGCATGGCGTTGTAATGACAGCACCACACGCAGCTGATTCATTATAGCGTTGCACATATCAATACAGTTCTCCCCCCCTTTTAGCATCTTATCAGATGCTGTCCGGGTGGGGGAGACTCCGTTACAGGCATTTCTCGTCCGGAATATGGGAATACAGCCTTAACATCAGAATACTACAGGACTGCAACTGCACAGCAGGTAAGTATGGCTTTTTTTCCCCTTAGTTATAGAGGAGACCTATGTGGGTACGGCTAACTCCTGGGAAGGATGTTATCTATGGGGGTTGGGGTTCGGGATATGCTGGCTAACTGAAAAGGGGGTACTTAATTTGGAGGTACAGTCTACTCACAGTGTTGGTGATGGTGATGTATAACCACTAGGAGGATTACCAGGGAGATTACTGCTAGGGAAGGGGATGGCTGCATGGGGAATACATACCGGGGGGATTACCTACATGAGATGGTGCTGGAGGGGATGCCTACATGGAGCATACTATCTGCTGGGGGGGGGTTGCCTGCATAGGGAGGTCTAAAAATACTAGATAGATGCACAGAATGGAGGCCTAACTACTATACGGATGCACAGAGAAGCTGAATTTCAATATGAAGGTACAGAGGGGCCTGACTACTATATGGGGGTGCACAGGGAGGGTCTATCTTCTATGCAGAGGAACAAGGAGGGATAACCTACTATGTTAGGGTATAGATGGTAGCCTTTTTACTATATGAGAGCACCGAGGGACCTTGCAATCTATATGAGGGCTAAAATTGGGTCTAAATACTACATGGAGGCATAAATTGGCTGCTCTCATATACCCTGTACACCATGATTACCAGTGCTGATTTCTCCTACAATTTTAATGTATTGTCATGTAATTTTTCTATGAATTAGTAAAATAATTATTCCTTTTAGTTATGTTGCAGTAGTCTAACTTTTTTGTATATAGGTTATTTAGTATAGTTACCTTGAACTGCATGGGACTATTTATTGTTATTACCCAGCATATATTTACTCTATTGTTACTGCGGGTATACCCTTTGGGTGTTGCCTATTTGGCCATCAGCTATGGTGTAGTCCTCATGCTGCCCAATAGATATTAGACAGATATGAGTAGTAGAAAATACCTTTTATTATTCAGAAAGCAGTGTCATCTACTGAGGTTCCCTATGGGTAACATAATTGGTTGGGGGCCCACTGAGACTCACTCGCCCCCCCCCCCCCCAGGCTGAGCCCCTGATTACCAGTCTTAAAAGTGCAGATTTTCCTCTCAATTAAAATAAAGCCATAACATTTGATTATTATTTTATTACCTTGTTGTAAACATTAAACCATTCAGGGTGGTGATCTAACTTTTCAGCTTGTAATGCAACTCTGGTCATGAATCCGAAAGCCTACAAAACCCATGCATAAAGGGAATGTATTAGTATTAGATTGAAAAACTTGTTTTTGTACATATTTATTTTTATAATGAATTGCAAGAATAACACATCTCATAAACCTTATGACAAAGGCCAGTAATCCATCTTTATTTTATAGTGGGTATTCTGGTAACAACTAGATAGATAACTGCTACTGCAAAACTGAGCACTTGAGTATGGCGGTCCCATATAGTTTAAATAGAGTGGAAAGTGCACATTCTGTTCACTATATCCAGAGACTCCTGTTCTAGTTATGGTGAGAGTCCCAGCAGTAGACCTTTACAACTATAGCCGTTATAACCTATCCAGTGGATCGGTGGTTATGTGTTATTACAAGCATACTTGTTTTTCATGTAAGTGATACATGGACCACTTAATATGTGTAGCAATTTTAGATCCTAAATAAAAATATTACATAGTTATTATGGTTGAGGAAAGACACATGTCCATCAAGTTCAACCAAGGAGAGGATGGATGCAGGGAAGGGGGATATACAAGGAGAGGATGGATGCAGGGAAGGGCACAGATGATGATAGGTTCTAATTTGGTCTAAGAACTTGTCTAGCCCTGTTTTGAAGACCTCTACTGTTTTTGCTATGACCAAATCCTGGGGTAGACTGTTTCAAAGATTCACAGTTCTCATGGTAAAGAAGCATTAAAAATAACCTGGCCTTACCCTGTTGAAGTCCTTGAAATGGAATTCTTTGTAAATAGCATCTCTGCCATCCAGTTCATTCCAACCAACTGCCCTGAGGTTAGGCAGGAGCTGCTCTCGTTCCTCTCCACTGAGTCGGTGAGCCTTTCCTGCCTTACAACAAAGACATTTTTATATATATATGGTATTCTTCCTGTTTTATTGTATAAAGTGGATCATAAATTAGATATTATCTATTGGACCCAATTTCCCTGAATGCTGGAGACTAAACATAAGCGTATTGCTATCCAACGAGCTTCCGAACAACTCTTTTGCCCCCTGTTGCAGCCTGATCATGATATAAAATAGGCCTTATATGCCACATTACAGTGCAGTACCGGATACATTTTCTGCATCTTTACACTTACAACAAGTTATCCTTAGATAACATGACTTCATGGAGTAGCATGGGCTTTAAAGGGGAACTGACTTGCAGCTAAAACTGCTGCCAGGCATTACTAGTACAAGGAACATACATTAAAGACCCCCAGTGTGACAAAACCCTCTCCCCTCTGTGACATGGCTCCATTAATATCAATAGAGCCACATCACAGGGGATATGGTCAAAGTGGGGGGCGGCTGGCCTGCCCCCAGTGCTCCGAGCCGGGCCAGTGCTTAGGAGAAGACCAGCGCTGAGCATGGGAAGCAGGCGGCCTAGCACTGTACCTGATGGTACATTCACTTTAAAGAGTTACCTTAGTCTGTGAGGAGGCGGGGGGATAGCAGCAAAGGAAACACTGTCACAACTGACCGATTAGACATATTAAAAAAAGATAACTCATTAATGCATGTCTTTTGTATTTCTAATGCCTGGCAGTGGTTTTAGCATCACCTGAAAAAGCATTATCAAATTGCCAACAATGTTACAGAGGTCTCGACAAAAGAATAATATTAATATCTTTACTTTTGTGACCCAGGCCTTTAAACTTACCATTAATACTCTTATTCTGCATTGAAGTGTCACAAAGGCGTGTCAAACCGCCCATGCCTCTTACCATTAATACTCTTATTCTGCATTGAAGTGTCACAGAGGCGTGTCAAACAGCCCATGCCTCTCTGACACTTCAGAGGAGAACAGAGTGGTTTTCCCAAGATTAAAGGCATGGACAGCAGAAGGTAAGATATTACGATATGACACTGTTGGCACATCGGTAATGGTTTTGCAGGTGACAAATGCACTTTAGGGTCCATTTACACAGAAAAATTATCTGCCAAAGATTTGAAACCAAAGCCAGGAATGGATTGGAAAAGAGGAGAAATGTCAGGCTTTCCTTTATGGCCTGATCTCTGTTTATAGTTTGTTTCTGGCTTTGGCTTCAAATCTTTGGCAGATACCTTCTGTGTAAATGGACCCTTAAAGATTTGTAACACAAAATGTAGATTTTTCCACAATAAAGATGTGTAAGAATAACCAGCACTAAATGTTTTGCCCAATAAAATTAAGAACTAAATGAGATTCATGTGCACTATGTCAGTATGTAGTGTGTCCTGACAGTCTCCGTCTATTTCAGTCATTACCTAAATGTATGAGTCTTCCATCTCATGCCTATCCTACAGTTCTCTATGGTAAATTAAAGTAAACAGGAAAAGGTTACACACGAGCACATTGTTCATTTTACTGTGAAGCTCAATGAAATACGTCTCTGTATCTTGGCAACCAGATGATGAGATAGATACTGCTCCATCGCGGCAATGAAGGTTGAATACGGTGACTGAGAACTGTGATTAAAGAGGATGTCTGGCTAGTTTATTTTATATTAGGATTTCTTCCCTTGGTTACCCGGGTGCCGTTAAGTGAAAGAAAATATATCACAGGTATTAACCCTTCTGGAACCATCAATTTTGGGGCTTCTATAGCCACTGTCATTACAATCATAAATCACAAGTGTAAGGGAATAAACTTTGGAAAGGAGGGACTTGAAAGAGCCAGAGACTACAACAGTGGTAACAGTATTAGATCTCCTCCAGTGCTAGAGTCACAGCTAAGGGTCCATTTACACAGAAAGATTATCTGCAAAAGATTTGAAGCCAAAGCCAGAAACAGACTATGATCAGAGATCAGGTCATAAAGGAAAGCTTGAGATTTCTCCTCTTTTCACATCCATTCCTGGCTTTGGCTTCAAGTCTTTGGCAGATAATCTTTTTGTGTAAATGGACCCTTAAGCTATGTTCCCACAGCATATCTTTTCGTAAAAGTACAGCCATTGTTGCAATCGGCAACAACGGCCGTACTTTGTACAAAAAAACACGCTGCCTTATCTTCTATGGAATCCCGGCCTAAGCGTATACACATAGTATACGCTCCGGCCTGAACAGAGGCGGATTAACTTTACCATAGGCCCCGGGCTGTTCACCAAGCCTGGGCCCCCCCACCCCACTGTAACTATGGCAGTACTAGCCTGGCGTTCATAGTACAGGACAGATAATGTCATGATGTCCTGATTTGTGCAAAATTGCCATTAAAAAAAAGATTTTTTGCAAATCATGGCGGAAGTGTAGCCAGGAGACAGTACACCACTGAAAGTATAAGTCTTTTTGGGTGGTCATGGGCCCCCCCAGGAGCTCAGGGCCCCGGGCTGCCGCCCGAAACGCCCCTATTACAATCTACTACTGGGCCTGAATCCCTCGCGACACTGCAAAGAACTGACATGCGGCCGCACGCTTCATAGTGTGCTGTGAAAAGTTCTGATGTGGACGTGCTCAGATGCACCCACATCAGAACTTTGCAGCGTGAAAGATCATCCGGCCGGTACTGCAGTACCAGCGGGGATGATCTTTTCGGAGACCGGCCGTTCCGTGACCCGGCCAGGTCACGGAACGGCCAGTCTCTTACGACGTGTGAACATGGCCTTACTCTGCTCAGTACCCAGTCCCACCCAGTGAAAACTGTCAGCAAGACTATTGTGAGCATTGAATGCATACACAATCTAGGCCACGCCTGTTGGGCACAGGCTGCCAGTTTAAAATTTGTTTTTCAGGACAATAACTGCATCACCTGCCGAACGGACCCCAGGACAATTCTTGGATTAAAAGCAGAAATCCAAAGGTACAAGTGGGGGGGGGGACAGATTGTGGGTACAGAGTCGCTTTAAGGAACAGAGGACCTTTTTTCCCCCACAGGTTTTTCCCTTCCCCCCCATCGTCTTCCTCAATCTGTCTCTGTTTTATTACAGAATATAATCCACAACTTTAAATGTGGCTACTACAAAGTCAAACCACATGTGATTTTCATCTTCATTTTCATCATGGGCTCAACAATAACTTCCAGACGTTTCCCCTTGTGTTTCACATTACATTTAGTATTGAGCAATGTTCATTAAACCAGGCCAAGCAAACTGGTTTTCTTCTCATCCCTGACCCTGAAACACGGTATTAACCGTCTCATGTCCATAGCTCACACCTCTTTTTACACAAAGGTCTTTTATTTGTTGGAAAAATGTAAATACACCTCACTAGGAGTAACAGAAAATTCTAAAGTGTATAGTAACCAGTACTTGACATACGCCAACTAGACCTGCTGCAGTATAAGTATAAATCCCTTTTGACGGGTTTGCCAAATGGACAGGGAATGGACACGTAATTAGACCGTAATGTGCGAAATCCACTGCGGATCCAGTGTCAGTGCATCCTTATGAGAATACATACCCACAGCGGGATTGACATTCCGCTGTATGCAAGTTAACCCTCCAGCCGCTGGAGCATACAACACCTCCTCCCCGCTCCGGCTTGCTTCAGGGGTTCTCGGCAGGACGTCCTGCTCAGCCAATCAGTGCCGCCGGCGGGGCAGCACACTGATTGGCTGAGCGGGACCAGCAGACGCCGGGAACACCCGAAGCAAGCCGGAGCAGGGAGGAGGCGATGTATGCTCCGGCCGGCGGGGGGGGGGGTTTAACATACTCGCAGCGGGATTGACATCCCGCTGCGTTTATGTATGTATTCTCATAGGGAATCCGGTCTGTGTGAAGGCACCCTAACAGACGAAATTGCTACCGATCCAGCAGTGGGCTGACATGACAGGTACACTTTAAGGCCAAGTTCACAAAGGGTATTTTTTCATTAAACGCCCACTGTTGCAGATTGCAACAAAGGCCATTGTTTAATGACACTGCAGCACTACATTTTGTGACAATCTGGGGGCTGTCTAGCCACTGACTACACATTGCAGCTTCCCTAGCTGACTTTCTGAGCCTACTGCTCCACTTGACCAGGTACACTGGTCTTAGGGTACAAACCCACACACCGTATACACAGCAGATACGCAACAAATACGCAGCAAATACGCAGCAGATTTGTTGGTACAGATTTGATGCTGTGTTCAGTTATTTAGATATAATCTGCTGCGTTTTTGCTGCGTATTTGTTGCGTGTTTGCTGCGTATCGCAGCAGTAAATACGCTGCTTATACGGTGTGTGGGTTTATACCCTTACCCAGACTTCTTGTCTGCAGCTCCCACAGGCCTATCACTGCCTGTGTTCTCCCACCCTGGGAGTCTTCACCTGGAAAGCTCTGGAGTCTCTAATAGAGCTCCACCAGGTGGTTTCAGAGCCTCATTAACTCTAAGGCTGGAGTGGAGTATCTGGACCAGGAGCTTCACCTGAACGCCAATTCCCACTCCAGAGGCACAGTACTGCCTCTTACAGCCCCACCATGCTACTATTTGTATACACTATATACACTGCAGCCGTAGAAAACTAGACTTAGATTGTGTGCACACAATGTAAAGTATGGCATCCTGGCCATACCTTACATTGTGTGCTATGGCTAATTGGAGTGTGGGCACACCTGAATGTGCCCGCATTCCAATTAAACTAAAGGGATGGCAAACACCGGCCGTGTCAGACAACGGCCACTGTTCGTAGTGTGAACATAGCCTAAAAAAAAATTGGGAGTGTATGTACGATGCCACCAAGTGGCATTCATGGTAGATATAAGGTGGAGGAATAAATCTGGTAGTTCCCAAAAATATACCCCAATGAGACACTGCAAAAACACAGTGTGAAAAGAGCCTGCTAAAAGCTGCTTTGAGTGATTTTCATAAATGTATTGGGTCTGTATCTTGCCATTGCGGTGAGCTGTTAAATTTCTCAGTTTTTGAGTGTTTGCAACTTCAGCCATAGCAACGTGCTCCTGCCTAGTGTGAATAGTGTTCTAGGAGAGCTAACCAAATCTGTCTTTTTCTGTGAAAAGAGCCTTAGGGTATTTGCTTTGAAAATGTAAGATTTGGTGTGGAATTTGAAATTTCAGGAACATGTCTGCTGTGTGTAGATGAGATTTGTAAATCCCATTTCCTATGCTACTTCTGTAATCTGCTGGTGCTGCACATAGACTCTGGATCTCTCCATTTACATGAAAGTATCTTGTTGTAAGTTGTACATATTTATTTCTAGGCAGTGTACAACAATTGCTTCCAGGCCCATCATGCTATGAACCATATGGTCACATATACATGACTGGTAAATAAACTGAAGTCTGTACTAATACTCAGGCCAGTGTACATGGTGAAATCAGTCTTATTCCTCCCTTCTGTTTATTGGTCATTAACTATTACCCACTCATTCCACTTGGAAATACAGTCTGTGTGTACACAACAATCCCTGTTTTATGTAAATTTATACTAAACAAAGGCACAGTGTGTTCTCTCCCCCTCTAGATGTAATATCAGTAATACAATCAGAAAAAATAAAATTGTCATCTGTTTCCCTTATCAGAGCCATGTAAGTAGACAGCGTTCTTTCTAGTCTCTTCCATAGCAAAAATAGAAGAAAAGTCAGGTGAAGTTTATATCCCCAGCCTTATCATGCAGCAGCGCTCTCTGAGCTGTTCATTAACTAATGCACTTTGACTTGTGTCTCTTCCATTCCCTCCATGTGTCAACTACAACTGCTCAACAACAGAAATATATCCTCCTAATATAACATACAAAATACTAATCAAAGCAAATATAGTCTATTAAAGCATCTCCTTACCATGTCTACACAAGGGATTATCAACTGTTGCCTTAGCTGCTGAGTCTGTCACTTGCTGGAGCTCAGCTTCTGCTTCCCAGCCTGGCTGTTTAAGAGGAGGAGGAGGAGGAGGAGGAGGAGGAGGAGGAGGAGGAGGAGGAGGAGGAGGGGATTGGAAATCCGCCCATTGCAAACAAGCAGGGCTGAGCCTCAGTGAATGCACTGACAAGCATAGGGTGATTCAGCACCAGTGCTTTCCAGTGGATGGAGCTGGTAGCCATGTTAGTGTAAATGCTTGTCAGTAACCTGGTTAATAATTGTTGGATGAGATGAATACAGTGTGTGCTGCTGACATATGCCCTGTGTCTATATATTCGCAGGACCACATTACATCACTGTGTATGCAGTTTAGGGCTATGTTCGCACAACCTGCTGCAGATTTCACACAGCAGCTTTCTTACCATGGATTTTCTGCTGTGAATCTGGTGCTGCAGGCTATGCTCCCACATAGTGTTTTTGCTCAGGATTTTGGTCAGTATTTTTCAACCAAAACCAGGAGTGGACTGAAAACACAGAAAGGATCTGTTCACACAATGTTGAAATTGAGTGGACGGCCGCCATTTAATGGCAAATAATTGCTGTTATTTCAAAACAAGCGCAATTGTTTTAAAATAACGGCAATTTGCTGTATTAGTACCATTAGTATTAGTATTCCCCAGATGGCAATTAATCAATACCGACATTTTTAACCAGTTTTTTTTTTTTACATTTTTCTGTAAGCTTTTAAATTTTCTACTTTAGTTTTGAAAGTCATATTATGGGACCTGAATATGCAATCCTAGTTATATTTCCACAGGATAGGAGACAAGTAAGAGGTTCGACCTCCGTACCCCCTGGCGCACATTGCACATGACTGCAAACAACAATATGAACTCTTTTGTGGTCATCACTTTCACTATTTTCATTATATGGGATTTTTACATGTTCATGTTTTACCCTTTTAACAACTTTGTGGCAACTTAACCCTTTGAGGACCAGGCCCAAAATGACCCAGTGGACCGCGCAAATTTTGATCTTAGTGTTTCCGTTTTTCCCTCCTCCCCTTCTAAGAGCTCCAGCACTTTCAGTTTTCTATCTACAAGCCATGTAAGGGCTTATTTTTTACAGGAATAGTTGTACTTTGTAATGGCGTCATTCATTCTACCATAACATGTATGATGGAATTCCAAATATATTATTTATGAAGATATAAATTGGTGAAATCGCAAAAAAGAATGCAATATGGTAACGTTTGGGGGGTTCCTGTGTCTACGTAATGCACTATATGGTAACAGCGACATGATACAATTATTCTATAGGTCAGCCCGAACACAACCATATGCAGGTTACACAGATTCTCTAATGTTATATATTTTTTTTAAATGAAATCCTTTTTTTTGGCAATTAATTATAAATAAAATGGGACTATTGTGACGCTTATAACGGTTTTATTTTTTCACCTATGGGGCTGTATGGGGTGTCATTTTTTCCGCCATGATCTCTAGTTTTTATTAATACCATATGTGTAAAGATCGGACGTTTTGATCACTTTTTATTAATTTTTTTATATATATAATGTAACATAAAATCGGTAATCCGCGCACTTTTTCCCCTCTTTTCGTGTACGCCGTTCACCGTTCGCAATGACGCTTGTTATATTTTAATAGATCGGACAATTACGCACGCTACGGTATATTATATGTTTATCTATTTATTTATTTTTATATGTTTTATTTATATAATGGGAAAGGGGGGTGATTTCAACTTTTATTGGGGGAGGGGTTTTGGGGTTGTGTGTTAGTGTTTTTAACTTTTTTTTTTTTACACATTTGAAGTCCCTTTGGGGGACTTTTACATTCACTAGTTTGATTTGTACACTGATGAATGCTATGCCATAGGCATAGCATTGATCAGTGTTATCGGCGATCTGCTCATTGAGCCTGCCTGTGCAGGCTTAGAGTAGCAGAGCGCCGATCGGACCGCATGGAGGCAGGTGAGAGACCTCCAGCAGTCCGTTTTACCGATCGGGACCCCCGCAGTCACACTGCGGGGGTCCCGATCGGTAAGTGACAGGGGACTCCCCCTGTCACTTACACTTAAACGCCGCGGTCGCGCCGCGGTCGCGGCGTTTAAGGGGTTAATGACACGCGGCAGCGCGATCGCTGCAGCGTGTCATTGCCGGTGAGGTCCCGGCTGCTCACTGCAGCCGGCCCCCACCTCCTATGAAGCGCGCTCCGCTCCGGAGCGCGCTTCATAGCGGGAATAACACCCAGGGCGTACAGTTACGCCCTAGGTCGTCTGGGGACAGACTTCCATGGCGTAACTATACGCCCTGGGTCGTCTAAGGGTTAAAGGTGAAGTCCTGCGAAAATTTTTATTAAAGTATTGTATTGCCCCCCAAAAGTTATACAAATCCCCAATATACACTTATTATGGGAAATGCTTTTAAAGTGCTTTTTTCCCTGCACTTACTACTGCATCAAGGCAGTCACAACCCGAGAGCTGTGCGGGCTGTGGAGGCTGGAGAGGATGATGGCAGGGGAACACTGAGGGACACTGGGCACTGGAGGGACAGTGAGCATCCCTCTGCCATCATCCTCTCCAGCAGCCACAGCCAACACAGCTCTGGGAGTCAGGTCGTGACATCACCATGTTATCCAGGAAGTGAAGGCTTGATGCAGTAGTAACCACAGGGAAATAAACACTTTATGTGCATTTCCCGTAATAAGTGTATATTAGTAATTTGTATAACTTTTAAGAGGCAATACAATAATTTACTAAAAAATGTCGCCGGACTTCTCCTTTAAGGTGTCATGTGGTCCAAAGTGTTAAAATAGCAGCTGCTCAGCTGACTGAGATGTTGCATTGCATTCAGCACTCCATACAATACAGTAGGTTCTTCTGAAAAGGTTAATGAGTCAATGAGCCAGGTATATCTGTGGAGAAGAACAAAGGCTCTGCATAAAGGGGGGCATAATTGATTGGCCTACAAACTTGTATCCACCCACACAAACTCTTCACACAATAGGAGCAAACTTCTTTCAGGCAGCACACAATTGTTGTGTCAGGAAGAGTTATAGGTACAGCCACAGAGCGTCCCTGGCCATGTGAACTTTTACAGTGCAGAGGTTCTGCAAATACCTCACTCTTCAAATATTGTCTCTCCTTATCTTGCTGGCTGTCTGCAGAACATTGCTTTGGAAAATATAGGAATTCATTTCCAAAACCATAGAGAAAGAAATTCCTTTGATGCAACTATAAGCAATGGCTGTGTCTAAATCAGTGACAGATAATCTATTACTAGATAGATAATCACTAAATATTGAGCATGTTGTTTCTATAATAGACAAAAACATCAAAATCCTACTGTGCTTTCAGAAAATAGCAGTAAAACAGCAATGTTACAGTGAAAGTATACATTGTGTGAAGACAGCCTAATAATACGCAAGCTACCCCATACAGCAGGGATGGGGAACCTACAGTTCCCATCATGCATGGACAGCCTAGTAGTTTTGCAACTGTTGGAGGGCCGAAGGTTCCTCGTCCTTGCTATACAACTTATAGATTTACATGTATAATAGATGCAATGTACATGCACAATTAGTAGCTATAATATGTAATAGTCCCAATGGTTCATGTGACTCCGCTGATCTTAAAGTATCACTGTCGTTTAATTTTTTTTGCAGAAATCAGTAGTACAGGTGATTTTAAGAAACTTTGTAGTGGGTTTATTAGCTGAAAAATGCATTTTTTATCATAAAAAAGCAGTTTGAAGCTCTCTCCCCTGTCTTCATGGTTTTCTATGGAGAGGGGAGGGGTGGAGGGAGATGAGGCACCAAAACAGGACAACAAAGAGTTAATTTACAGCTACATCACGGGCTATCTCCTCTGAAGTCAGCCCTGACCTCTCTGACTTCTAAATACCAGCTTTCATACAGCTCCCACTGTGTAATCCTTTGTTCTCTGCTGGCGACTTATCTGTTTCCTCCCTCCTCCTCCCTCCCCTCTCCATAGAACAGACAGGGCTCGACTGACGTAAAAGAGTCGAGATTTCCTAAAAATGAGCAGTGGATGAGAGAGAGGAGAGAAGGGGGGGACACCTGGGAAAGGTCTTTTTGAATGCAGATAATGGCATATTTGCCTAATAAATCCAAATACAAAGTTTCTTAAAATCACAAAAAAAAACACAGTGGCACTTTAACTATACTTTCTCAATGTATTAAAGGGAACAGTGAGTATACAGCTAAACAAATGTGCTGATACATCGCCCAGCGCACTTCCTAAACATATACATGTAACCAGCATCCTTGCCCGGTATAACCTGCATACTTACTTTTCTGCGCTGTATGTAAATGCGGGCCTAGTCATTTGAGCGATGTCTGTGGGCAATCTTGTCAGCACTCCGATGTCTTCATTATGGCGGACATGCGCAGTACAGCAGCATCCTATCTGTGCTGTACTGCACATGAAGACATCGGCGTACTGGCACAATGTAATGTCACCTCTTTGTAACATTGCTGGTACAGTGCTGTCAATCATGCCCACAGGGGCGTGATTACAGTGCTGGTACACCAGGTTAGTGTTACTCCAAAGTAAGTTTGCAGTTCATACCGGTCAAAGATGCTGGCTACATGTATATGTTTGAGAAGTATGCTGGGTGATGTATCAGCCAGGGGCGTAGCTAGGATTAAAGGGGCCCCAAAGCAAGAAAAGCTGTAAGGGCCCCCCCTCCCCGCACAGCACAAAGCACAGCATATAGGAGGCTCTTATCAACCGCCTACCCTGCCTACCCTGTCTCTATCACAGGTCTTCCCAGCAGGTTACCTAAGCACAACAGGCAGCAGGTCATAGATGGAGGATGCGAGCTGCTCCTCTGAGACACCGTCCCAGGGTGGGGTTGGGAGGGAAAAGATTGTATATTGTAGTTAGCCCCCCAATAGAGCCCTATATACTATAGTTTTTATAGTTCCTCTCATTAGTGCCCAATATGGTAGCAAACTCCTTCCTGTACTGCCCCATATAGTAGTTACTCCCCCAATAGTGCCCCATATAGTTGTAAGGCCTCCCATAGTGCCTCATATGGTAGCCAATCCCCACCATAGCACTCCATACGGTAGCCAATCCCCCCAATAGTGCCCCATACAGTATCCAATCCCCCCAATAGGGCCCCAGATAGTATCCAATCCCCCCAATAGTGCTCCATATAGTATCCAATCACCCCAACATAGTGCCCCATATAGTATCCAATCCCCCAATAGTGCCCCATATAGTATCCAATCCCCTCCAATAGTGCCCCATATAGTATGCAATCCGCCCATATAGTATCCAATCCGCCCATATAGTGCCCATATAGTATGCAATCCGCCCATATAGTGCCCATATAGTATGCAATCCCCCAATATAGTGCCCATATAGTATGCAATCCGCTCATATAGTATGCAACCCCCCCAGTAGTGCCCTATATAGTACCCCAGTAGTGTCACATATAGCATTAAATCCCCCAATAGGTCCCCATATAACATACAGTGCCCCCATCAGTGACACCCGCCCATCTCCCCATCCCCCGCACTTCCCCCAGCAGAAAGAGAAAATAAAAAACAGCAACTCATCTGTCCCCGGTCCCAGCAGGTCCTCTCCTGGCAGAGTGTGCACTCCCATCATCCTCTGGTGCGGGCAGCGGGAGACAGAGATGCAGCCTGTATGGGAAGTGTCCTGCAGCCTCTATACTGAATTATAGAGGCTTCAGGGACACCCAGCACAGTCAGTGTCTCTGTACCCCGCTGCCCGCACCGGAGGATGACAGGAGTGTGTGCTCTGCCGGGAGAGGAGCTGCTGGGACCGGGCACAGGTGAGTTGCTGTTTTTTATTTTTCCCCAGGCTGGGAGAGAAGAGGAGAGTTATTAGCAGTCACAGCGCTGCCAGGCAAAGTGTCTGGCAGCAGGCGGGCCTCTCAATCTGGCGGCCTCTGATTGACAGTGCCACCAAAGTGGCCGCGGTGCTGCTAATTAATTTTACACATTATTAGCAGCCTTGCCGCGGCCCTTTGATTCACTGGGGAAATCGGCCCGGGGGGCATATGCCCCATGGTTGGCCTCTGCCACCGGATCGCCCTGTCACAGTCCGGGGGGTGGGGGGTGGAGCGTGCCGGCGGATCGCCCTGTGACAATTCGGTCACACTCAGCACTCACCATTAGGACACCATTAGGACACTGCACCCCCGGGCCCCATAGTGACTGCATACCCTGCCCCCATGGTAGCTACGCCAGTGGTATCAGCATGTTTGCTTAGCTGTACACCTCTTTTTTGCTGATTGGTTGCCTTTAAGGAAGGTCAAATCCCATTAACCCTTTAAAACATATGCATAGCTTGATGCTTAGATGATGGGATAAAATTACAGTAATGTGGGGCCCACCGAGCACCGTTGGTCATACACATTAGACTTAGGTCAGCTAAACTGGCCGACAATCTAATGTATATGGGGTGCTCAGCTGATGTTTGTTCAGCATATGTAAAAAAGTCTTGAGCATGTTGAATTTCAGCAGGCCTAGTGCGTTCTTCTCAAGGGAGATGTCTGGCGATGATTTTTTTCTTTCTTTCCTTTGGAAACATATGCATGCTCAGCTGAAAGTAGCATACACACACATGGGGAGTAGAGAATAGCAAACGTCAAGCATGCTCCTGTTGGTCCGAACCTCAGCATGTGGCACTCGATTACCGGTGGCTTAAAAAAATGGATGTAGCCCTAAGGCTGCCTGGAAAACATAGATGCAACCATAGTCTGCATTCATGTTTTTAGGACTCCCTAGGACTTCATCCAACTTCTTCAGACACCGGTAATCAAATGCTGCACGCTCCAGTTCACTAATCTCTAATAGGGAATTCTTCAGGAATAGGTGTCACCTTAAAGAGATTATCCAGGATTAGAAAAAAGCCACTTTATACTCTCTCTACTAATCTACTTTCCTGCAAAAACAGCTCCCCCTTCCCCCTTTCCTCAGGCTGTGTGTGGTGTTACAATTCCGCTACATTCACTTCAATGGAACTGAGCTCAAAACCACACCCAAACTGAGGTCAGGAGGGGTGTTGTACCTGGAAGAGAGTTGTCATGTTTTTCTAAGACTGGATAACCCCTTTAAGAGTATGTTTACACGATCAGAATTTCTATAGAATTTTTTCGCAAAAAAGAAAACTGCACAACAAGTTCGTTTTCAGGGGTTTTCTTTGACAAAAACAGGTAAGCATCTAAAATAAATAAATAAATTAATTAAAAAAAAAAAACAGCACTCTGTTCATCCCCCCGAATCTGTATACCTAGCCTCCAGCAGTGCTATATTGACACAGGACCATTGCAGCCTGTAAGTGGATGCAACACAGAGACCACAGACGTGTTGCCAGGGGCTTGGTACGGTTACATTAGGTTAATAAATCCCTGGATCAACATCCTATCACCAGAAGTCTAGTGCCCATAACTAGTAGCATTAAATCAACGTGCATCCAATCAACGTGTGCGCTACGGCCCGCCGCAGCGCACCACGCTCCCGGTCTCCGCTGATTGGAGGAGCACGTCCGGGCCCTACAGGCGGCCAGTAGGTGAGGCGGACAGCAGCGGCGACCTTCTCGGAGGAGATGAGGAGGAAGGGGGGGGGGGTGAGAAACCTGGGGATGGGGGAGACAAACAGGAGAAAACAATGGGGGAGAGAAACCTGGGGATGGGGGAGAGAAACATGGGGATGGGGGAGAGAAACCTGGGGATGGGGGAGAGAAGCATGGGGGAGAAACAGGGGGGGAGAGATAGGGAGAGAAGCATGGGAGAGAGAAACCTGGGGATGGGGGAGAAACAGGGGGGAGAGAAACATGGGGATGGGGGAGAGAAGCAGGGGGGGGAGAAGTTTGGTGGAGAGAAGCAGGGGGGAGAAGTATGGTGGAGAGAAGCACGGGGGAGAGAAGCACAGGAGAGAAGCAGGGGGGAGAAGTATGGTGGAGAGAAGCACAGGAGAGAAGTAGGGGGGATAAGTATGGTGGAGAGAAGCAGGGGGGAGAGAAGTATGGTGGAGAGAAGCATGGGGGAGAGAAGCACAGGAGAGAAGCAGGGGGGAGAAGTATGGTGGAGAGAAGCACAGGAGAGAAGTAGGGGGGAGAAGTATGGTGGAGAGAAGCATGGGGGAGAGAAGCACAGGAGAGAAGCATTGGGGAGAGAAGCACAGGAGAGAAGCAGGGGGGAGAAGTATGGTGGAGAGAAGCACAGGAGAGAAGTAGGGGGAGAAGTATGGTGGAGAGAAGCACAGGAGAGCAGCACAGGGGGGAGAAGAAAACAGGCCCAGTTTTCACACTGAGTGAGTATAAATACATTTAGAATCTATATTATTAACTATATGTATAAAATGTACTGTTTTAGTGTCATTTTGTGCCATTTTGGTTGGTGGTGTGCCCCGGGATTTTTTAAGTATAAAAAGTGTGCAGCGGCTCAAAAAAGGTTGAAAATCACTGCCTTAGAGAGAACCAGGGCAATTTAAATTTTTGCATTTTCGTTTTTTCCTCTTTGTGCTTAAAAGGCCATAGCAGTTGCATTTTTTCACCTAGAGACCCACATGAGCCCTTATTTTTTGCACCACTAATTGTACTTTGCAATGACAGGCTGAATTTTTTCATAAAGTACACTGCAAAACTAGAAAAAAATTCAATGTGTTGGGAAAGTGAAAAAAAAAAAGCATTTCTTTTATTTGAAGGGTTTTTGTTTTTACGATGCTCGCCCTGGGGTAAAACTGTCTTGTTATATATGTTCCTCAAGTTGTTTTGATTACAACGATATGTAACATGTATAACTTTTATATTATCTGATGGCTTGTAAAAAATTCAAACCATTGTTAACAAATATATGTTCCTTAAAATTGCTCTATTCCCAGGCTTATAGCGCTTTTATCCTTTGGTCTATGGGGCTGTGTGAGGTGTCATTTTTTGCACCATGATCTTTACTTTCTATTGGTACCTTGATTGTGCATATGAGACTTTTTGATCGCTTTTGATGTGAATTTTGCACTTTGCGATTTTTTTGGCACTTACGCAGTTTACCGAGCAAGATCAGGAATGTGATAGTTTAATAGTCTGGGCAATTACGCACGCGGTGATACCAAACATGTTTATTTATTCTTTTTATTTATTTCTTTTTATTTATAACATGGGAAAAGGGGGGTGATTCAAACTTTTATTAGGGGAGGGGGCTTTTTTATTAATAATGAAACTTTTTTTTTTTTTTTTAACACTTATACTAGAAGCCCCCCTAGGGGACATCTAGTATAAGCACACTGAACTCTCATTGAGATCTATGCTGTATAGTTATACAGCATAGATGAATGAGAAAGGCACTGGATTGCTTCCGGCTGCTGCAGCCGGAAGCAATCAAGTGCCGAGCCGGGATCAGCGCCATTCTGGCACAGACCCCGGCCCGAGCCGGATGTGTGGATCGTTCCTTCCCACTAGACACCAGGGATGGGCTGCAGTAAGTAATCGGATGCAGCTGTCAACTGCATCGGACCGTGCCCGCTAATAGCCGAGGTCCTGGGCTACGAGCAGCACCCGGGACCGTGGCAGTTCAGAGCGGGGCCGTCGCACGGCACCGCTCTGAACATCCCTAGGCGGCCCAGGATGTATGGGTACGCCCAGGGACGCCTAGGGGTTAACGCGCATGCATCATATGTCCTAGGGGGAGTTACACTGGCAAAGTCACTGGTAGAGAAGGATCTGGCATAGACCCTCAGGACAGAGATATAATATTACCACTTTATAAAGCATTGGTGCTTAGGTAATTATTGGTGGGTGCTGGGACCAATTAAAGACATTTACATTATTTCCTATGGGAAGACACTGTTCAGTCATCAAACTGCCTTCCGAAACCAATTAAGGTTAAGAACAGAGGTACCACTGTATATCGGTCTTCTCAGCTCCTCCACCTCTATAATATGATGCCGATAGCTTAGGTAGCCATCCTTCTGGTGACAGGTTCCCTTTAATTCCTACATAACTCTGGGATGGATGCCATCTGGACCTAGTGATTTGTAGATTTTAATGTTTTTAAAATCCAGGTAAGATTTATCTCGGCAAAATGTAAAAATCCAGGGGTGGTGGGAAGAAGTTATAACCTACCAATCCCGGAGCCCCTGCAATGTAGTGCTGATGCTCATGGTCATCCACTGGGCTTCTGTAGCTCCTGATGATGTGATATCATGACCCGGCTCAGAAATGGCTGCTCAACCAGTCAATGGCACCCTGCTGTCACTGACAGGCTGAGCGGGTAGTTCCTGACAGGTCATGATATTTCTCGCGTCTCGCAACCTATAGAGAATACTAGCACTGTTTTGGGAAAAAAGGACCCCTTTTTGTAATCCAGAAAATCCCTTTTTAAATGGATATTCCCATGTCATAAAAGAGCCACAAACAGTGGCATAGCTATAGGGGTCGCAGCGGTCGCCATGGCGACCGGGCCCATACGCTAGGGGGGCCCGCACGGCCCCCCTTGCCACTTGTCTCTGAGCACTGATCGCTTTGATGTTCCGCCCGCACAGTGAGCGGGCAGAACATTAAAGCGATCAGAATACAGGAGTAGGACCTGTCAGCGTCCTCCTCCTGTATTCCCTCCCATAGGCCACCGGCACTTCATACCAGCAGCCTATGGGACGCCGGGACGTGACCTCTCCGGCAGGCGTGATGATCATCACGCCTGCCGGAAGTCCCGTCCCTGCGGCTCGCAAGATGGAGCCCGAAGAAGAGGAAGAGCTGCTGCCTGCAGCCACAGCGCAGATTAGGCGAGTATGATGTTTTTTTTTTTTAGGGGCACCTCTCGGGGCATTATTAGTATATGGGGGCACCTCTGGGGGCATTATAAGTATATGGGGGCACCTCTGGGGGCATTATTAGTGTATAGGGGCACCTCTGGGGGCATTATTAGCTCATGGGGGCACCTCTGGGGGCATTATTAGTTCATGGGGGCACCTCTGGGGGCATTATTAGCTCATGAGGGCACCTCTGGGGGCATTATTTGTTCATGGGGGCACCTCTGGGGGCATTATTAGCTCATGGAGGAACCTCTGGGGGCATTATTAGTTCATGGGGGCACCTCTGGGGGCATTATTAGTATATGGGGCACCTCTGGGGGCATTATTAGTTAATGG
Source organism: Dendropsophus ebraccatus (assembly GCF_027789765.1). NCBI lineage: Eukaryota > Metazoa > Chordata > Amphibia > Anura > Hylidae > Dendropsophus > Dendropsophus ebraccatus. The sequence continues at coordinate 69,776,246 of NC_091461.1, read as the reverse complement.
GGGCACCTCTGGGGGCATTAGCTCATGGGGGCACCTCTGGGGGCATTATTAGTTCATGGGGGCCACCTCTGGGGGCTTTATTAGTTCATGGGGCACCTCTGGGGGCATTATTAGTTCATGGGGGCACCTCTGGGGGCATTATTAGTATATGGGGGCACCTCTGGGGGCATTATTAGTATATGGGGGCACCTCTGGGGGCATTATTAGTATATGATGGCACCTCTGGGGGCATTATTAGTATATGGGGGCACCTCTGGGGGCATTATTAGTTCATGGGGGCACCTCTGGGGGCATTATTAGTATATGGGGGCACCTCTGGGGGCATTATTAGTATATGGGGGCACCTCTGGGGGCATTATTAGTTCATGGGGGCACCTCTGGGGACATTATTAGTATATGGGGGCACCTCTGGGGGCATTATTAGTATATGGGGGCACCTCTGGGGGCATTATTAGTTCATGGGGGCACCTCTGGGGGCATCATTAGCTCATGGGGGCATCTCTGGGGGCATTATTAGTATATGGGGGCACCTCTGGGGGCATTATTAGTATATGGGGGCACCTCTGGGGGCATTATTAGTTCATGGGGGCACCTCTGGGGGCATTATTAGTATATGGGGGCACCTCTGGGGGCATTATTAGTTCATGGGGGCACCTCTGGGGGCATTATTAGTATATGGGGGCACCTCTGGGGGCATTATTAGTATATGGGGGCACCTCTGGGGGCATTATTAGTTCATGGGGGCACCTCTGGGGACATTATTAGTATATGGGGGCACCTCTGGGGGCATTATTAGTATATGGGGGCACCTCTGGGGGCATTATTAGTTCATGGGGGCACCTCTGGGGGCATCATTAGCTCATGGGGGCATCTCTGGGGGCATTATTAGCTAATGGGGGGAACCTCTGGGGGCATTATTAGTATATGGGGGCACAGCAGGGAATCCTACATACGGGGGCACAGCAGGGGATCCTACATACAGGGGGCATCCCACACAGCGCAGTTACTTTGGGAGCCTACAGGAGGGAGAAAGGAAAGGAAGTTGCTAGAAATGTGCAGAGCCTAAATTGTTTGTCTCGCAGGTTCTGAAAAGATGAAACGTATCTGGAAGAAATCATCATGGAGGTATGGGCCGGATGGAGAGGAAAAGGGAAAGTGATGCCTCAGATCAGAGAAAACGTCACCTGTGAGTCACTGTATGACACTTTTCTTATTTTGTAGAACATCATTTAGTAGGGGTGCCCCGAGGTGACAGCTACTACATTATCTGTACTCAGAGATATCACTGTGTTATCTGTGGTGTTACATAGGACTGCAGGTGACTACTACATTATCTGTACTCAGAGGGATATCACTGTGTTATCTGTGGTGTTACATAGGACTGCAGGTGACATCTACTACATGATCTGTACTCAGAGATATCACTGTGTTATCTGTGCTGTTACATAGGACTGCAGGTGAAATCTACTACATTATCTGTACTTAGAGATACCACTGTGTTATGTGGTGTTACATAGGACTGCAGGTGACTACTACATTATCTGTACTCAGAGGGATATCACTGTTATCTGTGGTGTTACATAGGACTGCAGGTGATATCAGGTGACATCTCCAGGTTGCAGAAGTTCAAACTTCATCGTGCCCTGCTGACAGTTTATTATGGGAGTTGTAGTTTTGCAGCATGTGGCTCTTCAGGTTGCAGCACTACAACCCCCATAATTTCCAGCTGGCAGTTTATGATGAGAGTTGTAGTTTTTCAGCTGGAGAGTCAAAGATTGGAATACAATGATTAGACAATGACACAGTACAGTCCATTAATTATAGGGGGCAGTAGTGCAGTACACGAGGTGAAGGCAGTGGCAGTGCATTAGAACATGGTGGCACATTAGAGTAATTGGATATAACGTTAGATATGACTTTACTTGATCGGGTGAGATGGGGGGGCCCCAAGCTAACATTTTGCACCAGGGCCCATCAACCTTTAGCTACGCCCCTGGCCACAAACATATCCAGCCATTTATTCATTCTTTCCCTGCCTGGATACTGTGACCAGTGGCTCCAAGGTAAGGAGGAGGTTAAAGCAAATCTGTACCAGCTGCCACCCACCACAAACCGCCAGTACCATTCAATACCCCCCAAGTGTCCCTCTTTTGAAGGGACAGTCCCTACTTTTGACCCAAGTCCTTTTGTCTCTCTTTTTTCTTTACATGTCCCTCTTTTTGACCTAGGAATTAGATTTGCATTAATAAGCCTTTTATGTTCTAGAAAGCATCTGGTTTCTTACTGTATAATAGACCCAAACTTACATATTATTTTATCATGTGGTGCAAGTTTGTTCCTAAAAATTGTTATATTCAGATGAATCATGAGACATTATGGCCCTTTTGATACATGCAGTTCATATGGCCCCATACACACATATGTAGGTAGTACGGATCCCATTGGGGCCATAATCCGTGTCACAAAAAATGATAAAGCCATTGTGCATCCGTGTTACCTATTTGACAGTGGGTCCCTGCAAATGTTGACAGTTACTGACACAATATATAATCCTGTCCACAGTTACAGACAGGGTTACTGATGAGCAAATGGGACCTAAGGACGCAGTCACACATACAGAATCGGCTGCAGACATCAATATAACTAAATGCATCAATCTGCAGCAGATCCTGGATGTGTGATTGTATCCTTGAAATGAAAAGTATAGAAATGTCTGTAAAATTTTCCTAGAGCGAGCCACAAATGTCCCTCTTTGGCTGTCCAAAAAGTTGTGAGGTATGCCTTTTCCTAGTCTTCACTATGTCATGTCTGGTCCTAGGATCTGCCTTCTTTCTGGGGCCAGTATTAAGGGGTTGGTTTTATTCCAGGGGAGGGGAGTCAGTAGGGCTGGGTCTAGAGCATCCATGCCCTAGGCTTGCAGCACCTTTTTACCTACCTCCATCCAGCCCAGGGGTATGCTGATAAAGAAGAGAGATGGGGAGTGAGGCGCAAACAGACATCTTTGTGGGCAACCTTTCATTCATTGCCTATAGGATTTGCAATAGATAGTTGAGCGCTGTACTTGCACTTATCCCGTATGTTGTGGGGAATAAGTGTTAGTGGTGGGATCATACAACTCCTTTACCTTCTTCAGCAGTTTCTTCTTTCTTTGGGATTGAACCAGACTCACTAGGTTTAACTTGCCACCTAAATTACCTAGTTACCTTTCCGTAACCTACTTTTTTGTGGGGTTCCAAACACTGTATTTCAGGGACATACTGTATCATGTAATTTGCCATTTTTTATATACTTTGACCCAGTTATCTAACCATCACAATTTGGTCTTTAATAAATTTACCCAAATTACTTCCTAATTTTTCCCACTTTCATCACAACTTAAAGAAATGACCGTTGACTTGCTGCCTACCTATCAAACTTTTTGACATTGTCATTGTAGTAAGAGAAACTATATAATTTACTTACCCTGTGAGTTGTTTTAAAGTTTATGCTACACTGTGCTGACTGCTTCTGTCTCTACTTTGTTCGACAACAGTGACATCTAGTGTTAACAGTTAGTTTTACAGCATTAGGCTATGTCCACACAGTAAAATAAGAGCAAAATATGACAGCAAAAGGCCACGACCACACGTCTTTTTTTGGACGCCTGAATGCTGTTTTTCGGACGGTTGTCATTTTGAAATTGAAAAACAGATGTTGTGTGGTCATAGCAAAATAGATATAAAACACAGTTGTATTTTGAATCTAACAATCTGCTCTATTAAAGTTTATAGATAAACAGACGTCCATGCACACATTGTAAAATATATAAATAAATAAATATATCTCAGTCTTTCCTTTATGACCTGATCTCTGTTTATAATCCATTTTTGGCTTTGGCTTCAAATTTTTGGCAGATAATCTGTCAGATAATATTTCTGTGTAAATGGACCCTAAGTGCTTGGTGGTGGTTTACATCACACTCAACCCCTATCTCCCCCGACATCATCTGTCCATCTGCAGCATGCGGTGGGTATGGCAGACAAGAGTATGAAGTATATGGCAACCATTACCCGTCCCTTGGGGTTAATGAGTACCATCCTCGGCACCTTTCACTCTCCCCCATTCCTAAATGTAAGTCTTTCACTAGCTGCCAACTGTCTGAAAGCTACAACCATTTATGATCAGTTAATCCATGATTGTATTACGCCTTGTTCATCAAGTTTTTTATTGAAATATCCATTTATTTCCTCAATTTTAGAAATAGGGTACCTTTAAAACAGAATGCACTAGGATCCTGTAACCTCCTTTTGCCATTGACTTCTAATTAAAAAAAAACAGGATTCATCTGGATCCTGCTCTTAAACAGGTCAGAAAAAAGGAACCTAAAGATCTGTTCAATGACTGTAATGACTGGAAAATAACTATACTGGGATATACTTAAAGATAGAGCAGAAAGGAGGGGAGGTGGGGTATGCATTTATGTTAGGGAGGGTAATACATATAAGGGTTTGCATGCAATCTAAAGATGCCTAGGGCCCTGCAACACCAGCTCTGTATCTCGTATTTTATCATTGTCCTATTCTACTTTGTCATGTCTTTACATGGTGCTTTATAAACGTTTATATTTGTTTTAGATGTAATGCCTTTCCAATATATTAAAATCATATATGTCACGACACTGCAGGGAGGTTCCAGTCAGGAAAGGGGCGGGGAGGACACAGACGATGAGCCCTGAACCGGTCCCGCCCACTGTCCCCTCCTACTTGCCTTGAACAACCCTAGGTTAACTACAGTAGCGGTCTTTGGCACCAAGCACCCCAAGCAATCGCTTGGGGCCCCCAACATCCAGGGGGGCCCCCATGCCCCGCTCTTCTCTTGTGCTCAAGACTGCTAGACAGGGCCGCTGCCCCGCTCGCTGCTGTGATCTGAACTGTAACTATGAGCACTCGTAATGAGCACTTACAGTTACATGTAGCAGCAGCACTGACTGGGCGGCAGCCATTGGCTCCCTTCCTGTAAGTCATCACATCACTGGAGCATCTGCGCCAGGACAAGGGGAGCGCAGTCTCTTGTGACCGCAGGGAAAACCCTTGCGGCCACAAGAGTGAAGAGAAGAGATAATGCCCGGACCCAGGTGAGTATAAGCGTTTGTTTTATTGTGTTATATACTATATGGGAGGGGGAGCACACAGGGGCCTGTGTAACTGGGGGAGCGCACAGGGGGGTCTATATAAATGGGGGGAGCACACAGTGGGGCTATATAACGGGGAAGACACAGGGGGGCTATATATAACTGGGGGAGCACAGAAGGGGGCTATAGACTACTGGGGCTTCACAGAGGGGTCTATAGAGTACTTGGGTTAGCACACAGGGGGGCTATATACTACTGGGGGAGCACACAGGGGGTCTATATACTACTGGGGTAGCACACAGGGGGTCTATATACTACTGTGGTAGCACACAGGGGTCTATATACTACTGGTGGGGCACACAGGGGGTCTATATACTACTGGGGGAACACACAGGGTCTATATACTACTGATGGGGCACACAGGGAGTCTATATACTACTGGTGGGGCACACAGGGGGTCTATATACTACTGGGGGAACACACAGGAGTCTATATACTACTGGTGGGGCACACAGGGGGTCTATATACTACTGGGGGCAGCACACAGGGGGTCTATGTATAACGGGGAGCACACAGGGGGTCTATATATAACTGGGGGAGCACACAGGGGGTCTATATATAACTGGGGGCAGCACACAAGGGGTCTATATATTGCTGGAGGAGCACACAGTGGTCTATATACTACTGAGGGAGCACACAGGGATCTATATAATACTGTTGGAGCACGCAGGGGGTCTATATACTACTGGGGGAACCACACAGGGGGTTTATATACTACTGGAGGAGCACAAAGGGGTCTTTATCCAAGTGGGGGAGCACACAGGAGGTCTATATGCAAGTGGGGGAGCACACAGGGGGGCTATATACCACTGAGGGAGCACACAGGGGAGCTATATACAAGTGGGGAGCACACAGGGGGTCTATATAGTAGTGGGGGAGCACACAGGGGGCATATGTAACTGGCGGCAGCACACAGGGTATATACGACTGGGGGCAGCACACAGGGGGTTTATATACAACTGGGACAGCACACGGGGTCTATATACTTTTGGTGGAGCACACGGGGGGCTATATATAACTAGGGGAACACACAGGTGTCTATACACTACTGGGGGAAGCACACAAGGGATATATACTACTGAGGGGAAGCACACAAGGGGTATATACTACTGGCGGCTGCGCACAAGGGGTATATACGACTGGGGGCAGCACACAGCGGTCTATTGTTGTGGAGTGCGTGTCGAGGGGGGGCCCAGACATAACTTCGCTTGGGGCCCCAGAAATGCCAAGACTGCCCCTGGTTAACTACGGGAAACTGGGCGACAGTCCCTAACATATAATAAGGAGGAGACATCAAACACGGTCAAAACAAACTTACAAGAGGCATAGTCAGAAAACCGGGGTCAAACCAAACCGGCAGCAAAGTACAGAATCACAGCCCATATATCTATATATTACCCATAGTCTGCAGCTACTTTGACTGGCAGGATGACCTGCCAGTCATGGAATACTGCAGTACAGCTGAAATATTCAAATTCCACACTGGGCGACACGGACCCACAGTGCCTCTCGTTGATGGGGATGCCGTCGGGTATCCATGATGTCAGGAGGCACTGGCTCAATAGGAGGGAAGCATTCCAGTAGCACTAAGCTACCGGGGCAGATTCCTGAGAGTACAGGACGGTGCTCCATGCTAATGTTCCCTGCTGTGCCCTCTATATATAATGATGCCCCTGCTGTGCCCCCATAAAGTAATAAGGTCTCCTGCTGTGCCCTCCATATAGTAATAATACCTCCTGCTGTACCCCCATATAGTAATAATGTCCCTGCTTATACTGTGCGCTGAAGTGTGGGTTAGCAGCACCTGCGGTAAGGAAGAGTACTGCCCCCCCATTCCCAATGCCTCTAGCATTGAAGTTAACCCTTCAGTGGTGCTTTTGTGGATGTAATTACCCAGGTGATGCTCCTGGCAGCTGTTGTCCACCCCCCAGTAATGCCCCTGGTAGCTGTAGTCAACCCCCAGTGGTGTCGTGGTAGCTGTAGTTATCCCCCACCCCCGGTAGTCAGTGCCAAATAATATAAACAACAATTATCCCCCTGGTAGCTATAGTTAACCCCCCAATCCCCAGTGGTGACCTGGTAGCTCTAGTTAACCCCTTTCCCCCCGGTAGTCAGTACCAAATAAAGACTATAGCCATTCTGGCTCACAAGAGCTGGCAGGCACTGCACTCTCCTATCGGCTATCGGCTGCCCGACACAAGAGAGCGATGTGCAGGGGCCGCATCAGATAAATCTCTCTGTGTAAACGAACCATTAGACATAAATTGTACCCCTCTATCGGTATCAGACACAATATTTTTTCCTCCTTGTGTTTAAAAGGCTGTGGCGCTTGCATTTTTCAACTACAGACCCACATGATCCCTTATTTTTTAGAACATCAATTATACTTTGCAATGACAGACTTAATTTCTCCATAAAGCATGCAGCAAAACCGGAAAAAATATTTGTGCGTTAATATAGATAGATAAATAGATAGATAGATAGATAATGCTTGATAATGGTTCTGTGAGAGAACTGAAACGTTGCATCCTGTGTTTTTGCACATTTTTGTAATAAACCACTACCTTTTTTCACCTTATGCTGGAGTGCTTTGGATTTTCGTGTGATAGATACAGATGTAGCCAGGGTTAACATGATCCCTGACGCAACAATTGTGTCAGGGAGCTGTGTTAAGTCAATTAGAGTGTCGAGTTAAATGCGTCATTGTGATCAAGTTAACACAGGCTACATCTGTAGATAGATAGATAGATAGATATCGTTTCTGCGATCTACATACACCCTTGGATCAGGGTGATACCGCTGGCACCCAGCATTCATCTAGTTCTGAGTGCCGCACGTTTTTGAAGAGTCTGAATATGGATCCTAATGCTGGCACCATACCCAATCTTGAAGCAAGTCGTCACATTTCTGATACGAAGCACACACTTGGATCGGGATACTCTGAATCGGAGGTAAAACGAATAGTGGACAGGTTACGAGGGGACACCAGTTTTCTGCGTGCTCCCACTCTCATAAACATTAAACGTGAATATGAAACAGAATCCAAAAGACTAGTAGGACTGGAATTGCATATAGATACGTTGGGGGAATACTACAAGTCATCACGTATACCACGGGGGATGAGATCTCATTTAAAACCCACAGTATTAACTACCAACATTGATTTCAAGAATCGATTTGAACAAATGTCCAACGAATATGCTCTTAACATTATACTGTTAAACATTGACTATCTACAAAAGGACATGGACTTGTTGTTGATAAAAGTGGAACAGCTTGACAGCACTTTAAAGAGCATGATGGTTGATGACGAATATAACAGATACATGATTAAACACAAAGGGCCACATGTATCATCCGGCGAATGGATGATTTTCGGCGGAAAGTGCCGATTTGCGTCTTTTTTTAAGCAAAAATGGCGGATTTGCGAATAAAATATTCGCAAATCGGCACTTTCCGCCGAGTTCGCCAGGGGGTGGAAAGGGGGCGGAAAAGGGGCGGAGAGTGGGCGGAACGGAGGGCGCGGACTCAGAGTCCGCGCGATTTATCATCCGTTCCGCCAAAATTTACGCCGAAAACCTACTCCAGTCCTCAGCTGGCGTAGGTTTTCGGCGGTGCGCAACGGCGCGCACGGGATTTATGTAGAGGCAGTCCGCCTCTACATAAATCTCCGTAGCGCCGGAGCTGCGGAGGCATTTTTACGTCCGGCGTAAAAAACGCCGGACTTAATAAATGCCTCCCAATGACTTTTTGACCAAATTTCGCAAAGAGACTGAGGAGACTAAACAAAGGAAGTGGCATAGAGATGAAAAAGATTATCTTTCTGGTAACATTTACAGTTGGAACACCCAGAACTTCATGAACAAGAAAACGCGTGGAGACAGAGGTCCCAGTGTGAACACGTTCACAGACTCACCAACACCAGGTGCAGCTTTTTTAGGTCAGCGCAATCGGATCCCCTCAAAATCAAGCGGCCAACCCGACGCGGAGGCAAGAGGAGACGCCGATACCGGAAAATCTGCTTCGGCCAAAACACCAAGAACTCAGGTGACTCGCAAATTCCTAGAAAAGAGGAAGGAGGACAACAAGACCAATTGATAGATGGACTTAGAGACCGCGAGCCAGACACCACAGTGGTAAATATCTCTTCTACTAATTTAACAGATATACAAATGCATGTGTTAAGCAAAGGCTTGTCATTTTGTCCAGATTCACCAACAAGATGGTTCGATATTGAATTGGACTTATATTTATTTTTCAGGAGGATTAAATTAAAAATCTGGAGTGAAACTGTAAATTTTGCCAATGTATCTAATACACAATGTGAACTTGCAGCTGACGACCTAGATTTATTTGTGAAAAGTGATTTTGTCCCGGTAGTTACATCTCATGCCTTAGAAACTTATATCACCTCTGTGAAACGTGACATAGAAAACCTCAAACTTAACACACCATCTGGTTTTCTGAAAAAACCTAACCTCACATATAATGAGAACTTAGCTCTAAAACAATTGAGTGATAATGTGGAGATTACAATAAAACCTGCGGATAAGGGGGGAGGCATTGTGGTCATGAACATCACACAATATAAATCTGAAGCATACAAACAGTTATGTTAAACAAACTGACAGGAATACTTTGCTACGATTCGAGTCAACCCACCCCCCTCAAATGAAGCGCAATTTACCCAAAAGCCAATTTCTCAGGGCCAAGAGAATTGTTTCAGAAGATGAGAGATTAGAGGCAGCTATGACTCAGTTAGCCAACAATTTTTGCGAGAGAGGGTATCCTAAAAGATTAATTCAGCAGCACATGGAATTTACCAGTCAACTGGACAGAACTGAACTACTAAGGGACAAACCAACAACCACTAAGGTTGAGAGAATTCCATTTGTTACCACATATAATTCTCTCAGTTCAGACATAGCCAAAATAGTTAACAGACATTGGCACATCATTCAACATAACCATCAAAATATCGAGGGTCTCAACAGAAGACCACTTATGTCATATAGAAGAGTCAAGAACATTAGAGATATGGTAGTCAAGACTGAAGTAGCAAACATTAGAGCTCCATCACTTACCTTTTTGGGTCCTCGATCCACTGGTTGCTTCCCATGCGGTAATTGTCTCAACTGCAAATATGTACAGAAAGGTAGTCAATTCATACATCCACAAACAGGCCAATGTTTTAAAATCAATAAATTCATTAATTGTAATTCCGAGTTTGTGGTGTACGTTCTATGGTGCCCCTGTAATTTACTGTACGTAGGAGAGACCACATATGATGTGAAAACTCGGATGACACAACACAGATATACAATTCGTAAAGGCAAACAGGATCTCCCAGTTCCTAAACACTTTGTGGACAGTGGTCATAGGGAGAATGACCTCAAAATAATGTTTATTGATCAAATTTTACCCCCAAACAGAGGTGGTGACAGGGTAGCTATGTTGAAACATAGAGAATTACAGTGGATCTTTCGTTTCAACTCATTGAAACCCAATGGACTAAATGTGGATTTTAAAATCTTACCACGATATTGTAACCAAAGATGAATATATTTATGTCTATAGAGATATTATATCTCTACAGCTGTTCAGAATAGTGAACCAGGTATTTACATCAGTTTAGCAATTTAATGTTTACTATCACACTTTAGAATTTTAATTCATATGTTAACCTGTGACCGTGTTGTTTTTCTCCCTTTTTGAGTATTGTGAACACACTTATATTTTATTATATTGTTTTCATGAACATTGATTATAAACTTAATATCATTTATTACAGATCTCATTATTGTCAAGCCTTTCTCTCGGATCGGAATAAAGTTCCTCACCAAGTATGACCTTGAATTCACTATGCAATAACAGACATCGTTTTTGAGGTAATCGTCCTTACATCGCCAGTAGGATACAGCACATGATGACATATTCAGAGCCGTTAGCTGGTGAGCCCCCACAGTGACCCATTGTCGTTCAAGCTTCAGATCCTGTTGCGAGGACACAAGATCCAGCTTCCTGTTGCATACAGAGAGGGAGATCTGTGTTAATAGGTTGGACTCTCAGCTCAAAAAATCGGCAGTGAAAAAAACATTGTTTCCGTGACATCCTACTTAGGCTCCAATGCCTAAGATTTACTGTGGGCATGAGATGGACGCCGAGGTTAATCTGGTTGCATAGCAACCTAGGACGCTACACCTCACTTCACTGCTTTCTATAATATGGCCGTGCGCTTCATCTTAGCGTGCGGTTCAACAAGATGCACTCCATGTTCCAAGGTCACACTATGATGTGGGTGAACTAAATCCGATCCGAATTGATTCTCAGCAACATGTAATCTTTTCTTCTTTCACTATACACTGTTTTTATTTATGGAACCGAGATTGTTCCCTTAAATCACAAAAATGTACAACATATGTTGGATAAGTTATGTTTGATTATGCTTCACATGCTTTCAGCTAGTCACGTCACTAATTATTTAATCACGTATGCTATTTAAATCATGTGTGTATGTGTGTTCACTGAGCTTGAGAAAAGTCCACATAGAAGGACTGAAACGTCGCTACCACTGTTCCGAGTGTTTTTCTTTATGGAATAAACTATTCACGATTTCTTCACCACAAGACTGGCGTGCTGCAGTTATATCGTTTCTGCTAGATAGATAGATAGATAGATATATATAAGAGTATGTCAGCAGCACAAAAATTCTGGTGAAATGGGTGCCTGTTGCAGTTCCAACCACGAACTCTTAAATATTGAAGTAGATTCAACGGCACTCCAGTATGTAGTGAAATAAAAAAATTTGATTTATTCCAGTGTTCAAATCGTACACAGCACAGCAATCAAAAGATTGCTGTGCTGTGTACGATTTGAACACTGGAATAAATCACATTTTTTGATTTCACTACATACTGGAGTGCCGTTGAATCTACTTCAATAGATAGATAGATAGATAGATAGATAGATGCAATATGTTTTATTTCGGGAAGTTTTGTGTTTATGCAGTTCATTCTATAGTAAAACTGACATTATATATGTTCCTCGAAGAACTGCAAGAGAGCACATCCACTCGTACATTTTTGGTGCTACCAGGGCTATAGGTTACCATAAAATCAAAATGAGTAAAAAACAAAGCCTCCCAAGATTGTCTGGGTGAAAGACAATTGGCGTTATTAAGGTAAAGCAGGTTTTAATGGTCATTGATGATCATAATTTTTATGTTTGCACCCCTTGAAGTGTTTCCACTCTTCTAACACCCACTTAATAGTTAGGAGTTCTCGGTTTCTCACATCATAGTTACATTTAAAGAGGAAGGACTTCCTCGAGAAGGAGGCAACAGGTTTTAAATTACTGAGGGTTTTGGGACCTTGGGAGAGGACCACTTCAGGCCGTGTAATAGGACCCTAAGAAGATGTGTCTCTGCCAGACTCACATGATCTACTTTGGAGTAGATGGCACCTAAAGACAGCAAAAAACATTCCAAACTACTCCACTTCTCAGCTCCAGGAGGAAGCTTTAGGGCCCAGGCTTGGGCATCCCCCTGCAAAAAAGACATAACTATACAAACCATCTTCTTTTCTGCGGTGAAGTGGTTAACCTGGAAACACAGGCAACATGAAGGTTCCCTGAAGGTCTCAAACTTAGCTCAGTCTCCAGAAAACCTATCAGGTTTTGGTATTTTAGGTTTTAAGGCACTAACAATGACCCAGCAATATAGGCTTTATTTTGGCTCATATATATATATATATATATATATATATATATATGTATATATATATATAGGCTCAGGAATACATTGCATCCTGGAAGATGTAGTATTCCAGCTGGGATCATTTGTAAAAGTTTTAATCCGGGGCTAGGAGCAGCACAGAAAAGTACGAAAGGTGTCAATTGGTGGGGAATCGGCGAGTGCACCTATGTGTTTTTGCTTCACCTTTATTCCTTTGATACCAAATGGTCTGCCTTCGGCTAAATGCGTCAGGACAGACTTGTCCCAGCAGTAACGGATCGGTCAGCTGATTACTGACTGATTACTAACTGCAGAGGCACGTCAATCTTGGAAGTTGGGGCGGGAGTGTTCAGCTGGGATGCCCAAGACAATGGGGGAGCATGGTTAAGTAAGAACAGGATCTTTATCATGTTCTATGCAAGGACAGGAATATATATATATATATATATATATATATATATATATATATATATATATATATATATAATAAATGGCAGGAGTACCCCTTTAAAGAAATAATGCTGCATATTTTATTTTGATTAAAAAGTAGATAAATAATGCAAAACTCTTTTGTATGTAACCTAAGAATGACTCCCCATGTCCACAAGGAAGATGAAGAAATCAATATCTACTTATACCTCTCAATTACATCCTTGTGTGCATCATGTATTTTGCATGTGCTGTGCTGTGAAGGTATTTACCCATATTTCAGAAGCAGACTCTTATGCTGATACAGATCAACTTCTATCAAAGATTTTTTTAAGATCTAGGATGGATAACTGCCAATTTTATGTATTTATATTGTTATCTACATTTGGTTCTTTATTCTAAAAATATATGACTTTAAATTAGTAAAACTGAAGACAAAATGTCAAAGATTGGCAAGTGCATGGGCACAATGCTATACTGTGTGGAAGGACACAAAACAAATATAGGGAAGAAAGTTACATTTTATAAAGCAGTTTTCTGGTCATAGTATTTTTTAATGGACTCCGGGTGATGTAAAAATAAGAACTAGGCATACTCATCTGCTAGAGCTTGCGTTCTGATGGCATTGAGTCCTTTTGGAAGTCTGCTTTTTTCAGCTTCCTATGACATTTTGTTCAGTAAAGAAATTGCTATGCTGGTAATAATCCTTTATTTACGTACAAGTGCGTCTCAAGTGCGTGGAGAAAAATTACACGACACCTCATATAGGGTCAAAGCAAATCTTACTGAATAAAAGATGGTAAGCAGCAGATATCTTTAAGAGGGGCATGCCCCCCCCCCCCCCCCAGATCCATATCATAGTTTCATTGGCTAAGGAATAAAATTATAATTCACTAGGGATGAGTGAACTTTTGAAAAGTTCGGTTCGGGTCGATCCAGCGAACTTTAGTGAAGTTCGGATTCGTACAGACCGAACCTAAAACGAACCTATCTATAATGGCTGAATAATTGCAGCTACAATAGTGAGAGTCTGATACGGTATAGTTTAATTTAGTTGCAGTTGCTATTACAATGAAAAAAGTGGAAAAAATCAAAGTGCAAAAATAGTGTAAAAAAATCAAGCCAAGGTGTAAGTGATTACATGGGACATAGGACACAAAGTTCCCTGGACCCAGTAGGGTGAAAAACAAGCGTTTAACAGTGGAACCAGCAGCAATAATAGTACTGTATTGGACCCAGTATGGTTAAGAACAGACAATTGACGGAGGAGGAGGAGGAGGCAGTAGCACTTGATTGCACCCAGCCCAGTATGGTTGAAAAGAGACTATTGGAGGAGGCGGCACCACTTGATTACACCAAGTCCAGTATGGTTTAAAAGAGACTATTGGGGGAGGCGGTACCACTTGATTGCAACCAGGCCAGTATGGTTGAGAACAGACTATTTGAGGTGGAGGAGGAGAAGGAAGCAGTACCTGATTGTACCCAGGCCATTATGGTTGAGAACAGACTATTTGAGGAGGAGGATGTTCCTCCCTTTGTGGACTACAACACTTCCCACTGTTAGTTGACCTTGGGTCAGCCATTCATTTATCTCCTACCTGATGGTCCGGAGGAGCTCCTGCCCACTGTTGCTCCATTCACCCAGGCTCACAAAATGGAGGAGCCTGAGAGCACTGGGCCTGACATCATTGGTAAGACACCGGGGCAGGTTGGACTGCAGTCCAAGCGGTTCAAGGGATTATCCATAATCTCTTGCCTTCTAGTCACCTGCAAGCCCCACTGGGATGTCAGAACCTCACCCTGTATATAGTGTGAGACACTTTCTGGAGGCGGGCAGTCGACTGTGTGTTCAGAGAAGAGAAGGATCGCAGCAGGCATTTAGTGTTAGGCAAGGAGAGAAATAAAGTGATAGAAATAGGGACAGAGAGGAAAGAATAGAAGGGTACATTGTGGGAGGTTGTCTGTGGGTGCTGTGAAGCCAGTGTCCACTCAAAACAGTCTGTGGGTGCTGTAAAGCCAATGTCCACTCAAACCAGTTTGTGGGTGTTGTGAAGCTAGTGTCCACTCAAACCAGTCTGTGGGTGTTGTGAAGCCAATGTCCACTCAAACCAGTCTGTGGGTGCTTTGAAATAAGTGTCCACTCAAACCAGTCTGTGGGTGTTGTGAAGCCAATGTCCACTCAAACCAGTCTGTGGGTGCTTTGAAATAAGTGTCCACTCAAACCAGTCTGTGGGTGTTGTGAAGCCAGTATCCACTCAAACCAGTCTGTGGGTGCTGTTAAGTCAGTGTTCACTCAAACCAGTCTCTGTGTGCTGTGAAGCTAGTGTCCAAAAGGTCTTGCAAAATTATACCATAAACTGAGAGAAGTGGTGCAAGAAAAAAAGGTTCATTAGACAGGAAATGGAGGAGGACATTGGGGAGCTCAGAGATGAAAAATGGAATAGAGTAATATAAAAGAGATTTCCCCAAACGTCAGCCACAGGATTTTTCTATTTAATATAGTGAGAGATCTATACTATACTCTGAAATTTCCGTTTAAAATGAAAAAGAAGAACACCTCGGAATGTGTAAGATGTGACAGGGAGCAGGCTGGGTGGTCTCACCTGATATGGTATTGTTTGGACAAAAGTATGTAAGCAAATGGAGGTTAAAGTAGGCATAAAAGGTCCTTTTGGTCCAGCAGTGGGTCTACTAAGGGAAGACCTACAGTACGTTGGGAAGAAAGGAAGGAAGGAAATGAATAGGTGTTTTTATCGCAAGAAATAATAATAATTAAGAAATGGATGTCATCGCTCCCACTGTGTGTGTATAGCGGAATGTGAAAAAGAACTAAAGAAATATTTAGAAGGTATTTTTTTTTTTTTTTTTTTTTGGGGGGGGGGGGGGGGGATTAAGGTTTGTTCCTTCTCTAGCTGGGGTGGTGGGATTTGGGGGAAAATATGAAAATTAAAGTAATTGTGAAATGTCATAATTTGTTATTTATAAAATGTCAAAGTAATGGATATGTATTTAAAGAATTTTTGGATGATAAAGAAGAAGTATAATTAAAAAAAAAGTATACTCTGCTGATCACCAATGTCCACTGTTCTTAGAAAAAACTTTGATGATGCATGGTGTAGAACAGGTGCAAGTCAATACACAGCTAACCTTGCCCCTAGAAAGGAGATCCTGTGTCTACAAAGGGAGGGGGGAAGAAGGAGCAGTGTATTGTCAGAGTGGACACAGAGACAATTGGGGAGATTTATCAAACATGGTGTAAAGAAGCCCCTAGCAACCAATCAGATCCCACCTTCATTTTCCAAAGAGTCTATGAGGATTGAAAGGTGTAATCGGATTGGTTGCTGGGGGCAACTGAGCCCGTTTCACTTTACACCATGTTTGATATATCTCCCCCAATTATTTTAGACATGCAGAGCGGGTTAGCATGAGAAAAAAACAGGGAAAGGGTCAGGGGGTATTCAAAGTTGTAGCTTTATGTAAAAATTTGGTCAGCTTTGTGAAAAATACTTTTCAGTGGCCATTCTCTTGGAACTTGTCCTGTTGCATAGTGCTTGCAGTATTTGGGGTTGGTGTATGGTATTCCGTGCTTAGCAAATCAGCCAACACAGCAGTGTCTCCTCTCAACATCTGATTCCCTGAGCGGGCAAGGTATGCACGATCATAAACACAAGCAAATGGTCTTCTGTGTGTCGACTATATGTAATGTATGGTGGGCGCAAAATCACATAAGATCTGGTCTAGATGGTGGTCTTCTCAAAGAGGTGGTCTTTGGAAGAAGTTAAAAGTTATCTGAGACCCTTGGAGAGGGCTGGTGTCAGCATATAGCTTACACGAGCAAGTGCCGGGGCCCACTGTAGTGCAGTGTGAGCGCTGAACATCAGAAGACACAGGAGACAGAACATCAGAAGACACGGCACCTGCACAAAGAGAGAAAAGGGTGAAGGACCTGATCACATGACCTAAAGGTCCTCAGCCCCACAGTATGGAGAGCAGCCCAACAGAGAGGAAGAACCCATAGGCTGTATCCATGTTTTCCTGGTAGCTATAGGGCGGCATTCAACTTTTGCACCTATGGGGAATCAAATGCTGCATGCTCAGGTTTGGAGAATGTTACTGAACCTAAACAGTTTGACAGGTTGGCTCAACTCTACATCTAGTCTTATGTCACAGAGGAGCTAAAAAGTTTATGTTGGTTATGACTGAAATTAGGGATGGTCCGAACCTACCGAGGTTCGGGTTCGTACGAACCTAAACTCTAGGCAATGATTCCCGCTGTCTTCCACCTCCGTGGAGAGGATGGATACAGCCAGAGGACCGCCTGGAAAACTGGGATACTGTTAGGGCCACGGCGGCGTCCCGTGCTCCGGACCGCCGCCGCACCCTCTCTCCCACTTCTGCAGCAGCCGGTGTCCATGTGCGGGGACCCGGCGCTGCTGTTGCTTCGGCCCCGGGGGACGCCTCACCTCACCGCGCTCCTGCCGGTCGCTGTGCCGACCGGCGCGTGCGTATCCGCCTCCTAGCGTGCGCGCGCCGGCTGTCTCAGATTTAAAGGGGCAGTGCGCTCCTAATTGGCTGAATGTTAATCACTCCTCTATAAGTTCCAGCCCTGCCCCCTTCCAGGTGTTGGAGCCTCTACATGCTTCCCATAGCGTTTGGCCCAGCTCCCTGTTGTTCCTGATTCCTGTCCGCTACCTGGTCCCTAGTCCTTGTTCCTGATTCCTGTCCGCTACCTGGTCCCTAGTCCTTGTTCCTGATTCCTGTCCGCTACCTGGTCCCTAGTCCTCGTTCCTGCGGTTACGCCTACAGACCTCTGCCAGCACCATCTCCTGCCTACTGCTCCTGCCACGCCTCGCCTGCCGTCACTAGCAACCAAGCCAGGGGTAGCGACCTGGGGGTCGCCTGCCGCAGCAAGTCCATCCCGCCTTACGGCGGGCTCTGGTGAAAACCAGCGGCCCCTTAGACTCCGCTCCCTGGTGAGGTTAGTGCCATCGCTAGAGATGGTCCAGTGGATCCACTACTCCAGGTGTTACAGTAGGCTCCAACCATGGATCCCGGCGAGGTGACCTGATATCCATGAAGTAACCCGAGTGGTCGCCCTACAGGCTAAACAGATTCAGCAACAGTCACAGCTGATCCAACAACTGACTGCAGCCGTACAGCAGCATACCACAGCTCAGCAGTCATCACCTCCTGCAGCCTCTTCAAAACTACGACTGGCTCTCCCAAGTAAATATGGAGGTGCCCCCAAGTTGTGCAGAGGATTCCTGACTCAATGCACTATGCATATTGAACTTCTAAGCAGTCAGTTTGCCACCGAGCGCTCTAAAGTGGCTTTCATCATCAGCCTATTGGAAGGTAGAGCTCTGGCCTGGGCCACACCGCTGTGGGACCGTGATGACCCTGTTGCTGCTAATCTCCGAATCTACATACTGTAGCACAAACATAGCACTAAATGTGGATTAAAGAAAGTGAGTAAATATGCTGTTAGTTATAAATGTTAACTGAGGGTGGCTCAGACTATAAACTGCTGCTTAGAATTTAGTTTTTTTTCTGTTATGAAACACAAAGTTGCATTTTAATTTAAGTGAGATTAAATCAAAAACTTTGATGTGTCCCCAGGTTTGTTGCATATCTCTGCTCATTAAGCAGTTGAACACTTTGATTGACTGCCTCAATTAAAATGATATTTGGAAACATTACTATGCATTGCATGGAGTAGTGTGAATAGCTCCTCAGAAAACTGGAGAGGAGGTTAAAAGTCAGTCTAATTCTCTACAGATAATACATATCAATCAGCTCAGTACAATATACCATTGAATTGAATTGTAGGGATTGAGGCATATTATGCATGTGTGATCTCCTCCTCTCAATTGTATCGACCTATAACCTAAACTAAAACTTGACAGGACTCACTTATACTGTTACATTTGGGTCATGAACAATTGAGGTATGCCAGCTAGCAAGCAGCAACTTTTATCTTTGTAAAAAAGAATTGACAGAAAGCAATGTGCTTAGCAAAGACCAGCTCAATTTCAGGGAATTAAAATCAGCCCTGACTGACAAGTGACAGAAGCCCATACCTGTATTCAGCAAAAGGACAGAAATACACACATGCAGAACAATAGCAAAATGTCTACCAGCTCATGGGACTTGGACTCTACTACTATTCTGTTCTAGACACAGACTTGGCATTGCCCACTGATATCGCTTTTTCCAAGTAGTACGTTACCCTATTCTAGTTAGACTGTCCCAGCATATATCAGAATCTAGGGCAGTATACTTTACAGGTATACAGGAAACCTCAAACTATAAAGTACAGGTATACAGGACCTCCACCAACTATACAGTACAGGTATACAGCGCCTCCACCAACTATGTACTACAGGTATACAGGACCGCCCAACTCTACAACACAGGTATACAGGACCCCCAATCAATACACTACAGGTGTACAGCACCTCCACCAACTATACACTACAGGTATACAGGACCCCAAAACTCTACAATACAGGTATACAGGACCCCCAAACTATAAACTACAGGTATCCAGGACCCTCAAACTATAAACTACATGTATACAGAACTGCCACAAACTATACATCACAGGTATACAGCACCTCCACCAACTATATACTACAGGTATACAGGACCCCCGAACTATACACCCCTTAATAATGGAATCTGATTGGTGATAGGGCCAGCTTCCTATAAAACAGATCCACAGAAATAAATGGTGATAGGACCAGCGATCTATAAAACAGATCCACAGAAATAAATGGTAGACTCCCCCCACCCAACTATACAGTACAGGTATACAGGACACCATAACTATACACTACAGGTATACAGGAAACCTCAAACTATAGTGTATAGTTAAGGTGTCCTATATACCTGTAGTGTTATGTTTAGGGGTCCTTTATAGATGTAGTGTATAGTTGTGGGTCCTACCATTTATTTCTGGGATCTGTTTTATATACAGCTGGCCCTAGCAACCAACAGGGCCATATTTTACCACTAGGCAGCACCTTGCAGGGGAGCAGCTCCAGGGGAAGAAAACAACTTTTTATTTTTTATTTTAGTCTCCCACCTCCCTTTCAGACTTGCCAGTAAATCTGCTCTGGTATTGCTGTTTTTGGCTGCATGTGGTGACGTACAGTTAATATGGGAATGCGGCCGAAGACTGATCTGATATAAAAATGATGTTCAGAAACTAGAAAATCATAATGCTAATTTGTGAGTCAAGATGGAGGGGTCTGCAGGTGCATTGCCTAAGGCAGATGGTAATGCGGCCCTGGCAACCGATCAGATTCCAGCCCCCTGCTGTGCCCCCATATAGTAATAACGCCTTCTACTGTGCCCCCATATAGTAGTAATGCCTCCTGCTGTGCCCTTCATATAGTAATAATGCCTCCTGCTGTGTACCCCCACATACTGATAATACTCCTGCTGTGCACCCCCACACAATAATAATGTCCCCTGCTGCTCCTCCATAGTAGTAATGCCCCCTTGCTGTGCCCCTCACCACCCTTATTACTGTAAATTTGCTCAACACTAGTTGTAATCATAGTGACTTGAGGAACATAGATAACATGTCTGTTTTACCACATGACAGATGGTGCAAACATTAAACCCAACTTAACTTTAAAGCAACTCTGTACCCACAATCTGACCCCCTAAACCACTTGTACCTTCAGATAGCTGCTTTTACTCCAAGATCTGTCCTGGGGTTCGTTCGGCAGGGGACAGATTGTGGGTACAGAGTCGCTTTAAAAGATACTTTTTTTTTCAATTTCATCCCCCCACATCATACTTAACAGAAAAAAAATTAAGTTTGTTATTACAGGGTACAAGTGTGTCTTTGCAAAAGAAGGCCTCATATGGGTTTGTTGGTGAAAAAAAATAAAGCACTATGGCTTTTTAAAAACAAGCAGGAAGAAACTAAAGTGCAAAAGTTAAAATTGGCTGTGACATGAAGGGGTTAAGTGACATCATAAGTGATCAGGTAAGCTATTATTTTACATGTTATTTTATTTGCCCTTTCAAACCAGAGATGAAAGTGCAACTAATAATACTCTTGAATTATAAATTTCTGCTATTTTAAGTAAATTTCCCTACATTTTTCATCTAGGCCACTAGAGAGCACTATTGACATTCTGTTTTTCTTTAGTACTGTGGTATAAAGCCATTCAGTGGAAATTTGCAATCATAAAGGATGTTATGAACGTTTAGCGTTATTAGAGTTTTAAAAGGGCTGCAACTTTTATGTTAAATTTGTGAGAATCAGATCTGACCTTTTTTATTATAAAATTGTACTTTTTTTCAAATTTTCTTTTCTTTTAATGTATACTGGACATCTTTCTTAAAGTTCTTCCAAAATAATTACAAAATATCTGAGATTATAGGTTGTAATGTTAATATTCCTTCATGTTGGTTGTATATTAAATAGTACATAGTATGAAGTGTCAAGCAGTTTTCTTTTTTTTTTCTGAGTGGCAAATATAATATAAAACTTACTGCCCTTTTCTCTTCTAATTCTTTAGCTGTGGTGTCAGTCTTCACTGTAGTTCTAGAGTTTCCTCTATAAACCAGAATTAACAGGTGCTACTTAGATCAGAGTTTTCAAAACTGAGTTGTAGATAGTATAATACAGTGGGGAAAATAGTTTTCCCACCTACAAAAATAGAGAGGTCTGTAATTTTTATTGTAGGTACACTTTATCTGTGAAAGACAAAATCTATAAAAAAAAACAGAAAATCACACTGTATAACTTTTAATTTGCTTTTTATTACATGAAATAAGTATTTGATCACATACCAACCAGAAAGAATTCTCTCTCTCACAGACCTGTTAGTTTTTTCTAAGAAGCTCCTCCTACTCTACACTTATTGCACCTCTTTGAACTCCTGACCTGTATAAAAACACCTGTCCACACACTTAATCAATCCTGCTCCAACCTCTCCATTATGGCCAAGATCAAAGAGCTGTTTAAAAGCACCAGGGACAGAAGAGACCTGCACAAGGCTGGGATGGGCTACAAGGCATTAGACAAGCAGGTTGGTGAGAAAGAAGTAACTGTTGCTGCAATTATTAGAAAACACAGTAAGAAAAACAGGATGACTGTCAATCTTCTTTGGTCTGGGGTTCCATTCAAGATCTTACTTCGCATCCTTTATAAGGATGTTTCTAAAAAAGGTCAGGAAGTATACCAGAACTACATGAGAGGATCTGGTCAATGCTCTGAAGAGAGCTGGGACCACAGTATCAAAAATTACTGTTAGTAACACACAACGCCATCATGGATTAAAATCCTGCAGGGCACGCAAGCTCACTCTATTCATGACAACACATGTCCAGGCCCATTTGAAGTTCACCAGTGACCATATAGATTATCCAGAGGAGGCATAGGAGAAAGTCATGTTGTCGGATAAGACCAAAAAATACCTTTTTGGTACTCCACTCGCCATGTTTGGAGAAACAATAAGGATGAGTAGAAACCCAAGAACACAGTCCTAACTGTAAAGCATGGGGGTCGAAACATCAAACTTTAGGGGTGGTTTTCTGAAAAGAAGACTGGGCAACTTTACTGTATTGAAGGGAGGATGGATGGGCCATTTATGGTGACATTTTGGTCAATAACCTCCGTCCCTCAGTAAGAGTATTGAAGATGAGTTGTGGCTTGGTCTCCCAGCACGACAATGATTCAAAATACGCAGCCAAGGCGACTAAGGAGTGGAGAAGCATTTCAAGGTCCTTGAGTGGACTAGCCAGTGTCTAGACCTGAACCCAATAGAAAATCTTTGGAGGGAGCTGAAACTCCTTTCCCCATAAAAACCAACAGAAGCCATCAGTTTTTGGACAGGACGGACGGAGGAACACTGCATGCATTTTCCTGTCCAGAATGTTCAGCAATACAGTGTGCAGATTGAAGCACCGGATATTATGAACTGTGCCATTCAAATGAATAAGATCAGTTCAACTGTCTGTTTCCCTCTGACACTTTGCTACTGCAGTGGAGGAAAAGGGATCATGATCACCAGATTTATGTGAAGTAATTTCTATATTCCTTTACTTTAATATATGTGTGTACAACCAAACCACATGACATTTCAGACATAAAAACTATGTGAAAAATTATATGAACCAGCTTTCAAACGTTGTGACAGGGTCGTGACATTCCGTAAAGACAGTAGTGTCAGGGCCCTAGTACATGGTGTTATGATCAGCCAAACAGGCCCTGTGTGGTAGACCTGGTGATCAGTGTGTTTATCAGGATATCTTTTAACCCCTTAAGGACAGAGCCTGAAATGGCCTTAATGACAGAGACAAATTTTATGAATATGACCAGTGTCACTTTATTCATTAATAACTTCGGGATGCTTTTACCTATCCGGCTGATTCTGAGATTGTTTTCTCGTGACATATTGTACTTTACATTTCTGGTAAATTGGAGTCGATAATCATAACAAATCTTTATGAAAAAAACCCAAATAATGTGAAAAAATGTGAAAAACTGCATTTTTCCAACTTTGAAACTTTTTTGCGTATACAGAAAGTGGTTATACCACATAAATTATATATTAAATAGCATTAGCAACATGTCTACTTTATGTTGGCGGCATTTATTAAACGATCTTTAATTTTTTTTAGACAATAGGAAGCTTAAAACATTAGCAGCAAATTTCCAAATTTTCAGTAAAATTTCAAAATCAGATATTTTTAGGGACCTGTTCAGGTTCAAAGTGTATTTGAGGGGCCTGTATGTTAGAAAGCCCCACAAAGCACCCCATTTCAGAAACTGCACCCCCCACACTCTGCAAAAGCATATCCAGAAAGTGTTTTAACCCTTTAGGGGAGTCACAGAAATAAAAGCTAAGTGTGTAAGAAATTTGAAAATTTTAATTTTCTGTGCAGAGATTTTATTGTAATCCAATATTTTTCATAATTATAAACCTATTACCAGAGAAATGCACCCTAATAATTATTGCCCCGTTTCTGCAGTTTACAGAAATACCCCATATGTGGCCCTATTGCGCTATTTGACGCAACCACAAGCCTCAGATACAAAGGAGCGCCTAGTGAATTTCAACGCCTCCGTTATATTTGGTCATTTCTGACTGTACCACTTCAGGTTGGCAGAGGCTCTGGGGTGCCAAAACCTAAAAAACACCCCTAAAGGGACACCATTTAGAAAACTAGACCCCTCAAGGAATGTAACAAGGGGTGCGGTGAGCATTTGGACCCCACAGGTGCTTCACAGATTTTCCGAACAATATGGCGTGAAAAAAGAAAAATTTATTTTTTACACTAAACCGTTGTTCTAGCCTTCAATTTTTCATTTTCTTAAAGGGATAAGAGGAAAAAAAAGACACAAAATGTGTAGCGCAGTTTCTCCCGAGTACGGAAATACCCCACATGTGGCGATAAAGTGCCAAGGGGGCGCAGGACGAGCCTCCAAAGGGAAGGAGCACCAATTGGCTTTTGGAAGCTGAATTTCACTGGAAAGGATTTCAAGGGCCATGTCGCATTTACAGAGCCCTCGTGCTGCCAAGACACTGGAAACCCCCCACAAGTGATTCCATTCTGGAAACTACACCCCTCAAGGAATCTAACAAGGGGTTCAGTGAGCATATGGACCCCACTGGTGACGGGCACAAATGTGGAACAATGTGACGTGAAAGGGAAAAATTTCATTTTTTCACTTTCATGGCACAAATGTGCCCGTCATCAAGGGGTTCATATCCTCACTGCACCCCTTGTTAGATTCCCTGAGGGGTGTAGTTTCCAGAATGGGGTCACTTGTGGGGGGTTTCCAGTGTTTTGGCAGCACGAGGGCTCTGTAAATGCGACATGGCGTTCATCATCCATTCTAGCCAAATCCAACCTCCAAAATCCAAATGGCGCTCCTTCCCTTCGGAGGCTTGCCCTGCGCCCACATGGCGCTTTATGTCCACATGTGGGGTATTTACGGACTCGGGGGAAATTGCTCTACACATATTGTGTGTTTTTTTCTCTTTTAACCCCTTGTGAAAATGATAAATTCAAGGCTAAACCAACATTATAGTGTAAAAAATGTAATATTTCATTTTCACGCCACATTGTTCCACATTTGTGCCCGTCACCAGTGGGGTCCATATGCTCACTACACCCCTTGTTACATTCCTTGAGGGGTGTAGTTTCCATAATGGGGTCACTTGTGGGGGGGTTCAACTGTCTTGGCAACACAGAGGCCTTTTGAATGCAACATGGCCCCTTAAAATCCATTCCATCCAAATCCAGCCTTCAAAAACCAAATGGCGCTCCTTCCCTTCGGAGGCTTACCCTGCACCCGCATGGCGCTTTATGTCCACATGTGGGGTATTTCCGTACTCAGGGGAAATTGCTCTACACATTTAGTGTTTTTTTTTATCTTTTAGCCCCTTGTGAAAATGAAAAAATCATGACAAGATTAATGATTTAGAGTAAAAATTTTACAAAAATTACACTAAATGTTGGTCTAGCCTTGATTTTTTCCATTTCCACAAGGGGTTAAAAAAGAAAATTAACACAAAACGTGTAGGGTAGTTTCCCCTGAGTACGAAAATACCCCACATGTAGACATAATGTGCCATATGGGCACAGGGCAAGCCACCAAAGGGACAGAGCGCCATTTAGAGGCTGGAATGGAGGATGGAGGCCATGTCGCAATTACAAAGCTCCTGTGCTGCCAGGTCAGTAGAAACCCCCGACAAGTGACCCCATTCTGGAAACTACACCCCATGAGGAATCTAACAAGGGGTGCAGTGAGCATATGGACCCCACTGGTGACAGGCACTTACGTAAAACATGTGCCGAGAAAATAAAAAATACCATTTTTTTCATTTTCACGTCCCAAATGTGGCCGTCACCAGGGGGCCATATCCCCGCTGCCCCCCTTGTTAGATTCCTTATGGGGTGTAGTTTCCAGAATGGGGTCACTTGTGGGGGGTTTCTACTGTCCTGGCAGCACAGAGGCTTTGTAATTGCATCATGGCATCCTCTAATGGGAATGGCGGCCATACCTATTTAGCTGGGGAAAATGGACAATTCTAATTTATTTGGGGGTATTAGGCCAATTATTAGTTTATAAGGTTGGAAATGACAGGTGTCCATCAAACTCAACCTGTGTTGATCCAGAGGAAGGCAAAAACCCTCGTAAGGCAGACGACAGTAGCCTCATCACAGGGGAAAAATTCCTCCCCGACTCCATAATGGCGATCAGAATAATCCCTGGACCAACGTGACCCCTGAAATAGGAATAAGGGACAGAATTTAGATAATGTAGAACACCAGTGACGTGTGGTACGCCTTGGAGCGATCCGGTATGCAGAGGCCGGGGGGATCAGGACAGGTGGCACACTGGAAAATGGTGTCCTTCCTGATCCCCCTGTTACCCCACACTCTGCACTTCTTCTGGGGTCTCCCTTTCTCCAGTGTGGGGGACGTCACCTGGAAAATGTTGTCCTGGTGCGATACGGGGTCCTTCATATCCAGAAGCGCTGGGTCCGCTCCATGGCTGCTAAATATTAGGGCTTTATTACTACTTCTGATATGTTCGGATCGTGCCGCAAGCTACAGGGCAGCGAGGGACCGGAAGAGGGGGCGCTGGTATAAAAGTTATCCCCGTACAGGTGGTGACCTTTATCCAGCAGTGGGAAGATCAGTTCCCGGACGATCTTTCCACTTGTTCCGAGGATGGGGGGGGGGGGGGGGGGGAGGGGGGCATCTGGGGCTGGATTCGGGTGTCCCTTCATACACTCTAAGGGTATGTGCACACTGCGGAATCGCGACAGATAACCCTTCGTGCATTCCACAGTTGGCACCTGCCGGCGGAGTGATGCAGGCGCGCGTCTCCGTCCGTGTCATAGACTCCATTCTATGCACGGGCGGATTCCGCTCTCCGTCCAACGTGTTCATTCTTTGGACGGACGACGGAATCCGCCCGTGCATAGAATGGAGTCTTTGACACGGGTGGAGACGCGCGCCCGCATCAGTCCGCCGGCGGGTGCCAGCTGCGGAATGCACAAAGGGTTATCCTTCGCCATTCCGCAGTGTGCACGTACCCCAAATCTGTAAGTGTACCCAGAGGTACTCTCACAGAGTTAGTAGAATTTCACTCCATACCGCCATCTCTTATTGGGACGGTACTGGCGGAAAAGACGTGTCTGGGGGGCAGCGTACGCTACGCTACCCCCAGACACGTCACTGGATGATGAGGATGAATGGAGGAAAGAAGGATCCCCCCATTCATCCTCACTGGCTGTTTCGGTGTCGGAGGCAACAATAGCGTATGCGTCCGATACCGAAAACACCCTGGGGGCCATCTTTATATGGGGACTAGTATATGGGGTATGTAGTGGTGTAGTGTCAAACTTTATTCAATGTAATGTAGTGTTTTTTACGTGTTTTTTTTACAGTAAGTATAAAAAAAAACCTACGCCAACAAAGGCGTTGCTGATAAATGCCGCACTTATGCGCGACACTTATAAGCAGACCGTGGCAGTAGAATACAGAAAAAAAACACCCTACGCCAAAAAGGAGGAGTTGCTGATTAGCAGCGCACTTTCGTGCGATGCTGATCAACACTCAGCGGCGATAGGGTGCGGAAAATAGAAAAAAAATAATTTGGAAAAAAAAAAAAAAAACTTTTTCTATATTCTGAATATCCCTGTAGCTGCTGATAAGTGTATTACACATATCAGCCGCTAGGGGGCAGCAGAGCGCAAAATCCGGAAATTGACGAGGCTGGAGCCGAAAATAGCCGAGAGAAGACGACGGGGACCGCCGGAAAGACCCGAAGACCGAACGTAATGACGGAGGACGCCGCGAACCCGGAAGACGCCGATCAGGAGCCCGGGACAGGTGAGTAATGTACAAATACCTGCTCAGGACCCCTCCGCTACCTAGCTGAGGGGTCCAGGGCAGGTATTTATTATTTTGTGGGACTCTGATCGCCGTGCCACCGGCCCGATCGCCGTGAACGGCCGGCCGGCCGTTCACGGCGATCGGGCCGGTGGCACGGCGATCAACATTACTTTTTACAGTAATGGCGGTCGGCGCCGTCCTCGGACAGCACCGACCGCCATTTTTTTCCGGGTCATCGGGTCACCGATGACCCGGAAAGGTTCCGATCGCCACTATTGGCTGATCTGAATTGATTAGCCAATAGCGGCGATCGTAAGCAGGGGGGGTGTTAACCACCCCCCGTGCCGTGAAGCTATGATGGCCTGCTATGATTTATAGCAGGCCATCTTCCCCGACCGCTGTGTGTGAACACGCAGCGATCGGGGAAACATCGGGCGTAAATTTACGCCCTGATGCGCTAAGTACCAGGGCGCGAGGGCGTAAGTTTACGCCCGATGTCGTTAAGGGGTTAAGCAGGTTAAAAAAAAAACATCATTCATCAACTACACCACTATCTGTATAATTTGAGATGTGCAGCTGATGAATAATTGAAGTAAAGGGGCACACGAACGATCTAGCAATCGATCATGTGGCCCTCCTTGCACGATAGTTGAGTCACGTAAAGGCTCCTTAAATCAGTGCCAATCTACAAGACTGATCAGGTTGGGAATTTGGTGGCATCCACAGTGCAAAGTAATTCAAACAAAGGAAATAGTAACAACACACTGGGAATAGTCAAAT
The DNA here is from genome assembly GCF_027789765.1 of Dendropsophus ebraccatus. Lineage (NCBI taxonomy): Eukaryota > Metazoa > Chordata > Amphibia > Anura > Hylidae > Dendropsophus > Dendropsophus ebraccatus. The sequence continues at coordinate 69,747,255 of NC_091461.1, read as the reverse complement.
ATGAGGATGTTTTTTTCCATGTAAAAATGTGCTGGCCAGGTAGAATAATGAATAAAAATATTTTTTTAAAAATTACAGAAATATCCAACGTGGATGCAACATGTACAACAAAAATTAGGGGACATGTGACATGCAAATCAAAGAGAGTCGTATACTTCATAAAATGTCTGTGGAATAAATTATATATTGGTAGGACAAAAAGAACATTGTGCACACAAATAATTGAACACATACAGTACATAATATTCATAGAAAATTTCAGGGGCAAATGAATGGCTCAGAATTTGGTGGTATTGAACAAATTAAGACTGAAAAGGAAGAAATTATATTAAAAAGATGTCCAGAGTTGAAAGCGAGTAATTTGAACACACTTCAACCTACTGGCTTAAATTCAGTAACTGAACTGTTTACATTCCTGTAGAACTACATATCCAAGAGTTCAGAGACCTGGATTACGGATAAAGGCCCAATCTGAAGGGAGGACAGAGATTCTTCAGAAAGGAGAGCGTCTTCGAAATGTGACGATAGACTCTTGTCCTTCTCTGGCTCCTGAAGTGTGAAAGTGAGTATGCGCCACTAGCTGGGGCACACTCCTGGCGTCTACGAAACAAGCAGGAATACAACTGGACTGCAAGAACATTTTCCCACCTCAGCAGTGATCTACCATGTAAGTATATCCCATGGAAAGAGCAGTTGATCTGCTTAAGGTTAGTACCACAGCAGGTCTTATGTATTATCGCTACTTCCAACTGCTGATATGCACATGCAGAAGCGCGGAAAGGTTACTTCATACAATGCTAGAAATTTTTGTGTTTTCACAGAAATATACGATAAGGAAACATTTGAGATTTTCCATGGAGGCACAAGTACTTTATTCACTGGTGAGAGATGTCAGTTCACTAAACCTTTTGGGGTAGAAACTTTAGCAGCAAGGACTGACACTAAGAATAAGTACAGAGGTAGCAGCAGTAATGTGCTTGTAGTAGAGGTAACCTTAGCAGCCTATAGGAATTGCAGCAGGTCTATTTTTCACAGAGGTAGGCAACCATTCATTCAGAGGGTCTTCAGAGAAGAGGTGTAGGCTAATACAGACACTTGAGAATTCTCATCCCTTCTCCTTAGAAAATGTTCACACTGAGCAAATACGGCGGAATTCCACAGCGGAATCCAGTCATGCTCAGTGTCCTACATTGAGTGAATGAGAGGGTGCGCTCCCGTCCACTTCCTCCCCTGTCTGCCCAAAGAAGTGACGTCACTTCTTTGAGCGGAGAGCTGCAGTAGTGGAGGAGTGCACACTCTCCCACGGCAGGATTCCACTGCGGAATTCCACCTGATTTGCTCAGTGTGAACATACCCTGACAAGGTAAAATTCTGCACTATTAGTACCACCTCTTATGCTTGTAGCCTTTCAGGTAGTGGTCTATGAGAAGTTGCTGGTGGAGTTGCTGAATAGAACCCGCACTCAGGCGTAATGTTAGTTAGTAGACTAAAAGATAGTAAGCCAAGGATTAGAGACAATTGAGGATAAAGTGGAGGAAGGATTAAATGTTAGACCGGGAGGAAGTTTTGATGATGAATGTGGCTTCTAGCTACCATACAAGATTGCTTGAGAACCAATTTGCTATAGTCAATAGAATCCACAGAAGTGAGCTACAAATACAAAACATGACAAGAAAACCATTGGGTACCTCTGGTAGTCACCGACAACCTACATCTGGAGTTGCTGAGGGGAGCTGCATGTGGTTATTATAGAAAGATAACCACCTGAAATTGATATTTCCAGACCTCCCACTTCTGTATTTTAGACAGTGGATTGCACAAAATTCTGTGACTTTTTGCTGACTTCCACTCTGCTTGTCTGATGGATGGGCAGGGGGCATGGCAAGATCTGATTTATCATAATTTACCATACCTCCCATGTGTTCCTCTTTTGGAGGGACAGTCGCTACTTTTTAGACAGGTCCCTCCATCCCTCTTTTCCGCTTACATGTCCCTCTTTTTGACCTAGGAATTAGATTTGCATTAATTAACTTTCTTTTTACGAGCGGTAAGACTGTGGAACTCTCTGCCACATGATGTTGTCATGGCCGATTCATTAAATAAGTTCAAGGGAGGCTTGGATGCTTTTCTTGAACAATATAATATTACAAGTTATGGGCATTAGATTTCCGGTGATATGTTGATCCAGGGATTATTCTGGTTGCCATTGGAGTCGGAGGGGGGGGGGGGGGAGTTTTCTCCCTGTGGTGGGGTGGTTGTCGTCTCCCTAGTGGGGGTTTTTGCCTTCCCTGGATTAACATAGTAGGGTTTCCCTAGGTTGAACCTGATGGACTCTTGTCTTCTTTCAACCTTATTTACTATGTTACTATGTTGCTCTAGAAAGTGTCTGGTTTCTTACTGTATAATAGACCTAAACTCACATATTATTCCATCATGTGTTGCAAGTTGGATCCTAAAAAGTGTTATATTCAGATGAATCATGTGACATTATGTTCTCTTTCATCATTTTACACAGGCAGACTTATTGATTTCTGTGGCCCCATACACACAGTGGTAGGTGTTACCAATTTTGGGGACATGATCCATCCTGCAAAAAAAAGATTAAGCCATTGTGCATCTGTGTCACCTATGTGACAGTGGGTCCCTGCAAATGCAGTCAGTTATTGAAACATTCATAATCCTGTTCGTGGCTCCGCAATTACACACAGGGATACTGATGTGTGAATGGGACCTAAGGATGCAGTCACACATACAGGATCCAAATGCATTAATCTGCAGCAGATCCTGTATTGATTGCATTCTTGAAGTATAGAAATGTCTGTAAAACTTTCCTAGACTGAACGACAAATGTCCATTATACTGCTGCTAAAAGGAATAAATCTACACCAGCTCCAGAGCTGATAAAGCCTCATATGCACTGTGTGCCTCCCAGCATATCTGGCATTGGATATTGGGGCAGGGATTTGGATTCACCAGGGATTTGAATTTTGTTCTGTACATGCATTTGAATTACAGAACACCTTTTCCAGATCAAACAGACAGTTAAACTACATTTTTGGATTTTTACACACACACTTATACCATCCATAATCACTACTATATTCACTAAGGTGATTCTCCTAGGCTGAGGCATATTCTATTGCTCTTCAGGTCTGCTGACCCCTGCGATTCCCTAAAATTGTGGTGGTGGGAGAGTGAGTTTGCAATTTTTTTGAGAAAAAAAAGAATACATTTTAAGTGATTAAAGGGGTATTCCCCTCAGGTAAAACACATACTGATTCATCCCCCTTCCTGGAAACAATTGGTACATTACATGTTATTACCTTTTTTAACTCTCCTTCCCTAGTTCTGAGCCTGCTGCTTTCTGCTGAAGACACAGTAAACCGTGGTCTGTTCTCTCCTTCTCAACTGCCCCCGCCCCCTCCCTCATGTAAACAGCTCCCTGATCAGCTGATTCTGCACTCTGTAATGCATGGAGGAACAGTGAAGTCATTAGCAACTTAACCTCAGGTTAACTGTCCCAGCATCACAGACTGCAAAAACAGCCAGCCAGGGACACTGCTTACATGGAGGTATAGAAGGAATTGTTAGTCTCTAGGATGGGGGATAATTCAGCATGTATTTTATCTGAGGGGAATAACCCTATAACTTTTGTCAATTGTAAGATTGCTTCCATAGCTTTTAAAGTCTGACTTGAAAGTGAGAAACAAATTCACCTAAAAAAGACAATTACAGGAGCTGGTGAAGTAGGCTGGATTTACACATTTTAGACTCGCTGTCATTACAATATACAGTACAGACCAAAAGTTTGGACACACCTTCTCATTCAAAGAGTTTTCTGTATTTTCATGACTATGAAAATTGTAGATTCACACTGAAGGCTTTAAAACTATGAATTAACACATGTGCAGTTATATACTTAACAAAAAAGTGTGAAACATTTGAAAATATGTCTTATATTTTAGGTTTTTAAAGTAGCCACCTTTTGCTTTGATTACATCTTTGCACACTCTTGGCATTCTCTTGATGAGCTTCAAGAGGTAGTCACTGGAAATGGTTTTCACTTCACAGGTGTGCCCTGTAAGGTGTAATAAGTGGGATTTCTTGACTTATAAATGGGGTTGGGACCATCAGTTGTGTTGGGCAGAAGTCAGGTGGATACACAGCCGATAGTCCTACTGAATAGACTGTTAGCTGCTTAGAATATAAATTCTAAGTAAAGAAAAACAAGTGGCCATCATTACTTTAAGAAATGAGGGTCAGCCAGTCCGAAAAATTGGGAAAACTTTGAAAGTGTCCCCAAAAACCATCAAGCGCTACAAAGAAACTGGCTGACATGAGGACCGCCCCAGGAAAGAAAGACCAACAGTCACCTCTGCTGCGGAGGAGAAGTTCATCCGAGTCACCAGCCTCAGATATCGCAGGTTACCAGCCGCTCAGATTAGAGACCAGGTCAATGCCACACAGAGTTCTAGCAGCAGACACATCTCTACAACAACTGGTCAGAGGGGACTTTGTGCAGCAGCCTTCATGGTAAAATAGCTGCTAGGAAACCACTGCTAAGGACAGGCAACAAGAAGAAGAGACTTGTTTAGGCTAAAGAACACAAGGAATGGACATTAGACCAGTGGAAATCTGTGCTTTGGTCTGATGAGTCCAAATTTGAGATCTTTGGTTCCAACCACCGTGTCTGTGTGTGACGCAGAAGGTGAACGGATGGACTCTACATGCTTGGTTCCCACCGTGAAGCATGGAGGAGGAGGTGTGATGGTGTGGGGGTGCTTTGCTGCTGACACTGTTGGGGATTTATTCAAAATTGAAAGCATACTGAACCAGCATGGCTACCACAGCATCTAGCAGCAGCATGCTATTCCATCCGGTTTGCGTTTAGTTGGACCATCATCTATTTTCCAACAGGAAAATGACCCCAAACACACATCCAGGCTGTGTAGGGGCTATTTAACCAAGAAGCAGAGTGATGGGGTGCTACGAGATGGTTTGGGGTTGAGCTGGACTGTAGAGTGAAGGCAAAAGGGCCAGCAAGTGCTAAGCATCTCTGGGAACTCCTTCAAGATTGTTGGAAGACCATTTTAGGTGACTACCGCTTGAAGCTCATCAAGAGAATGCCAAGAATGCAAAGCAGTAATCAAAGCAATAGGTGGCTACTTTGAAGAACCTAGAATATAAGACATATTTTCAGTTGTTTCAGACTTTTTTGTTAAGTATATAATTCCACCTGTTAATTCATAGTTTTGATGCCTTCAGTGTAAATTTTTATAGTCATGAAAATACAGAAAACTCTTTGAATGAAAAGGTGTGTCCAAACTTTTGGTCTGTACTGTATAAATATATATATATATGTCTTACAATATATTGCAGCTTTTGATCTCAGGGGCACTTGAACAGTTGGTAGCTTAGCGCTATTTATATTCAGCCTACCCAAGTTTAGGTTAATGGTCTGAATGATGAGAACACAATGGAGGAAATTTATCAAAGGGTGTAAAATTTAGACTGGTGTAAACTGCCCACAGCAACCAATCACAGCTCAGCTTTCCTTTCAGCACTGCCTAAAGCTGAGCTGTGATTGGTTGCTGTGGGTAGTTTGCACCAGTCTAAATTTTACACCCTTTGATAAATCTCCCCCAATATGTTAAATTATAAGAAGTACAAAATGTGTAGAACTAAATTTAGAGTATGAGCAATAATGGAATTTATAGGAGTTTTCAAGGAAACTGTCACCATACCTAGCCATACCTAGCTATACTAAAGTTCTGCAGCTCAATATTTTACTACTGAAAGGGAGAATTGCATGCCTTTTGCATAAAAACTAGCGACACCAATGCTTTTGTCTGCTCAAGTTTTTATGCTTGAGGCTCACCATCTTTGTAATGAGGGTGGGGCATATATATTACTTACCAATCAGAACCATATTAGATAACTTAGTGGTTCAGACAAGTCAATTTCTAGTAAACATTCAAAGTCCAAGAAATGAAAATTGACTTCATGTAATGATAAATCATTTTTAGCATGCTGGTTTTAAAGGTGCCTTCCGACATATACTGGAGCCACAATAAAATGAAATCACATTTCATGTAACAATATCCAATTTTAATGGGTATTTAATAATTCATTGGATTTTAGATTAGAAACATCTAATTGTGGAAACAGTAAAGCTGATATGTGCTACACCTACATTCTGCTTTGTGGCAGCTCAGGGCTAATATACAGTGTGAATATCACATGGTTTCGGAAGTAATGTAAATGTTATTTAGGTAGCAGAGAAATGTTTACTTTTAACCCATTCATTGACACGTGTCTGACAACACGGCTCAATTACTTTTTCCAATACAATGATCCATCCGGTCCAACTATGCCGGCATTTGCTTTTCAGAAGCCCTCCTTATATTATCATTTGGTAAGGATATAGAGTAGGCCCTGGACAAGTAGCTGCAGGGCGAAGCAGGTCGGGAGAGTTAAAAAGGTTTGGCATAAGTGGAGTAAGATTGTGGATGGTCCACATGTGGGGTCTATTGGAGCTGTTGACCTGGAAAGTAGTTAGGTCTGAGTCATGCTCTACCTGAGAATATTAGAGTATGCTGAAAGCCAGTGTGCTGGTATATGGTAGGCTGCTCATTGGAGGGATTGATTAGGTCTGGTCAAGACTGTAGATAAGATAGCTCAATGGCGACTTGAAAGATTCGTTGTAGAAGCTTGGTTACCTAAAGTGAAGCCTAATGAGGTCAGTCATCTATAGTTCCAGGCTGAGGGCCCGTTCACACAGTGGAAAAAAAGGCAGAAGTTCTGAGCGGAATCCCTGCCGCATACTCCGCTCGGAATTACGCCTGCCTCACTGCCTTAATGTTAGGTATAGGGCGCCTCCTCGGCTCTCTGTTGAAAGAATTGACATGTCAACTCTTTTAGCGGAGAGCCACAAAGAGCGGAGGCGCCCTATACTTAACATTAAGGCAGTGAGGCAGGCGTAATTCCGAGCAGAGTATGCGGCAGGGATTCCGCTCAGAACTTCTGCCTTTTTTCCACTGTGTGAACGGGCCCTCAGCCTGGAACTATAGATGACTGACCTCATTAGGCTTAACTTTAGGTAACCAAGCTTCTACAACGAATCTTTCAAGTTGCAATTGAGCTATCTTATCTACAGTCTTGACCAGACCTAATCAATCCCTCCAATGAGCAGCCTACCATATACCAGCACTCTGGCTTTCAGCATACTCTAATTATTCTCAGGTAGAGCATGCCTCAGACCTAACTACTTTCCAGGTCAACAGCTCCAATAGACCCCACATGTGGACCATCCACAATCTTACTCCACTTATGCCAAACCGCTCCATTCTGCAGTGTTTTAGCAACAGTTCCACCTTGTGTGTTGAAATTTTGTGCCTCGTTTAAGTGTAGGGACCACAAGTTTCTGTACCACTTTGAGCTTTTTGTGCCACTATAAATAATTACAGAGTATGTTGTGCCACTATAAATAATTACAGAGTATGTTAAGTAAAATTGTATAATCTTACACTGGTCAGTGATTATGTTCCTTTAAAGGAGACCCACTGAAGATCCTCCACCCCACAGGAAAGCTCATGCTCTGAAACAATAATGAATTCCAGAGGCCCAGCAGAAATAAAGCCAATCACCTTCCACTGGGGTCTATTTCTCATCAGTTGAGTCACACAGAACATTTAATCTCTCATTAATTATTTGTCCTGAGTTGAAATAATAAATTTTATGACATAATTGAAGTGATTCTACCTATATTCTGTAGGGATCTTTAGATTAGCATACCGTCATTTAAAAAATCAACTTTTTTGAATGTGGTGTAAACCATGTATGCAAGTTTTTTTTATGCTAATTGCACCAGATATTTAAAGCATGCAGTAGCATGCAAGTGAAACCTTTTGAGCGTTCTAATATCATGTTGTCATATTGGCCCAGGTGTATCCAAAAGTGTAAAATTAACACTGGTGTAAACTGCCTTACTGAGCTGTGATTGGTACAGTACCAACACCCACGCCAATCAGTTGTTCAGGCAAGCTGCGGCATCCAGGGGTAAACACAGTGTATGGTTTTGTCAATACATGATATGGACTGAGACCTGCTCCTCCACGGGACGTGGACCAGCTCATTTCCTAGACATGGAATGATAGGTAGTAAGGCCGGAGAGTCGTCTCTCTGGATAACCCCTTTAAACTCCCAATTCTGGTGACATAGAAAGGATTACCTGTGTAGAGAGATGCTGCTGCTGAGAGTGTGTCACCAGTGTGTTACTGTCTTTAGGTGGCATGTGAATGAATATTACAATCAGAAAAACATGGATCAGTTTTTAATCAGCTTGAATCAGCAAAAAAAAAAAAGTAATATGTACAGTAATGAATGCAATATCAGCAATAAAAGCTTATATGTGCTTCCCTTTTTTATATATTTTGTTAAACTTTTTTAATGGTTTTAAAGGTCTCTGTCTGCGCTGATTGTTTAATAACTTTATTTTTATTTGCCTCCTTGAGATGTTATCTAAGAAATGAATAGATTCAACATCTCTCATTCAGTCTCAAGGCAGGAGAAACATTTACATAAAATTAATGTCCTTTATTACACAGATGTTCCCAGTCTTATCCCAATAATTTATGCTCTGGATAGAGAATGCCTTTGATTAGCCTGTTTTGTCTCTAACTTTGTAAGAATTTTTAAAGTTTCTTCTTCGTTCTAGAGAGGCATTAGCAGCTGACCCACAATTTCTGGAGGACCTCTTATTTGTTGGTATAAGATATCTGTTGCCCTTTTAGTTCAGCTTCTTTTGTTATACTGATTGCATTGCTATTCATATGCACCATTACAGATGTAAAATACAAAACAGTGCTGATTGTAAAGGAATGAATACATTACTGTATCTTATAGGAAGGTAAATACACGATTGCTACTTATCTTGTGCTGCCTGGAATAAATCTTTATTTTTTTGTTAATAAATATGTAGGTAGCGTATGCTGAGTTTTGAGTTCCCCATGTTTAAAAAAATCACTAAAGTTATATTTTACTGCAATTATTTGGAATTTTGGAGTTTTTGGAATTTATTGTTTGGAATTTGGGAATTTTTGGAATTAATTTTCTAAAATACATGTTTTTTCACAATGCATAGGCTTGTTCAGCCCATTGTATGTATGGCTATGTCATGTCCCATGAATTCACATGACAAATATCCAAAACCATAGTTCTACTAAACAAACACACTAGCTTAGGCTATGTTAACACAACATATATTTTGTATTAATTACGTCCGTTGTTGAAATAATGGCTGTGACTAATAAAAAAAAATACAATGCATTAATGCATAGTATACATTCCAGCCGGGATCGCTAGCAGCCGCAGTAAAAACTGACATGTCAGTTTTGTGCGGCTGCTATTCACACAATGGAGCGTGCGGCTCCAGCATTGTGTTCAATGGGGACTTGGGGTGCAGGTGCACACTGATGCGCCTGTATCCCAATTCAATTGTTGAATGAGTTGAAGTTTATCCCGACCGATTCTGAAGTACCGACCAGGATGAACTTCACTGACACTGGCCGTTCTGTGATAAGTAGTGTGAACCTGGCCTTATAGTATAATGTACAGTATCTTCACACCTGTATGCTGCATACTACACACTCACCTGTACCTTGTATACTACATGCACTTGGACACTGTAAGATACACAACTGTATACTGTAACTCCAAACATAAACACACATGTATACTGTGTACTAAACATAAACACAAACCTGTACACACATGCACACGTACAAACATTCTGCATCATTACTGATGCAATTATTATGGGATCTGGAATCCAAGGATATGTTAGTTATTAGTGATGAGCGAACGTGCTCGTCCGAGCTTGATACTCGATCGAGTATTAGGGTACTCAATGGTTACTCGGACGAGCATCTCACGATACTCGAGAAAATCTCATCATCCGTTTCCTGTAAGTTTGGGTGCTATTTCTCAGCCAATAAACATGCAGGAGACTCTTTGGTACATCCTGCGATCACGTGGGACCCATACATGTCGATAGAAGCGATTGCTTGGCCAGATCAGATGACCCTGCCTTATAAAAATAGCGGCCGATAGTGCTCGCTTCAGACGTGTGCTGGAAGAGATTAGGGACAGAGCTGCTGCTGGTCAGGGAGAGCGTTAGGGAGGAAATTAGCATTCCAGTAGGCAGAGAATACTAGTGAAACAACCAAACAGCCCTTGTAAGGGCTTCAAATCGTTTTTAATTTGTATTGCTACAGACTGCTGGCTGGGACTTGCAGTGCAGCTACCACAATTTCAGCAGCACACTGTGGTGATCGGCTGCTGGCAGAAAGGGGACATTAGGTGTTGCATACAGACCCCTAAGAAGTGCTCAGTACTCTTTTATGATTTTGTGGCTGGTGGTGCTGCTGTAGTACATTGTATTGCTGTGATCTGTAGTACACCTGCATAGAACTTCACTGCTCATTGTAAGGGGGTGTCACAGAGTGTATATAGGTGCAGCCACTACCGGATTGTATCCCACAGCCCCTCAAAAACTATTGGGACCACTAGTATATTTTCAGATTTCTGTCTTTCTTACGCAAGGCCTATCTAAGTTCACTACTGCTTGCACAGTGTAAAGGGTCACTGAATGCAAACATCCAGTAACCTAGTTTGCTGTCACTGAATGCAAACACCCAGTAATCTTGTTTGCTGTCATGGATTGACAATACCCAGTAGCCTTGTTTGCTGTCACTGAATGGAAACACAGTAACCTTGTTTCTCTGTCAATGAATGGAAACACCCAGTACTCTTGTTTGCTGTTAATGAATGGAAACACCCAGTAGCCTTGTTAGCTGGCAATGAATGGAAACACCCAGTAACCTTGTTTGCTCTCAATAAATGGAAACACCCAGTGTCTTTGTTTGCATTTAGAGTGGAAATACCCAGCGACCTTGTTTGCTGTCACTGAATGCAAAGACCCAGTTGCCTAGTTTTCTATCACAGAATGCAAACACCCAGCAACCTTGCTTGCTGTCACTGATTGAAAATACCCAGTAACCTTGCTTGCTGTCACTGAATGGAACACCCAGTAGCCTTGTTTGCTGTCACTGAATGGAACACCCAGTAGCCTTGTTTGCTGTCACTGAATGGAACACCCAGTAGCCTTGTTTGCTGTCAGTGAATGGAAACACCCAGTAGCCTTGTTTGCTGTCACTGAATGCAAACACCCAGTAACCTAGTTTGCTGTCACTGAATGCAAACACCCAGTAACCTTGTTTGCTGTCACTGATTGAAAATACCCAGTAGACTTGTTTTCTGTCACTGAATGGAAACACACAGTAACCTTGCTTGCTGTCACCAATTTTAGGGTGGTTCATATGCTACCTCTGTTTTAATGGTTCCCTGTGTTCTCACTGCCATGCTGTGTCAGGCTGAGTTTTTGGGTGGTTCATATGCCTACATCTGTTTTAACCAGGCTGTTGCACGGAATTAGGCATAATGGTGCCATTAGGCAGCCTCAGAGGCATGCATACATGCTGCCCCTGCTGTTTCCGTGGTGTTTCCATTATTTTCTGAGGTTGACAGGTTTTCACACGACCTTCCCTCTACCGAACTTGGGTCCCCTGCAAAAATGCTTGAGTTTCTCATTGAATTCAATGGGGTTCATCACTCGAAACGAGTACTCGAGTATCGGGAGATATTCGTCTTGAGTAACGAGCATCGGAGCATTTTAGTACTCGCTCATCACTATTAGTTATCCTTTAACTTTAGTCATAAATCTATTAAGCAATGTGTTTGACAAATGAAGAGTCTGAGATTTTCTGAACAAGTTGTAAAGAGCTTAGCAATGCCATCTGAATCATGTCACATAGAAGTGAAGCCTTTGCAGAATACTAAGGAGAATTTGTGATATATTACGACCTTGTAAGTGAATTGAGGAAACCAATGTACTCTATCTGACTAACAAAATCATATTGGAACTCAGTGGGGAACAAACTAATTGTATCTCAATTGTTTTACTTTATGCTGCACAACAGGGATGGGGAAACATTTCAAGCTTATTGTTAAAATTATGATATTGATACATCACAGTAATAAAGAGTTCAGCTGCGCTGTCATCTAGTAAATGGTTATATATGTCCATTAGAGAGCCTCACAGAATCATGGTATGTCTATTTCACTATCTTCTCAGTTCCAAATTGTGTAGTTATGAATTTAAAATATACGCATATAAATGATGTAGGTGATATTATTTTTGTGTACATAGTATCGGGCTTCTAATACTTCCCCACTGAATCTACTGAATCACCTCCGCCATAGCACTACCACTAGCAACCTCTTTTATTATTACTGTTGTGTAAGAAAAGGAAGGATTTTCATCTCACCTCTTACATTGTATCTGTGTGGCAAAAAAAAAAAAATGCGGCTCGCAGTTCCTTTTATCAGCTTTATTTCACATACATCTTAAAATGTCCAACAAAGTTAAAATCAGTGCCGATGGGTTGTGAGGATGATTAAGAGGGTCATCCTCGCAACGCGTCGGCGCTGATTTTAACTTTGTCTAACATTTTAAGATGTATGTGAAATAAAGCTTACAAGATTTTAAGGAACTGCAATCCTCTTTGGAATTTTACTGTTGTATAGGAGCCCCTCTACCTGTACGTATTTTGCCCTTCATTTTTAGACATTATTATTTCCTCCCTTACTTGGTTGGTATTGGTCAGTAGATGGAGTGAACGATAGTCCCGTTTACTTCAAGATGTAAAAAGCTAAAAGGCAGTAAAGGGCCTTTTACATGGACAAATCATTGGCCAAGAGTACTGCTAGAAACACTCCTGTGGCTAATAATCGGCCTCTGTAAAGTCATAATGATCAGAAAATCTTTTCAGTTGGCTTTAAAATTGTCATTGGCTGCACAACTTACTGGGTATAGGGAAACTGACAGCACAGATATGAATATATCTGTGCTGTCAGTTTCCAGATCACAGGCAGCAGTCTATACTTATCATCTATCAGCTCTCCTGTGCTGTATCTTCAGGCCTCATCTCCTCCATAATGTTTGACAGCCAGAGGCGGGGGCCTGAAGATACAGATCAGGAGAGACGATATATACATATCTGTGCTGTCAGTTCCCAGGGCTGAACTAATGATACAAGAATCATTTGTGCAGTCTGGCCGCTTGATTTATAATGCCATGTAAAGGCACTGCAAACAAGTGCTGCTCTCACTGACCAGCAATCATTTATGTCCCTGTGGTTCTAACAGTCCGTCATCTACAAGGCCTCCTCCTTTGTTAAGTAAGATCTGCAATATAGGCCCATTTGAGTCCTCCATCCCAGATTCCATTCAACAATGGTAAATGGAGCCAAATGGTCTTGTGCACAATGGACACCAATTACCATTAACTGTAGTGCGGTTCATCAAGTTTCAGGCTGGAGTCCTGACAATAAATGTATTAAACTTAGTCAGGAAGTAGAAGCTTAGGAAATGCAGGAAGATTAAGGGTGCCTTCACATACACCGGATCCGCAGCGGATTTCACACTGCGGATTTGCAGTAGAATCCGCTGCGGATCCAGTGTCAGTTTATCACTATGCGAGTATGTATGTTAACCCCCCGGCAGCCAGAGCATACTTCACCTCCCCCCACTCTGGCCTTCTGGATTTCTCGTCTGGACGTCCCGCTCAGCCAATCAGCACTGATTGGCTCAGCGGGACAAGCAGACCCCAGGAACACCAGAAGCAAGCCGGAGCGAGGAGTAGGTGATATATGCTCCGGCTGCTGGGGGGTTTAAAATAAATACTCACAGCGGGATGTCAATCCTGCTGCGAGTATGTATTCTCATAGGGGTCCAAAGCGGATTCCGCTGCAAACCCGCAGTGAGAAATCCGCTATGGATCCAGTGTGTGTGAAGGCATCCTAAAAGAAGAGGTGTAAGCCAACATGCAAATTACAGAAAACTGTAATAATTTTCAAATCAATTTGGTGCTAATCTGTTTCACAAATACAGTATATACAGAGCACAGGGTCACCAAATGTGTTGAACACAAAGTCAGAAATGGCAAAATTACCCTGCTTTGCAGATACACAGTGCGAGCTTTCTTAAAATATTTTCCTCACATTTTACTAAGTAACAGACTTGTCAATAAGGTGCACTCTCTGATATATTAAGCTTTGCATAAAAATGCCAGGACATACCTTTTCTAACACATTTCTTTAGCTGATATTAGGAAAATGTCAGGAAAAGTGTTAGAAGTGCTACATAAATATCACACTTGGTCAGGGCACCATAAAACACAAAGTGACATTTTTTCTTTAGCAAATGGGGCTTGTGCAAACAATTGTGACTTTTTTATGCCAGAAAACTGGCACATAAGCTGTGATAGATTCCACTCACTTGTGCCCCCCCCCCCTTCAACTTGACTTGGAAAAACATAAATCATTTACTCACTTAACCCCTGTCACTACCTCCTCCAGGCCAATTCCTAAAGTTCTTATTTTCACATCTAGGCTATACTGAGACTTTTTTTTTTTTAGTGCTACTGATTGATTTCAACCATCAAGCTACAGCTGCAGGCCAGAAGCAATATAATGTGGCCTGTAGTTGTCATTATAGTTAAAGTCAATCAGTAGAACTACAAAAGTAGGTGTAGCCTAACCTTATAATAAATGTTACCCATTTCCATTCTCCCTCTATACACGTGTGTGTGTGTGTGTGTGTGTGTGTGTGTGTGTGTGTGGGGGGGGGGGTTACAGTGCCCTGATTGCAACAGTGACAATGGCATAGGATCAGGGCACTACCCCAACAACCAGTTTACGCAAACAAGGGAGAATCAGCTGGATCCTATCTCCTCAATAGCCTAACGACTGAAAGAGGTGTAAAAATAATAAACATGCTATAGTCACGTCTCCTGGCCTCCGGGCTGAGAAGGGCAGTTCCTTTAGGCCTGAAATAGCACAGGCACCAGGAGGCAATGGTAAGCAGCAGAAGAGCTGGGAAGCAATAAGGTAGGTGAGTATATGTTTATTATTTTTACACCACACCTAGCTGTGAAACACATTTCTTTTCTTTTTTTTTTAATTACTTTTTTTCTGAACAAGAGACATTCATCATTAGCTTTTTGTGCTTTAAAGAAATGCTGGATTATAGAAACGTCATAGTACCTGTTCCTAATGCTTTGTATTTTTTTTTTCATATGAAATCTCAGCTTTCCTTTGAGTCTTTATTGTACTTAGAAATTAAACTTTTTAATTGTGCATTTAAAAAAAAAATCTAATGAAATGTAGAAAATACATTAGCTTAGTAGTGCTTAAAAAGCCACATATTGTGCTAAATATGAGATTAGATTGTAAAGAAAATGGGAGGTAAATTAATTGGGCATATTCTTAGGGAAAATAGTATACAGCCACTTCTCTACATGTGTAGGATTGAGACTTTGTCCAAAAGCCCCTTTAGGTTTAGTAACAGTTGTTAACATAACACCCCTGGGTCCGGCACGACACATGTTTGTAAAATTGTGGCATGCAGCCAGTCTTGTGGTTTATTGATTTAATTAGGAACACTGCTGCAAATATGTTCCAGAGCTTGATATTTATTTCTTAGGAGGGAATTAAATGTAGTAAATCCATGTTCAAATGGTGTTTTCTTAGTTATTTGAAAGAAAAATTAACTATAATGTTAGAATACATTGATGAGTTAATGCTAAAAATACACTATATACTGTATAAGGTATATAAATATAATACATGTACTAATTTCAGGAAGGAGCCTGAAAGCATGGAATTGGTTTTATTTTGGTGACCATACATCTTCAATATCTGTTGGTCAAACATTCATTTGGCCGTCAATTCTCTTCTGACAACTCATTATACATATACTATATATATAGCTTGGCCGAAAGTTCATGTGTTGCCTATGGCTGTATCCATATTTTTCAAGACTCCCGAAGGCCATGTTCACATTCTGAAAAACACTGGCCGGACGATCTGCAGTACCGGCCAGATGATCTTCATTTCTTCTGAATTCAGATGCGGGGCACCCGTGTGCGCCCGCATCTGAATTCACCGCTGCACACAATGGAGCGTGCGGTCAGGGCCACACGTTCTATTGTGTGAACTGACAGGTTCTCTGCAGCCGCTATTCAATGATTAGCGGCCGCAGAAAACTGACATGGTCATGATCAGACTCAAGCATGTTCAAGTTGCACTAAGTTGCACTAAGAATTGTTCCTAAGAATTGCTAAATTTTATGTCAACATTCTTTGACTTCATTCTATTCCAATATTCCATGTGAAAATCTGAGCCTGCATTCTATGCCAACATTTAAGACTTAAGTCTACTTTCATGCCAACGACATTCTGGGGGAGATTTATGAAAGGGTGTAAATATACACCTGGTGTAAACTTCCCACAGCAACCAATCACAGCTCCTCTTATATTTTACCAGAGCTGAAAGCTGAGCTGTGTGGCAGTTTAAACCCGGTATGTATTTTTACACTCTTTCATAAATCTCCCCCTCTATGTCAAAATTCTACACTAATATTTAATGTCGACATTATGAGGGAGATTTATCAAGCATAGTGTAAAGTGAAACTAGCTCAGTTGCCCCTTGCAACCAATCAGATTCCACCTTTTATTTTCCAAAGCGTCTGTGAGGAATAAAAGGGGAATCTGATTGGTTGCTAGGGGCAACTGAGACAGTTTCACTTTACACCATGTTTGATAAATCTCCCTTTATATCTCTACTTTCTATGCCAAATGTTCTTTTTTTTTCTAGAACTCTATTGTTGTTGCTGTGACCAGCACCTAAGGTAGTCTGTCACACTGTGTTCCTATAGTGAAGTTAAAGGAGAAGTCCAGCAAAAATTTTTATTAAAGTATTGTATTACCAATATACACTTTTTACGGGAAATGCTTATAAAGTGTTTTTTTCCCTGCACTTACTACAGCATCAAGGCTTCACTTCCTGGATAAAATGGTGATGTCACAACCCGACTCCCAGAGCTGTGCGGGCTGTGGCTGCTGGAGAGGATGATGGCAGAGGGATGCTCAGTGTTCGTCCAGTGCCCTGTGTCCCTCAGTGTCTCTCTGCCATCATCCTCTCCAGCAACCACAGCCCACACAGCTCTGGGAGTCGGGTTGTGACATCACCATTTTATCCAGGAAGTGGCATCACCATGTTATCCAGGAAGTGAAGCCTTGATGCAGTAGTAGGTGCAGGGAAAAAAGCACTTTATAAGCATATATAGCAAAAAGTGTATATTGGTGATTTGTATAACTTTTGGGGGGTCAATACAATACTTCAACCCTTAGGCAACCCTGGACGTACCCATACGTCCAGGGCCGCCTCTATGTGTTCAGAGAGCGACCGCAGCGCAAAAGTGGGCAAAGTTGACAGCTGCATCCGATTACTTCAATGCTGCCATCCCTGGTGTCTAGTGGGGTGGATCGCTTCTCCGGGACGTTGTCCCAGAGTAGCGATCCGCACATCTTACTGAGTCTGGGGTCAGCGCCGTAATGGCGCTGATCCCGGCTCGGCACTCGATTGCTTCCGGCTGCAGCAGCCGGAAGCAATCAATGTGCCTATCTCATCGATCTATGCTACATACCTATGCAGCATAGATCTCAATGAAAGATCAGTGTATTTATACTAGAAGTCCCCCTAGTGCTTCTAGTATAAGTGTAAAAGAAAAAAAAGTGTTATTATCAATAAAAAGCTCCCTCCCTTAATAAAAGTTTGAATCATCCCCCTTTTCTCATGTTATAAATAAAAATAAATAAACATGTTTGGTATTGCCGCGTGCGTAATCGCCCAAACTATTAATTAATCACATTCCTAATCTCGTACGGTAAATGGCGTAAGCGCCAAAAAAAAACCAAAGTGCAAAATTGCGCATATTTGGTCGCATCAAATCCAGAAAAATTTTATTAAAAATCAAGTAACCGATAGAAAGAACACATCATGGCGCAAAAAATGACACCTCACACAGCCCCATAGACCAAAGGATAAAAGCGCTATAAGCCTGGGAATGGAGCGATTTTAAGGAACATATATTTGTAAACAATGGTTTGAATTTTTTTACAAGCCATCAGATACAATGAAAGTTATACATGTTAAATATCGTTGTAATCATAACAACTTGAGGAACATATATAACAAGTCAGTTTTACCCCAATGCAAACGGCGTAAAAACGAAAAAAAACCCAAATAAAAGAAATGCGTTTTTTTTCTAAATTACCACTCATTGAATTTTTTCCTGGTTTCGCACTGTACTTTATGAAAAAATTCAGCCTTTCATTGCAAAGTACAATTAGCGGTGCAAAAAATAAGGGCTCATGTGGGTTTCTAGGTGAAAAAATGCAAGTGCTATGGCCTCTTAAGCACAAGGAAGGAAAAACAAAAACGCAAAAATTGAAATTGGCCCGGTCCTCTAAGGGTTAATAAATATTTTCGCTGAACTTCTCCTTTAAGCTTTTTTGCATAGATGGAGGTTGTTTGGCCGGATTTTACATAGAACATATTTTCACATTTTGTAGGGGTCATTTTCAGGATTGTCCATATGCCACTTAGATGTCTATAATGAAGACTAAAGATTAGAGATGGGAATACCGAACTTCCCAAACAGAGCTTTGTTTTCGATTGAACTAAACACCACAATCACTGAGCTTAGGGAGATCAGCAAAAAAAAAAAATAAAAATAATAATTCTATTGTGGTTTGTGAAAGGTTCGGTTTGGACTTTACGCCAAAGTTTGAAAAGTTTGCTTATCTCTACTAAAGATGGCAATATATATTGCAGAAGAGTTGACAGAACCCTCTAACTAAGGCGCCTATAGCACAGTCTGATATTGAGAAGGAGTCAGATCAGCACTCGCTTTCTCCTTGTTCCCCACTCACTGTCTGGAGCCAGGGAGGGGCCAGGGGGCTGCAGGAGCTGCGGGAGGGGCCGCACGGACTATCTTGAGATCATCTGGATGGCCTATAGAAGAGAGTGGCAGTCTTCTGCCATGACTCCTAGCACACAGAGCAAGAGGCAACAGCCCTTTATTATTGTAATCAGGATTTTGGAACATGTTGAATGACAAAAATCAGTCAACATTTTGCAGCAATCTTTGCTTTTCAATGTTGCTATTACATGAAATGATTATTGGCCGGTAATCAGCCAAGTACGGCTGATAACTGTTTTGGGTAACAGGACCCTAAGAGCAGCTTAGGGTCCTATTGTGTGTGCATTACATATGTGTCATTGTCATTGCTCCTTCTCGATAGCAGATCGACATGTGTCTTTTTTCAACCATATTAACTATGTAACTATATGTAACTATGTAACTATGTGAACTGTGTTTTTTTCTGTTTACAGAAATGCATTTTAATAAAAGATAATGCTCCCTCTTGGAATTTTTTAGATATTTTTGGATATTTTACATTTCAAAATGAATGCCAAAAAAAAACAGTATTTCAACATAGCTGAACTGTGTTTGCCCCACTTTAGCTTGAGGTCATGCTGCTGTACCACTCAGAGCATTATGTAAAGTGCACATGGCATGTTTGCTGTCTCAAGCTTCTGACAAGAGATCTGATTTAATACAGTGATTAAAGTGATCTGATTAAATAAAGTCTTCCCCGTCTGCTCAGTGCCAAGCAATGGATAAATATGTCTAACAACCAGAGCCATAACATATCCCAGTGCAACATCTGTAACAAGGTCCAAATCTGCCATATGTCACTTAATACTGTTATAATAAGGTATACTGGCCCAACAGGCAAAAAAAAATACTTGTCCAGCAATTTAAAAAGAATTGTCAGCCAGCAGAGGAAGGGGAGGGGACATAATAAACAATCACTGCTTACTTCTCCCTATGCCCATGAAACGCAGCATCACAGGCTCCCGGACCTTTGCCAGAAGGCATCTTCCAAGGAGTTCCGATGACGTCACAACTCGAGGGAAAATGTCTGACCTGGTTGATGGACTGTCCGCTCAGCCAATCAGTGACTGCAACGGTGTCTCACCCCAGTCAATATGCAAAAGAACACTGCAGAGACACCATCACATGTCTCGACGTCAGTGAACTAGCCAGACCTTCCCTCCGGGAAGGAACAACCAAGCCAAAGCGTTCTCCAGTCAAGGAAACCACCTCAGCAAGGTATCCATCCACAGACAGCCGTTTCGGGGTTTTCGCCCCTCATCAGTGTGGAGTAGGTTTCTGGCTAGTGGGAGCAATGACTAGTAAGTGCATGCAAAAGGACGCTGGTTGACCTCAGGGAGATCAACCAAAACACCGCAGAGACACCATCACGTGTCTCAATGTCAGTGTATTCTAGAACATTGCCCCCTGGGAAATCGAATATGCAAAAGAACACTGCAGAGATACCATCACATGTCTCGACGTCAGTGAACTAGCCAGACCTTCCCTCCGGGAAGGAACAACCAAGCCAAAGCGTTCTCCAGTCAAGGAAACCACCTCAGCAAGGTATCCATCCACAGACAGCCGTTTCGGGGTTTTTGCCCCTCATCAGTGTGGAGTAGGTTTCTGGCTAGTGGGAGCAATGACTAGTAAGTGCATGCAAAAGGACGCTGGTTGACCTCAGGGAGATCAACCAAAACACCGCAGAGACACCATCACGTGTCTCAACGTCAGTGTATTCTAGAACATTGCCCCCTGGGAAATCGAATATGCAAAAGAACACTGCAGAGACACCATCACATGTCTCGACGTCAGTGAACTAGCCAGACCTTCCCTCCGGGAAGGAACAACCAAGCCAAAGTGTTCTCCAGTCAAGGAAACCACCTCAGCAAGGTATCCATCCACAGACAGCCGTTTCGGGGTTTTATGCCCCTCATCAGTGTGGAGTAGGTTTCTGGCTAGTGGGAGCAATGACTAGTAAGTGCATGCAAAAGGACGCTGGTTGACCTCAGGGAGATCAACCAAAACACCGCAGAGACACCATCACGTGTCTCAACGTCAGTGTATTCTAGAACATTGCCCCCTGGGAAATCGAATATGCAAAAGAACACTGCAGAGACACCATCACATGTCTCAACGTCAGTGAACTAGCCAGACCTTCCCTCCGGGAAGGAACAACCAAGCCAAAGCGTTCTCCAGTCAAGGAAACCACCTCAGCAAGGTATCCATCCACAGACAGCCGTTTCGGGGTTTTTGCCCCTCATCAGTGTGGAGTAGGTTTCTGGCTAGTGGGAGCAATGACTAGTAAGTGCATGCAAAAGGACGCTGGTTGACCTCAGGGAGATCAACCAAAACACCGCAGAGACACCATCACGTGTCTCAACGTCAGTGTATTCTAGAACATTGCCCCCTGGGAAATCGAATATGCAAAAGAACACTGCAGAGACACCATCACATGTCTCGACGTCAGTGAACTAGCCAGACCTTCCCTCCGGGAAGGAACAACCAAGCCAAAGCGTTCTCCAGTCAAGGAAACCACCTCAGCAAGGTATCCATCCACAGACAGCCGTTTCGGGGTTTTAGCCTCTGCAGTGTTCTTTTGAATATTCGATTTCCCAGGGGGCAATGTTCTAGAATACACTGACGTTGAGACACGTGATGGTGTCTCTGCGGTGTTTTGGTTGATCTCCCTGAGGTCAACCAGCGTCCTTTTGCATGCACTTACTAGTCATTGCTCCCACTAGCCAGAAACCTACTCCACACTGATGAGGGGCAAAAACCCCGAAACGGCTGTCTGTGGATGGATACCTTGCTGAGGTGGTTTCCTTGACTGGAGAACGCTTTGGCTTGGTTGTTCCTTCCCGGAGGGAAGGTCTGGCTAGTTCACTGACGTCGAGACATGTGATGGTGTCTCTGCAGTGTTCTTTTGCATATTCGATTTCCCAGGGGGCAATGTTCTAGAATACACTGATGTTGAGACACGTGATGGTGTCTCTGCGGTGTTTTGGTTGATCTCCCTGAGGTCAACCAGCGTCCTTTTGCATCACCCCAGTCAATGACTGGCTGAGTGGGGAGTCCATCAATTGATTCGTAGCTTCGGTTGTGAAGGAGATTCCAGAGACCAGAGGGCGTTCTGGAGGTGCAATCCAGTGCTGCAAAAGAGGAGAGATGAGTAGTGAATGTTTATTATGTTTCCCCCTGCTCCTGTTGTTTGAATTTTTTTTTTATTCGCTAGACTTGTCCTTTAACCCCTTAAGTACGCCCCAGCAGGATGGGCCTTAAAGCAAAAGGGGGTAAATGTATGCCCTGCCAGGGGCCTGCACTGTGAAGCGAGCCCAGGAGGTGTAATCAGCAGCCGGGCCCCCACCGTTAATGACGGGCAGCCCGGATTGCATGGCAGCCCGCCATTAACCCCTTAAACACTGCGATTGCGCCATGACCAGGACGCTTAAGTGTAAGTGATAGGAGCATCTCCTGTCCCTCACGATCGGGTTCCCCGCTCAGTGCAGTCTGATCTTAACTCATCAGAAGATCGCCGATAGCAGGGATCAGTGTATGTAATCCAATGCATCAATGTAAAAGTCCCTTAAGGGGACTTCAAAATTGTGAAAAAAAAGAATAAATGTTTTTAAAAATTCACCATAGCCCCTCCCCCAATAAAAGTTGAAATAACCCTCTTTCCATTTTATAAATTATACACATAAAAATAATAAAATAAACATATAATATACTGTAACGTGCGTAATCTATTAAAATAAAACAATATTATTCCCGTAAAGTGAACAGCATGAATAAAAAGCAGTAAAAAAATGCCAGTATTGCAGATTTTTTATTACATATTACATATTTACATATTTAATTTTTGCGCTTGCACACTTTTTACGTGCTGCGCAGAAATCCCTGGTCCTTGCACAAAATTTATTATTAGGAGCACAGGCCTTGATCTTGTGCAATTTTACCACTTTTTTTCTATGGCTAACAGCTTTGTAAATAAAACTACACCAAGGTACAGCTGGGCAATTAGTTTTTCCGCAAAACACAAAATCGCACATGATAAATATGGCTAAAAAAAGTAGCTAACATAAAACCTTGTCCCTTCCAAATAAAAACAAAAATCAAAAATAGTACAGTTGGAGTAAACTGGTCAAAAATAGCGAAGTGCTGCTGAATAAAGGATGTGTATAATTTTACGACCTGAGCAAAAAGCCCGAATACGCCAGAATAATGGTGCAAAAACAATGATACATGTGCCTCATAGTGTGAATATGTTATGGTTTATAACCTAGGCAACGAGCTGTTAACAATGGGAGAGAAAGAGCATTATATCAGGAGATGGAGGCAAGTTTTCTAAATGAATATCAGCATAGACAGAAAAGCCAGCTTACTGCCCTCCTGCAGACTTCACCGCACGGACTGACACTTCAACAGGTGTAGATAATCAGCTTCAGAACAGTTTTAAGTCCAGCTTTCAGTCATAAGCAGTGTTCAGACTGTACTGTAGGCACCCCACTACGTGCACACATAATCGGCATGCCCCCAACAAGGAATATGCCTTGAATGGGCGTATTCCTTGTTGGGGGCATGCCGATTATGTGTGCACGTAGTGGGGTGTCTACAATACAGTCTGAACACTGCTTATGACTGAACGCTGGACTCAAATCTGTTTCTAAATGAATGTATTTGCAATTCATAACTTGGCGAGTCCTACAAGATTAACTATATTAAATGTGATGGCAATACCATTAAGAAGGAGCTCCCGATTTATTAGTATGCCTGTGTGGTGTCCCTCCACGGGTGTTGCTCTTGGTTACACCCTTCCTAAAAGCTTATTGTAAGCCAGTAGTGATAAAGTTTTGCCACTAAATGTCGTTGTTACAGATGTATGTACACAGATTCTGCACGGCTAAAGTATGAAAAGGGTTATTGTTTATTTGTGTGTCACCTGGATCTGTGAACCTATAGGAGCATCTTCTTCTTCATCTGTTTTGAGGAAGAAAATAGAGTTGCACCCACCGGTTAAAATTCTTTATCTTTAGTTCTTTATTATAAACAACAGTAAACGGACATGGTGCCGACAGACATGGGTGCAGGCGCCACAAAGGTCTGGTGACAGGCTGTTTCATGCCCCTTACGGCGCCTCTACGGATCACCTGTGGTCCGCAGAAGCGCCGTAAGAGGCGTAAAACAGCCTGTCACCAGCACCTTCATGGCGTCTGCACCATGTCCGTATACTGTTTTTTATAATGAAGAAATAAAGATAAATAATTTTATCCAGTGAGTACAACTCTTTTTCCTTCCTCAAAAACAGATAGGAAAGAAGAAGAAGATACTCAGATAGGTTCACAGATCCATGTGACACACATGGTTGGTTGCTGAGCTGTAACTGCGAGCAGAACAGTAGGTCAATTCAAATAATCATGTATTATTAGGCTATGTTCACACCTTTTAAGAGACCTTTTAAGATCTCAGAAAAGATCATCCCGGCTGGTAATGCAGTACTGGCTGGATAATCTTTACCGCCGTTGAATTCGGATGCAGGCACATCCGTGCGCGCCCGCATCAGAATTCACCACTGCACACAATGGATCGTGCGACTGGAGCCACACGCTCCATTATGTGAACTGACAGGGTTTTCTGTGGCTGCTATTTATGGAATAGTGGCCGCAGAAAATTGACATGTTAGTTTCTAGTGGTGCCGCTAGGGATCCCTGCCGGAGTGTATGCCATGTGTATACACTCTGGCTGGGATTCCATAGAATCTACTTAATCTATGTAGCAATCACGGCCGTTGTTGCAAATATGCAACATTGGCCGTGTTTACTACATAGCTTACGTAGTGTGAACATAGCCTTAGACTGCAAAAAGACAAGTATAACTAGTCTCTGGTGCTGAGTGGAGTAAACAAAGTTTCTAAAGTGCCCTCTACATGTGCCGATTATTGGCCAAATAAATGTTTGTAGGAACATTCCGAATAACTGCCCTATGTAAAAGGGCTAGAGAGCAGCTAATGAATGGGAAAAAATAATTTGTAGGCTGATAGCATTGTTTATACAGAAATATATATGATCATCATTCAGCATCATTTAAAGGAGAAGTCCGGCAAAATGTTTTATTAAATTATTGTATTGCCCCCCAAAAGTTATACAAATCCCCAATATACACTTATTACAGGAAATGCTTATAAAGTGTTTTTTCCCAGCACTGCATCAAGGCTTCACTTTTCCTGGATAACATGGTGATGTCACGACCCGACTCCCAGAGCTGTGCGGGCTGTGGATGCTGGAAAGGATGATGGCAAGGGGATGCTCAGTGTCCCTCCAGTGCTCTATGTCCCTCAGTGTCTCTCTGCCATCATCCTCTCCAGCAACCACAGCCCACACAGCTCTGGGAATCGGGTCATGACATCACCATTTTATCCAGGAAGTGAAGCCTTGATGCAGTAGTAAGTGCAGGGAAAAAAACACTTTATAAGCATTTCCCACCATAAGTTTATATTACTGATTTGAATAACTTTTGGGGGGCAATACAATACTTTAATAAAAATTTTCGCCAGACTTCTTCTTTAACCTTTATTCTAATAGTATAAAATGAAATCATAGCAGTGTAAATTTAAAATCACAATCCCCAAATGCTTACAATATAGACCAATGTATATGGAAGATCCCCCCTTTCAATTCAGATAACATTAGAATCTCCAGATTTTTGTCTTTTTAACATGTTTTGTTGTGTGACACAACATCCTCAGAAAGAAATAGATGTAACGGATGGTGCAAGCACGAGGATGTGGATCCCCTGGATCACCAAGGCGAGCTGGCGTTTCTTCTCCGAGGAGTGGAGTCTAAGGAACTCCTGGTTCCACCAATGCCTGTCACAAGGCAGGATGGATTTCGCGTAAAAAAAACTGCTCCTACTACTTTGGTCATCTGCATCTTTTTTCACTATTGCCGCTCAGCCAATCAGCGGCTGAGGTGGGACACTGCTGCACTTGAGCATTGAAAAATGCTCAACTTGAGTAATGAGCACTTAAGGAGTATTTATTTAATTGCTTGCTTATCTCCAGTTATAACATCATTTAGTGATGTCTACGATTCAGGTGACTGATACTAAAAAATAATTGCTTTACTACTAGTTATTATTATTAGAGCTTTTCTTCTGATTCACAAAAATATTCAGATTTTATTTTGTTGAGAAGAGTCTGAAATGTTGACATGTGTTGCAGTGGTGAACTTTGGGCCTTGGTCAAGAATAATGGTAGGAAAGGTCTTGCCTAGTAATATAGGGCTTTAAGGCTGGGTTCACACTACATTTTTTCGGTCTGTTTGTTTCATTCGGATTCGGATAAAAAAATGAATAGAAAAACAGATGCAGTTGTGTGCTATCCATTTTGATCTGTTTCTCCGTTGACTCCCATTATAGAAAAGGGATCAAAATGGATGTTTTTTTTTTAGTGTACGCAAAAGCGTGGTCAACCACATTTTTGTGTATGTAAAAAAAAATTGCATCTGTTTTGATCCTTTTTTTTTTTTTTTAAATAATAAAGATTGCACACAATTGCATCTGTTTTTCTATCCGTTTTTTTTTGAAAAATGGATGAAAAAAATAGACTGCAAAAATGAAGTGGGAACCCAGCCTAAGAGTGACATTGCAGCTGCCATAGGGTGGTGGGCTAGAGACAAGAAGAACGTATAGACTTTGGAAGCCATTGCCTGGATAAAGCAGGTATGTAGAGGACCTGCTGAAAAAAGACTGTCCAGAATACCTTAGAGCCTGACAGCCCTGAGACTTAAGGCCCTATTCCACGGGTCGTTTAGAGGAGCAATATCGTTCGTATTCGGCCGATAACGGCCGCTACGAACGATATTCGTCCCGTGGAATAGAGTGCAACGATCAGCCGACATCGTTCATGTCGGCTGATCGTTGCAGTCGCTTGTTTTTCAACATGTTGAAAAACAAGCGACTGATATAGCAACGATCTGCTGCCGTCGCTCTGTTGAATAGGACCGTCGGCAGCAGATGCTGCTATATCCTATGGGCTGCCCGGACGATCAGCGATCCCCCGGGCAGCCCCCTAAGCAGTTCCCTGCCGCCCCTCCCGCACTCACCCGCTCGCTGACGCCGCGTTGAATAGCGGCGGCAGCGAGCGGGGAACGAGGAGCAAACGAGCGTGGAATAGGGGCATTATAGTAGAGCCATACCTCCAGGCTAAACAAGGTAAGTGAACTAGAGGGACATAAAAGGAACACTCCTCCTTCAATGCAACATAGAGAATTAAATAGTGAAATGCATTGTTATACTCTTCCTCTAAGTTGAATGAATGGTTTCTTAAAGAGACATTACTTCTTTTTATGAAGGATTAGACTGGGATCGTGCAGGGCATACTATGGCCTGGGGCAGTATTCTGCTGTTTAAGAGTATATACACAGAATGCCCATTACACATTTGCAGTTATTCAGCTAAGAACCCTTCTTACCACTGAATAAAGATTTAATAGCACGAAAGCTACATTATCTGATTAGCATCTGGTCCATATACATGCTCTGACCTTACAGACTTTTTGCAACTTGTGGCCAATGCAAATGAAACTTAATGGACTATTACCGTGCAGTTTTGAAAAGGGATTCACTATAGCATGCCCAGAACTTGTCATATAAATGTGATATAATTAAAATAGGTCAAATGTTTTTGTGCTTGGCAGGGTGGCACAATCATTTCCAGCCTTACAAAATGCAGCTGAAGAAAATACATTAGCGTGCAGTCCAATCTGTACTTGCATTATTAAGTACTCAGTGTTTGGCCCAAGAGAACAGTTTTCCACAACTGATTGACTGGCAGTATATACTTTTCTTTTTATGCCTGGGTCAATAAGTGATTCAAATGAAGACTCTGTTATGACAAACTGTCTGAAAACATGTAATATCAAAATGTCATGGCTGCTATGAAATGTTGACTAGCTTGGCAACACTTTCGCTTATTCTGAGTAATTCATAGCAATTACTATAGTAGGCATATGTCCGTTACTTGCTACTGGAATCTGCTGAAAGTTTAGCATACATACATGAATACATACATACATACTCCTAATAACTAAGGAGCTACTAAACACAACAATCTGGTTTTGTCATAATCATAGAAAGGTGTCGTGAAGAATATATCTCCCATAATCTAAAGTGATGATCTATCTGAGGCCTATTAATGGATTTATATCTGCCATGTATGGGTTTAACACTTTACAATACAAGGTATTGTATTATTTATTCATTGTATTTTAAAACCAATTAAAGGATCACATGTTCCCACAAGGTTCCATACACTTTAGTAAAATAAAAATAAATTCCAAGTTAAAGAAAAGCTCCCACTAGGCTGAATCCTGAAATTCCAGGCCGTACTTGGGCTGTCTCCTCCTTCCCCACGGACCGGGACGGCATCGGGAGTCAAATGCTACACGTTCGAAAATGTTCGAGTTCAATCGAACCTAAGATTTACCGATATTCGATCATCTCTAATTTCCATCACCTGGTTCAATCAAGATTTAACATCTGTGTCATTTGATGAGTGGAACAAAATTGACATAAATGTTGTTCATAATTTATATATTTATATTTGTCTTTTATACATCGGCATACCATTCTTGCAATTGGCAGATGTATACTGCCAGTTTCACACGTACCGTATAGCGGGGGATTTTACGCTGCGAGTTCCACAGCGAAATCCGCTGCGATTCCCGATACTGTCATTATCTATAGCTCTACATCCTTGCAGCAGATTTTTCATTCCGCTGCAAGTGTGTAAACCTCCTTCACAATTAACCCTCCGCTGCCAGGCCAATACATTAACTGTCCATGCTCTCGCTTGCTTCCCAGGTCCCCGGCTCCCTGGCGTCTGGCTCAGCCAATCAATGCGCTGCCCCACCGCAGCCACTGATTGGCTGAGCGGGATGTTAGGGAGCCTGAAAATGGCAGTACTGGGTATTGCAGTGGATTTTGTTGCAGAACTTTCAGTGTGAAATTAGCTGCTATATGTGCGAAACTGGTCAATTACTACATCAGGTTTATGTTGAAGACACACTGAGGTTCTGCAGCAAAGTACAGTGTAAATAAGTAGGACTTTAGCAAACTCATTTAGCTCACTGCATAAAAAAATCTATAGCATTTTTTTAGGCATCACTTAAATTCTCACATCCAGAGAATGACTAACCTGTTGTGGAAATGATGCTGGCTTTTATTGTAGAGGTCAGTCATTGCACTACAAAAAGTAACCTGTAACAAATGAAGAGTTCATTGTGTATTTATGGGCTGGTTTAGCCTATAATTTGATATTGTGTTGGAACCTAGGACTCAGTTAAAGTGATGCACATTGTATTGTCACACTTTTCTAATATATTTGCATGTCTGTAAATTAGATCATTGGTATCGTATGTGTTGGCCTATGTTTTGCTGCTTCTGTGTAGTGGTGTTTCAACACTGTCCACATAACCTTTAACCCAATCTGAGCATGCATTGTAATATTGCCTCTATACACCATAGTTTGGGTTACATTTATTATCTAAAAATGGTAGAGTTGAAGAGACATTGTTGGGGTTGTGCTGGACTAGAAATACATAGCTGATTCAAAAACCACACTAGTTAATAGATTGTGTGTGGAAACAGGCTGCTGTGTATGGAAGAAACCAACCATGTTTTTCTAATTCAGTATACCACAGTCCCTTTAGTTAAATAATAAAAGAAAATCCTATCCATTCTTCATCTCTTATTCCTCATATTTACATAGTTATTATACCTATTTCTCTTCACCCTTATTACCTGTCATCTTATTCCCACAAAATCATCATTACAAAGACATTTCAATGATGGACAGCAATGAAACACTGGATATAAAGTACTGTCAAAGTGATTCACCCCTTTAGACTTTTTTCCCGTTTCATTTTCAAATGACATTGAGTTACAACAATGGAATTTTCTTTTTTAACACCTATCAACAGAGGGCTGAAAAGTTGTCAAAAAATGTACGTACATTAATTACAATTATTTGAATGTGAATGGGCCATTTTTTACTCCTCTAATCTGTAGAGGCAGCATTAAAAGCAATTTCAGTGAATATTTCTTTATATTAAAGCTATAATTTTTCCCATTTTTCTGTATTTCACTGGCACTTGGGAAACATCTAGTAAATTGGGTTGTCCTAAACTGGAAGTCTCGTAATTTGATTACCAGTGGCTGAAAAAGTTGGATACAACCCTTTGGAGTCCTGGAAACATGGATACAACCATAAGTTGTTACAATTCAGCATCTTTTTTTAAGAAAAAAAAGGGCCTTTAAATGGTTATCAATCTACGTTTTTGGTTATTGTGTTGCTGCTAAATAAATCTGAATAAATCTAAAGTTTATGTTATACAGTTGCATGCCTTTCTGTAGAGGGGCTTCTAAGTTCTCATGAAAATGTGTATTATAGAATCCTTTAATGACTCTTCTATATTTAATATGTTGGGTCTGTTTTTGAGATGTTTTAGCAGTTGGCACAGGAAATGTCCAAGTGGACTACTACCACCATCTTAAGTGATTCCTCATCACTGGCAGTCATAGAAGTGTGGGAGGTCTGTTAAAAGAATCTCCAGCCACCAAGACCTACTGAAATCACTGTGAGAACAATAAAAAAAATTACTTCTCTCACCATTCATCCATCTTCATCCTCCTGGGCCTCTGCTTCCTTGGAAATCAATGGCTTGGGTGCTTTACACTTCTTCACCTATCACACTGTCACACTTCAACCATTCTAGCGCTTTCCCCACCATTAGGAGAGTAGTCCCGGTCACCGCTATTTAGGATAGTTAGTTCCTGCTGTGAGGGTCTTCTTTAGTGGATGGTGGAGAGGGAAACACAGTTGAAGCAAGAGTTCCTGTTGAAGCTTATAGTCAGGCCTGGCCTGAGGGTCAGGGCCCTGTCAGGAGCCACAGATTATAGATTCTTATGAGAGATTTTCTAGTAAGTATGCAGTGGGGTAACTGTCACCTGGGATAAACCTTGCCTACTCCTGGGATAACCATCTTGGATCTATTCAGGACTGTCCAGAAAAGGTATTAGTCTGAAGTGGAGTGCATAAGCCGCCAAACACTATTGAAACCTGTTAGACCTACTGGGGGTTAGCTATATCCAGTTGTTCAACCTGAGGGACTAGTATTACTAGTCCTGACACTCTGTGGGTTCTTCAGGCATAAGGCGGTCTTCTTCTTCATCTTACTAAGTCTTAACTGTGAGTTCGATATTCTTTACCAAGTCACACACACTACACAAGGTATCCCGGCAAAGTTCTGTACTTATTTGGCAAGACAGTTTCTTAACCTACTCTATTCAAGTTACACCTACAGTATTTATCTACACTACAAACACCCAAGCCAATCCTTCTGTATGGTCCACCAGGAGAAAGGACATTGGGGGAGATTTATCAAACTGGGGCAGAATCTGATTGGTTGCTAGGGGCAACTAAGATAATTCTACTTTACACTAGTTTGTTAAATCTCACCCATTGTTTTTTTCATCATCTTTTGTGCACTTTTAGCTTTTCCAAGTCTTAACTTGTATTTCAATAAAGATTCCTAAGTAAAGTTTTTTTTTTGTTAAGTGCTGGACTCATGCTGGTGCTCTGGTGCTGATGCTCTGCTCCGCACCTGTTCCCACACACACCCAGTGCTTTTCAAAGTCTAGTGCTAGTATACCCAGGAGTAGACATACCA
The DNA here is from genome assembly GCF_027789765.1 of Dendropsophus ebraccatus. Lineage (NCBI taxonomy): Eukaryota > Metazoa > Chordata > Amphibia > Anura > Hylidae > Dendropsophus > Dendropsophus ebraccatus. The sequence goes on along the minus strand of NC_091461.1, from coordinate 69,715,625 downwards.
CTCCTGGCCACTGTGACAAGTGCCCTTGTCGGTATACCTAGCCTAGCCCACTACTAACAACACCTAGCAACCCCAGGTTAGGACACAATCTTTATTAAATTTATAGTGATTTTACATAGCTATATGACAATTCACTCCACATTTTATAGATTTCTAATAGAAACAGAAAATTTTCCCATTCTCTATAATGCAAATCTTGATCAAAATACTTCTATTATAGGAAAAATCTTATTGACTGCTGTATTATTGTAAACTTGAAAAAAAAAAATGTTTATGCGTCATTTAGTGTCATTGTTCTGTTGTAGAGTGCATAGCTCTCTACACTGCTGTGAAAAACACAGGGCTTTGGTTTAATATTATATCAACCACTGCTATTGCTCTTCAGAGCTTCAAAGACAGTCATTTTAAAATTTAATCAGCAACTTTATCATTGCCTGCAGGCAGAAAGTACCAGCGGACTGCACAGTCCGGTCTGACATAGAATTGTTCCTCAATCTCTTTTTAGACTTTTTTTTATTTTATCTTGATTTTGAAGAAAAAAATGGGGCTGAATCCAAGTCAGCTGAAAACAATTTTTATTTTCTAGAATTGTAAATCTCCTAAGACATGCTCGGATGCTGAAGTTTACTATTTAATTTAGCAAGGTTATGTCTTATTTGGTTTGTACCCACATAAAGATTGTCTTGGAAGTTGCCTTTTTGTTATGGGATTAGGCTTTTTTCTTGAAAATTGACCAGGGAAGTAATTTATTTTCCTCTTTTACATCTCTATTTCCTTATTCTTTGACAAGTGTTAACCAAATGCTGACTTACTATGAAATTTTTATTATATTTTAATAAAGAGCCTTTAACCTTTAACATTTGTCACCTGCACTGGGATCCATTTAAAAGTTTTGATAATGTCATTGGTGATTTGTAAAATTAAAGTGCTTCTAAACATTTTAACCAGAAGATTTTATAACATACCAACCAAAACAAAGGGGTGCATATCACAGAAACTTAGAATTTAGGCTTTTAAGGACAAATGCCTTCAGATGCCTTAATCTTCATAGCAGAAGTTACTTTTAAAATGATTTGGCAACCCAAAAGTCACTCCATCCGTCCCTCATGCACAGTTATGCTCAGCCAATCGCGGCTGAGCAGCTGATGATGTGGCATAGGGGGGCTGGCATGAGGGACGGATGGAGGGACAGATGGCGGACAGAGGTTGACACGAATGCGGTAAGTATAATGCACCAACACTTCCGGGTCTAGCTTGGGTGGGGGGAAACATGAGGAAGGTGGCGATTCACATACATAACACACATTACAAAGTTGTATAACTGTAATGTGTGTTCTTTTGTGAATAAATGTTTGGTGCCGCACTACCCCTTTAAGGGCCTTTTATATAGGCCAATTATTGACCAGTAGCATTGCTAGAAACATTTGTTTTGCCGATAATTGGCCCATGTAAAACTGGCGCAGATCAGCCACTTTTGACATGTCCTACAGATCCGAGAGAAGAGCTATACACTTCACTCCCAAGCTTGTTGCAATATTCAAAGACTTATAATAAGGGGCCAACTCAAGCAGCAAGATGAAAAAGATAGCAAGCGTTTCTCCTGTCTCTATCTAACAATTGGTAGGCCTTTGAACACCCACACCATGACAGATCAAACCTTTTAACATGTTTCTAGGACAGTGCCCATTTAAATCGTATTTAGGCTCTATACATGGGAACAACGCTCGTTTGTACAGAAATGATTGTTGTTGGCATGAGAGCAGATAGGGCGTGAGTATGGAGACAAAAACAAGGAACAAGTAATAATTTGTGTGGGTCTGATATAACTATTGTCTGTGATCTGGATACATTATTTTATATTATATATACCGCAATCATTTTGTAAATTGCATTCAATCATCCATGATGCAAAAGTTGAATCCTGTCACTACAAATGGCTGGAGGAGAGGGTTAAAATTTTTGTTCTCACTTTTTTTTTACAGGTAAATAGGAAGAAGAAAGCTTGGATGTCAGCACCTCCTTCCATCTGGGATTGAATACCAGGAATGTTCAGGAATAACACATTTCTTGAATTTCGCAGTGATGAATTTCACAACTACCAAACCAAGAAATATGTTTTGTATCTGAAGAAGAAGCTTGGTGGCCCTGAAATTGTAACATAGCGCTAAATACTAGCAGCCTTTTTCACTATGACCAATATTGTATGATGAGCTGTGATGTTATAAACATCTTTATGCTTACTTAAATTGAAAATTAAAATTGCATTGCTAGGTGTGGCATGGAATAATACTTTTACAAACTATTAAATTGCATTAATTTACACTAAACATTTCTACACTTCCTAGTGAGAAATTTGCCATCTGCTACTATATAAATACTCTAAATATGTCTTCTGGTTTTAACTTGACAGTAGTTTGTGTTCATTCAATATGTTTTGCTCTACAAAAAAATACATATGCTCACTCTAGGTTCCTCGTAATTATAAGTTATTTAAATACAATGAAAATAAATGTCTATCTATCTATCTATCTATCTATCTATCTATCTATCTATCTATCACTATTTAATACACATCTGAACCCATTGGATAAGCAGGCTTTGTGAGCCTTAATTTATTGGGCACAGCACATTTCCAATCTCACATCTTTAATTGAATCACATTTTGGCAATTAGCTGAAACAATAATTCATATGGAGGTTGTCGAATTAGATAACAATTAGATAATCATCATAATCCACTAAACAATGCAGAAATCCAACGGGGAGGTGGCATGTTGTTGAAGGACACTGGTGTCAGGGGAAAAACTTAATATCGGCATATGCTCATTTATAGAAAATTTCAGAGAAATTTGCAGAAGGCAGTGGTGTTAAGCAGAATGGTGGGTTACTTTGATAGAGGGTTAGTTTTGATTTAAGTGCAGTACATTGAGGTTGGTATCCCAAAAAGAGCCTTTCAAACATAGGTTGATTTATCACCAGTCTTACCCAGTTTCCTTTTACTACCTATTGTTTCCTCATTTTAGTATACTTCGCTGAAAAAGGTCTAACATTTGGATTCTTACAGCATCTCTAGGATAATACTCTATACTCTGATACCCTATGCCTGCATGGAAACAACAGACCCACAATTCATAGATGAAACCAGTAAGTGATTAGTTCCATATGGGAGAAAAACAGTACAGGGACAAGTTACTCCTTTACACATACGTTTGTGCTACACATCTGGTTTTGAATACTTTGCTTCATGCTACGACCCCTTTAAGAAATCGGATGCTGGGAATAAGTTCTCTATTTTGGATTTGGCTGGCCTATCCTGTAAGACCTGTGTGGTAGACAGAGGTTCAGTTTTGATTGCTTATTGACCTTGTTTTGGATGTTGTTCTATCTTTCAGATAATAATTTTAATAATATTTATTTATATGGCGCCAACAGATTCCGCAGCACTTTACAATTCTGGGGGTACATACATAGACAAAAATAGACGTTACAGAGATATACATATAATTATCCATACACGAGGAGTGAGCTTAATGAGCTTAAAGACTATTAGGAGCTTGCTCAGTCTGAATCATTGGCTGTTTGTTGGTTTACGAGAAGGGAGGGGGGGGGTGATGGTGATTAAACTTTAACTAATTCATGAGTACTTCACAATTGAAAAATATCATTACTTCTAGCTAAATCAATCTAATAGGGTATATGACAAAGGGTTATATTTTGCATACAATGCTTTTGTGGCATGCTCTAAGCCCATTATTTTGCCGTCTTTTTTTAATAAGTCAATTGTTGTATTTCTACAGAAAATATGTTTAACATACTAGTTCATTCTAAAATGCGAAACGGTATATGAATGTCTTATGGGATTTCCAAATGTATTATACCTGTCTCTGTCATACCAGATCCAATGACAAAGTAATAATATCCAATACATATTCAGTTTTGCCAGGGGCAAGAAATAGTTTTGAAACTTCTCTACTTGGACATTTAACATTTTGTAATTAAAAAGTCATACCATAATTTTAGGGTTATTGGCCAAAACTAAGGGGTTTTAATTCTGCACCTAAAATTTGGGGAACCCAACTCCCCAGTTTATCAGAACAGAGCTGTAGCTTAAAAATAATATCATTATGAAAGAAATGCAAGAGCACATTAAAATGGAAATCTTCCATGTCCTCCGTTAAGTGAAGAACTTTAGCTTATTATGACAGTGAGCTCTGGTCTGACTGGGATATAAATAATTTTGTGCTCACTGCAGGGGACAGATTGGCTGTTTTTGCCAAGAGGTCAGATTGGCAAAGTATTTAAATAAAGAACTTTTCCAGCATGTTCTGTAAACTGCCTCGGGGACTTTTTAAGAGATTCTTGAATATTTTATATGAGGATTCTGGTGAACACACACCTTAGGTTCCTGTTTAGGGCTCTCTCTCTCTCTCGCTTTTGAAATGATTAAAGTATTTTACCCATTGATCTCCTGGACAAACCTGCAGATTTTTTACGTTTATCCTGTTTCTTTCAGGCAGTACAGATAACAGTCATTTGAAGCATAGATTACCTTCCTAGAAAAACTCCTATAGGACACAATCACGGTACTTCATGTTGCATGATTTATGCGTCCTTTTCTGCTTAGTTGTCAGCCATTACTATTGTAAACTCACTCCATCATGAAATACATGTATAGTGGTGATACACCCAAATCATCTTCAAACGAACATTTACCCTGACTGGCCACATTACCTACACATGACCCTACGAATGGGAAATCCATTCATCTGGTTGACTTTGAATCAGGAATGGTAGTCGTTGCTAAACTAGCCAGGGCCAGTATTTCAAAAAAATGTTAACCTTGTGGAGTTTTCTTTTGCAATGGCGTTGAGGGTACATAAAGAATAGTGTGATTGAGGAGAAAAAAACAGCGAAAAGGGACCAAGTGTACATACAGTAAACAACCTGTTGATGAAAGGGGTCAGAGATGGATGTCAAGAACTATTACTGTGAACAGAGCATGCGCAGTCAAGCAAATTGCAGCCCAATAGGCAACTCTAGTGTTCTTACTAATGTATCTAGGGCACACCCCAGGAACCCTGACACTCTTCCATACCAGTGATGAGTACCATACGTACACATTAAGGCTGGGTTCACACTACGAATATTTCAGTCAGTATCGTGGTCCTCATATTGCAACCAAAACCAGGAGTGGATTAAAAACACAGAAAGGATCTGTTCACACAATGTTGAAATTGAGTGGATGGCCGCCATTTAATGGCAAATATTTGCTGGTATTTTTAAACAACAGCTGTTATATTGAAATAATGGCAGTTATTAGTTCATAAATATCGTATGAACTTAGCCTAAGGCTATGTTCCCACACAGTACTTTGCTCAGTATTTTGGTCAGTATTTTGCAACCAAAAGCAGGAGTGAATTGAAAACCTAGAAAGGCTATGCTCACATACTGTTGAAATTGGATGGCCATCATTTAACGGCCATTGTTTTAAAATAACAGCAATTATTTACCAATAAATGACACCCATCCACTCAATTTCAACAATGTGTGAATATAGCCTTTATGTGTTTTCAATCCAATACTGCTTTTGGTTGCAAAATACTGACCAAAATACCGAGCAAAAATAAAAGCAACGGCCATATTTCATACGGTTTAGCAGGTAGGTAGATGAAAACGAGCGGCACTCACCTATTCATGCAATTGGTTGTTTATTAAAGTGAGAAACACCGACAAAACATAGTGGGAGACGGACAAAATACAGCAGGGTGTTCCACAAGCCTGTTAAAAGTGACTTGCGCTTCTACTGACTTCATGTAACACACAGCACACTGTATTCTCTGCTTGTAACACCACACAGCATGCTGTATTCTCTACCTGTAAGGGCTTGTTCACACTATGGAATCAGCGCAGAGATTCCACCTTGAACTCCCGACGGTGGACTCCGGCAAATCCAGGCTATCTCTTTCAATGGGAGATCTTGCGTGCCTCCGCTCAAACAATTGACATGTTTATTCCCTTACAGGTACAGAATACAGAGTGCTGTGTGGTTTTGCAGGTAGAGAATACAGTGTGCTGTGTGAGAGGGACCACAATAAAATGATGCACAACTAAAAATGATAATGTACTATAAATAAATAATTCAGTAACACAATGAAAATGCAATGTGTGAACACAGCCTAGATGTTCTGAAGCAGCTTTGGGCGGAGAAGCTGAGGTAAAGCAATGCATTCTGGAATTTGTAGTACTGAACAACTGCTCAACCAGAAAGTACAATGACTAAATACAGAACTAAGGTAAGACAGGTTTCAGAACTAGGTAAGACAGGTAAACAATGCTATATGCTTTTGCAGAATGTTATTTATTTTATTTATTTTTACCTCATGTTGAAGTATCACTTTAACTACAATTTATGTCTGTATGCAAGCATCAATTGTAATACATTAAGCACATGGGGAGTCCTTGTACCCTTCTCCCTTTCCTAAGTGTAGTGTAGTACTTAGTTCCATCCATAGATATTTTTTACATTGACAACTACCTACCACTTACTGAGTGATATTTCTAGTCTAAAACCATAGATGCAGAATTTACAAACTGTGATAAATAAAAACTAAATAATACTAATAATCCATATAAAATGCAAACATTGTCTCACATTACTGCAATGTTCTTGTCTGTTATAAAATAGTATCACTTTTCTATAAATGCTGATTAATATTCGTAAAGAGGATTTCTCAGCCTTTTCCCATCTAAACAGTTGTGAGTTTAGAATCCCAATTCCAGACTGCCTAAGGTGATGGGACAAGGAGCCATATGTCCCTTGTTCCTTCTCTGTTATTTAACTCTCATGCATTTGAAATATCACTGGACATCTGCTTTGTGATGTCTCACTTTCTATGTGACAAGAGTCCTAACAAAAGCTAATCACCTTTAGGCAGTCCACATGTGAGGGACTTCCACTGCCCCACACAGCAGGCATGTCTGACAACTAAAGCCGCAATAGCCTAAAAGCTCCTGATGACTGAATATGTATGGCGTACTTTGTACTGAGCAGTCTCCGCACCCACCTTCCTTGTTATAGAGCAGATGCTTTAGCTAGGTCTGTTCTGCATTCATAAGCATCTTCTTGGTGACACAGCTTAATGCCAGCTGTTTGCAAACATCTGTCTCACTCTAAATCGTCCTCCTTTCTTTGTTTTTAACTTTGCTCCTCTTCCGTTTCACAGCTTAATTGCTGTAAAGGTTCCGTATGACGAATGGTGTTGTCTTCGTGTACAGGTGTAATGTATGTATTGGCCCTTTTCAAACCTTCGTCTCCACAGCTGAATCTAACTCTGTGTTCATTCCCTTATTTACATGCAGGCAATTTGCTAGCACTGGGCTGTATAATCTCCTTCTTTTGATAAGTTCAGATTTACTATGCCAAACAGAACTTTATTATAGTCATTCTGAATCTGTTTAAACTCTACAGATGCTCAGGGTGTAAAGCAAAAATCATTGTAATGCTGTCTAGACTTATAAACAACACTGCCAGACCTCAGGGTATGTTCACACACTGCAGACCTTTACCTCACTGCTCTGAAAGCCCTGTGCATTGCACTTTTGGTGCAGATATCAAGTACATGAATATAAACCCTAAGTCAGTAATTACATAATTGGCTGTCTGTGGGAATAATGGTCTCCCTGGCTGTCAGCCATGAAGGGAGGTACAGATAGCCGAGTAGGCCGAGGAAGAGCCTTATAATGCCAGGACAATGTGCATGATGACTCTGAGGCACTGGGCCACTGGGAGTAGTTAGGAGAAAAAGGGAGAATGCTTGGTAGGATAGAGGGTAGTGCAGACAGTTTGCATGCAGTGCCTAATGCAGTTGACCTAAGTAATATTTAGGCTTGGGCTTGTTTTACCTAGGACAATTGGGGTCCGGCATGTGTGGTACCCACAGGGGGTGATGAGCAATACTGCGAGTCAGCTAGAAGTGTTAGTGTTGTATCACATGGCAGAGTGGGGCAATAGCAGGTTAAAATCCCATCTACTATGTGGTAAAGCTGTGTAATGCTAACTTCATTTTTTTTTGGGAAGGGGGGATGTTAATTAAAAAAAAAAAAAACAGCTGGGTATTTTAGCATTGGATATTATTTTGATTTAACCCCTTAGTGACCGCCGATACGGCTTTTTACGGCGGTCACTAATGGGCCTTATTCTGCTGCCATCAGCTTTTTACGGCGATGGCAGAGAATAAGGCTGCGGGGCCGGGACGGCCCCCACCCCATCCCCCCAGCTGAGGGGTTGGGGCAGTGTGTGGGGTCCGTCCCGGACCCCCCCTTACCGACGATCGCCGCTATTAACGTTATAGTGGCGGCCGTCGGTAAAGGGGATTACCGGTGCCGCCGCCGCCTTTCATCTCCCCCCGCCGTGAATCCACGGTGGGGGAGATGAAATAAGTGTATATCAGACCCCAGATCAGACCCCCCTAGTGCCCTGATAACTAACCCCCCTCCCCCGGCGGCCATCATTTCCAAGATGTCCGCCGCCATCCCTGCGAACAAACGATGTTTGTTCGCAGGGATGGAAAAGTTTAAATGAATGAAAGCCCCATGCTCTCCGCCACCGGAGGTAGCGGAGAGCATGGGGCAGTCATCAGGGACCCCCTGTGGGGTCCCGGTACAAGCGATCAGCAGTATATACTATATACCGCTGATCGCTTGTACCATGTGCCGCCGGCACTTTTTATCCCCTGTCACCATAAATGATTTGTGACAGAGGATAAAAAGTGATGTCCCCCCACCCCCCAAGTCGCCCCCCACCCCCCCTGTCACCCCCGTCCCCAAGTCACCCCCCCCCCTTCCCCATATACTCACCTGATCCTGGAGCTCCGTCCTCCTCGACGTCCTGGCTGGTTATAAAGTGCGCATGCGCTTCACAACCAGCCAACTCTGGAAAATTAATTTGGTCTCTGTCACTGAACTATGATTACTGTGATACAAAATATCACAGTAATCATAGTAATACAGTGAAAATGAATGTGTAAAGTACAAAAAGTGACAAACATACAAAAAAATAAAACACACACTTTTTATTATAGTAATAATTGCAGTTTACTCCCAAATTACCCCTAACCCTACCCCAGATTACCCGTAACCACCGCACGTTGCCCATACCCACCGCACGTTGCCCGTAACCACCGCACGATGCCCGTAACCACCGCACGTTGCCCGTAACCACCGCACGTTGCCTGTAACCACTGCACATTGCCCGTAACCACCCCAAATTGGCAGTGACCCCCTCCAGATTGCCCGTAACCACCCCAAATTACATGTACCCACCCCAGATTACCTATAAGCACTTCAGTTTAGCAGTAACAATCCCAGATTGTCTGTAACCCTTCCAGGTTGCACATAACCCCCCCAGGTTTCCCGTAATCACGCCAGATTACATGTAACCCCCCCAGATTGCACGTAACCACCGCACGTTGCCTCTGACCACCGCACGTTGCCTCTGACCACCGCACGTTGCCTCTGACCACGCCACGTTGCCTCTGACCACGCCACGTTGCCTCTGACCACGCCACGTTGCCTCTGACCACCCCAAATTGCCAATGACCCCCTCCAGATTGCGGTGCCCATGCCAGATTACAGGTATCCACCCCAGATTGCCTATAAGAACTTCAGTTTATCCGTAACCACCCCACGTTGCCCGTATCTACCCCAGATTGTCTGTAAACACTGCAGGTTGCCCGTAACCACCCCACGTTGCCCGTAACTACCCCAGATTGTCTGTAAGCACAGCAGGTTGCCCGTAACCAGCCCACGTTTCCTGTAACCACCCCACGTTGCCTCTGACCACCTCACGTCGCCTCTGACCATGCCACGTCGCCTCTGACCACCGCAGGTTGCCTCTGACCACCGCAGGTTGCCTCTGACCACTGCATGTTGCCTCTGACCTCCCTAAATTGCCAATGACCCTCTCCAGATTGCGGTAACCATGCCAGATTACAGGTACCCACCCGAGATTACCTATAAGCACTTCAGTTTATCCGTAACCACCCCACATTGCCCGTAACCACCCCACGTTGCCCGTAACCACCCCAGATTGTCTGTAAGCACTACAGGTTGCCCGTAACCACCCCACGTTGCCGTAACCACAGCAGGTTGCTCGTGACCACCCCATGTTGTCCGTAACCACCCCAGATTACCTGTAACTACCTCAGGTTGCCCATAACCACCCCAGGTTGCCCGTAACCACCCCACATTACCTGTAATCAATTTTTTTTATTTTTTATTTTAATAACTGCACTATTCTAATAACCATTACTAGCTGCGGTTTTGCTCCAGCAAATTGGCGCTCCTTCCCTTCTGAGCCCTGCTGTGTGCCCATACAGTGGTTTATGCCCACATATGGGGTACCATTTTACTCAGGAGAACCTGATTTACAGATTTTGGGGTACGTTTTCTCTCCTGTTCCTCGTCAAATTGAGAAATTTCAAACTAAACCAACATATTATTGGAAAAATGTTAGTTTTTCATTTTTACTGTCTACTTTTGAATACTTTCCTCTAATACCTGTGGGGTAAAAATGGTCACCACACCCCAAAATGAATTCTCTGAGGGGTGTACTTTCCAAAATGGAGTGACTTATTGGGAGATTTTACTCTGCTGGCACTACAGGGGCGCTGCAAACGCACCTGGCGCTCGGAAACTTCTGCAGCAAAATCTGCATTGAAAAAGCTAATTGGCGCTCCTTCCCTTCTGAGCCCTCCTGTTTGCCTATACAGTGGTTTACGCCCACATATGGGGTACCATTGTACTCAGGAGAACCTGCGTTACAAATTTTGGGGTACTTTTTTTCTCGTTCCTCGTGAAATTGAGAAATTTCAAACTAAACAAACATATTATTGGAAGAATTCGAGTTTTTCATTTTTACTGTCTTCTTTTAAATACTTTCCTGTAATACCTGTGGGGTCAAAATGCTCACCTCACACCAAGATGAATTCTTTGAGGGGTGCACTTTCCAAAATGGGGTGACTTATTTTTTCTCTCTGCTGACACTACAGGGGCACTGCAAACGCACCTGGCGCTCAGAAACTTCTTCAGCAAAATCTGCATTGGAACAGCTAATTGGTGCTCCCTTCCTTCTGAGCCCTCCTGTGTGCCCATACAGTGGTTTACACCCACATATGGGGTACCGTTGTACTCAAGAGAACCTGTGTTACAAATTTTGAGGTGCTTTTTCTCTCATTTTCCTTTTGAAAATGAGAAACTTTATTCAACGTATATATTATTGGAAAATTTTAATTTTCCATTTTTTTACTGCCTAATTGTGAATACTTTCCTCCAGCCCCTGTAGGGTTAAAATGCTCAGTATACCCCTAGATCAATTCTTTAAGGTGTGAAGTTTCCAAAATGGGGTCACTTATGGGGGTTTTCAGGATACCAGACTTCTAAATCCATTTAAAAAAAGAACTGGTCCCTAAAAAAAATCAGTTTTGGAAACTTTCACGAAAATGTGATAATTTGCTGATGAATTTCTAAGCCCCGTGACACCCTAAAAAAGTAAAATATGTTTACCAAATTATGCCAGAATAAAGAAGACATATTGGTAATGTGACTTAGTAACTAATTTATGTGCTACGACTTTCTTTTTTTAGAAGCAGAGAATTTCAAAGTTCATAAAATGCAAATTTTTTAAATTTTTCATGATATTTTGATGTTTTTCACAAAAAACACACAAAGTAGTGACCAAATTTTGCCTCTAACATAAAGTTCCATATGTGAAGAAAAAACTATCTCATAATCGCTAGCATCACTGAGCTATAAGAGCATAAAGTGAGACAGGTCAGATTTTGAAAAATTAGCCTGGTCATTAAGGCCCAAACTAGCTGCAGCACGAAGGGGTTAATAATTAAAAACCAATGATGAATAATTTATACTTTTTTGTCATTTAAGATTTTTTTTTATTATTTAAAAATTTTAATTTTTACACCTCTTAGTGAATCCGGCTGGCCGGTCACCTGAATCTGCGCCCGGCGCTCCAAATCTACACCTGCTTCCAGCGGTTGTAGATTTGCGTCATGATTTGAGCCTGCGAGCAGGTGTAAATCAAGATAACTGAGGCGCAGGAGGAGGCCACGCCTCCTTCCTGCCTCATCATCCCCCGCAAGCTTCGCCAGCCCACCCATTGGGCTAGCGGGGCGCACGGGAGGTGTACGCCAGGGAGAAGGGGCGAATCTGCACTTTCTCCCTGGCGTAGGCCTCTGTCGTACCCTTCGTAAATCTCCCCCTATGAGTTTGGTAATACGTCTGGTCTCTAAACCTGTTTTACTCTGTAGAGAAGGGGGGTGGCCCCTTTCATTACATCTCCAGCACTTCTTGTCGTAGCCAGCTGAGAAAAGAAGATATGGAGCACAAATACATAGATATAAAATATAATTTTATGTTAAGCATATAAATACAAAACAACGATCGCCTCATAAATAAAACCAATAATATGTGAAACTAGTGTAATTACTGTTGGCATTTAGATATTTGCATGAAATGTGCAGGGTAGCTCTGGCCATATCACATTGTATGTCAACATGCATGAAATAATTCATTGCTTTCCATTCCTGATTAATGTGGATTTAGAAGTCATAATCAAGATGACTACATTACCAAGAGATGGATTTTGATGAATTGCCCTATAAATACATTGTTCCCATTTAGTTCTACAGTATATGTTCAGCATATTCCCATTTGTATGCATGCTGCTGCCGGAGGAGGCGGATTTGATTTTTATTATTTACAATCCGAGTGTTATTTACATTTCACATCCTCCGTACTGTTGACTTTATTACTACTTTTATGTTTTGCAGAATTAAAAGGAATAAAAAACGCTAATCAAGTAATCTCTCGAAGCGGCCTGCAGCATGCCCATTGCACAATTGTAGTGATGAATATTCATCTAGCTTTATACCGCAGCCTATATGGACTCAAATAAGTCATATCTCCTGACAATTATCCTATTGATGATATACAGTCGACTTAAGATTTGGGCTACATGATATTTGGTCCAGCATCATTATGTATTATGCAATTAGGCAGCTGAATTATGTATGCCTTATTTTGTTGTTTTAACTTTCTATTGCACATATATATTATGGTGGGCCATGAAGATAAAAAGGTATATCCAGAATCCTAATAAGAAACTCATTCTAGCATTGTTTTCCTGCTGACAGATCCATTTAAAGAGGAGCTGTCAGCTCTTTTGACACGTTTACTTTCATAAATACTTTAATTTCCCATGAAATTACAATTTACTTTGTCCTAGTTTTCCTACAAATATATAAAATACAACATAGCATTGCTATTGCCTGTAGGCTGTGTCTCTAAAAAATCTGATACTATTAGCACTGTTTGGAGAGAGCCAAACACTGTGGCAGCACATCCCACTAACAAGGTGAATGTCAATAAGCATTGTACAAGGGTATGTGCACACTACGGAATTCTGTCGGGATTCCGTAGTGAGCACATACCCTAACAGAGGGATAGGGAGTAGAACAGACATATGAGGACACCAACAGTGCTACCTTGGTTTAAGAGTAACTTTGATTAAGGGTGCGTTCACACCTACAGGAACTGCAGCAGATCTGCAGCAGATTTGATGCTGTGTTCAGTTATTTAGATGAAATCTGCTGCAGAAAATCAGCTGCAGATCCTGTAGGTGTGAACGCACCCTAAGAGTGTTTTGGTTTAAGAGTTCACAGTTTTTCAAAATTGTGACTTGGTTTAAGAGCATTGCTTTGGTTTAAGAGCTCCCTGTACTGGGTGGGAGGTGGAGCAGAGGAGGGGCATGGCCTTAACAGGGTGGTCTACAGGTCTACATAACCCAGGAAGTCTCATTCACCTCCCAAATCATAGCAGATCCACTTCAGATTGGGGCTTACATCAGAGGACAGGACTGTTTGGGTAATCTCTTCATAGTTGTAACCCCTTTCTCCCCAGACAAAGAGTTCTGCTATACTGTGCCCACATATGTCCTGCTGACTCCTTCTTGCTCCTTGCAGTCTCTGTCAGCACTTGTGTTTCCAATCCTCTCCATTTCTGCTATAAGGTGCCTGCACTCACACTCAACTATACTCACTGATGCTATAATGTGCTTGCACTTACTGTACACTCAGCTATACACACTGCTGCTATACTGTGTCTGCACTCACACTCAGCCATTATGGGGATCTGCAGGTCCATCCTGTATATTGAAACAACTGATGTTTTTTCAGGTTTATGCCCTCACTATACATTATACACCACATGCTGATTGCTATACTATACAGTAACTTATTATATATTCAGCTGTTTCTAAAGCTTTGTTTCTTTTGTTTTTACATGTTATTCAGAATAAAAAAATCCTTATTTTTCGGGTGGGGGACCAATTGTCTGCATTTCAGTGATTTGTTTTGTAAGTTTTGTTTTGGTTTAAGAGTGGATTTGGATTACAAGCACAGTCCAGGAACAAATTATGCTTGTAATCCAAGGAATCACTGTATTTATACGTATTGCTGTTGCCACATAGAAAATATCAAACTATACTGAGGTTCCTCTTGTGACACCTTTGAGTCCTTCACTGAACGCTTGGGACGCCTACCTCTGGGATAGAATTGTCTTGGCAATGACAGCCCACTCAGCCAATCACTGACTAAGGAGGGACAATGTTGTGATCAGTGATTGGCTTAGTAGGCCGTTACTACTGAGATGAGTCCACCTAGGAAATAGCAGCAGAGCATTCAGCAGGGTGGGGGCTAAAAGATTTACAGGAGGCCCCGGAGTGAGCATCTTAGGTTACTTATTATGTTCTGTGCAGCACCAGCAATATATGAAAAAATTAATGTCCAGATTACCCTTTTAGAAATAGAAACATTCAGACTTTTATTGTCTTTTAAATATAAACCTGAGTTGCTCGCATAGAGTTGCTACTACTTTTAGGCAATTATTATAACAGTAAGACCTCATCATGATGCTTCTGTCCATTACTCAAGACAAGATTATAAGTCGTCTGCCTGATAATCACAGAAGCAGGTGTTTAATTCTGGCTACGGTAGCTTTCCTGTTGTCCAATTTTCTGTCCTTTGGAAACAACAAGTACGATAAAAGCAATAGAAACAAATGATTGTTTAGTTTTTCATATCCCCATCTGTTGTATCTAAATAGAATCTGTGTTAGCTTATTTCCCATAATCTATTAATCTTATAACTGTGCTTGTAAATTTCACAACCTGAAATGCCGTTAATTAGGAGTTTGCTGTTATAAGATTTGCATTGTATGGAAAACCTGGTCCTGATACGTATAGGAGATATTACAAGAAGTGAGATAGGGATGCACATTTGTACGACGTGTTTCATCTTGTAGAGCAAAAACCTCAACTAGCATAAAAAACACACAAATAGCACAGTTTTACTAAGACTACTGTGCACTAATTGTTTACTTTGAAAAGTAAAGTAATTTTCTGATATAGTGTTTTAATTCATCACAATTTTCAACATTTTTGCTTACTACCTATAGCAGGGATGAGCAATTAATTTTCTCATGGGGTCACATGAGAAATTTGAGGGCCAGACCAATATACTTAACTCAGTTCTACCCAATAATGTCTATTATACTAGGGATCATGCAACTTTTTAATGTGTGTTTAAAGTTGTATAATAAAGTACCCAGTTTTATCAACACTAAGGAGGTGTAATGGGAAATTTAGGGTGTTTTGGGGCCACTCTCGAGTGGCTCTTGGTATAATATCTCCTACTGTAGTCTCCCACTACGATTGGTTCTACTTGTCTTCACACACCCAGGTAAAACTAGTTCACTCAGGTGCCATAGCAATTGCAGTAAGTTGCTGTGCCGTTCTCCAGCCACTAGGTGTCTCACTCCCCCTGTAAACAGCTGCAATGTATGTAGAAGGTTTAGCCTGTGTTTACACTTTATACACCATTGCACTCTCTAATCTACACTTCCTGGTTAGTTCAGTTTGGAGAGAGCTCTGGTTTAGTCCAGTCAGGAGTCAAAAGAGTTGCAGTTCTTCACTAGTGAGAGACAACAACAGTTTTGCACTGGTAGACCTTAGCAGTGGGGTAACTGGATAAATGGGAAACACTCTTGCCTATGCCGAGGATATTAACTTCAGGACAGTGACCCCCAAGAAGATAGAAAGAGGGACTGATGTGCAGTAGAGCACAGATTGCAAGTTAGCTGCTCTCTACTGACAACGCTCGACTACGCTGGAAAACTTTCACTAGTTAGCTTCACCCAGAGACAGAGGCCTGGGACTCGTACCACCTCACAGGGTGTTCTCCGAGAACGTGTAGGCAGAAGGTGGTCAGATAACAGATTTATCTAAATGTGAGTACAAGAAGTAGTTCAAGAAACTACACTTCCTACACACATCCTGGCAGAGTACTGCACTAATTAGGAAAGGGCTCCTATCTGGCCCCTATACTACCATTGCAAACAAGTTCTTTCTTCTTCTAACGTGTTTTTCAAATGTCTGCCTAAGGAAGCATTTTTGCATATATTTTTGCACTAGCACCTGTAAGCAGTATTGTTCTTGTATTTTGTATTGCACTGAAGCCTTTAAGTAAAGTACTTAAGCACTTGTTTAAGCGAGACTCGGTCATCTCTGTTGCCGCACCTTGCACCTACACCTGCACCTCACAACATATCTACCAAGATTCCGGTGCCCATTTGGCATTATTACTGTCAGTGGGGGTTGTACGCAGCAGGTGGCATTATTATTGTGGATGGGGGGCTGTGTAGGAGTATTATGAGCAAAATTTACAGATGAGCTATCCACAGGGTAGCTCATCAGTAACTGCTGACACCCACGCCAATCAGCTACTCGGTATCAAACTACACATTGAAAAAAAGGTTGTTCATTGTGTCTTGGTGGCGATGTGCAACTGCAACATAGCTCCTCTTCACTTCAATGGGACCTAAGTACATCGCAGTACCACCACACAATGAACAGAGACGTCATGTAGTGTGTATTGCGGCACCGAACAGCTGATCTGCGTGGGTGACGGATGTAGGGTAACGGATATGAGTTGGCACATTCCGTGTGATTAAATAGTTTGCTAAGAACCTCATTTTTTTATCTTAAGAACAGTTTTATATGTGTACACTGGAGATAGTATGTGAGGTAAGTCCTGGCATTAGAAGGTTGCTGTTACACTTTCCTTATTTTGGGAGTCGGCACCCGTCTATTATTTACTGATGAGATACTCTGTGAATAGCTTATCAGTACATTTTGCCTAGAATAGCCCTTTAACAACATGGCTTTAAATGGTCAATAAACTTTAATTTATTGACCATGCAAACCTTTTTGACCATTTAAACATTTCAACAAACTTTACATAAATCGAAAGTACTAGCAAATATAAGAAAAAATATTTTCAAATTTATCAGTCCCCTTTTCTCTTCCCCCTTCCACATTACATTGAGGCATTAGGTTTCATGTTGCCCAAAAAATCTTTGGAGATGAGGTAAAGAAACAGGTGCATGGGCACAGAGAGATCTGACTGAAAGTTCCAGTAAGAGTTATCACTCCAGCAGGGGTGTAGCTAGGATTCACAGGGCCCCATAGCAAAACAATTTAAGGGCCCCCCCTCCCCTACGCACAACACAAAGCACTATATATATATATATATATATATATATATATATATATATATATATAGTGTATGCTCTGTGATGTGGCCAAAAAATAAAATCTCTTGTGGCCAGAGGCTGCAGCCACAAGAGTGAGTGGCAGAGCAGAGAGCCAATGGCTGTCAACTGTTTTTACCTATAAGGGCCCATTAGGAGCCATTATGGTTAAATACATAGGTGCAGGAGCAGACAACCTTCTGCTTAACCCCTTATGTACTGCAGTGTGTATGTGACCCAATGTTCAGAAAATAACGTAAATATTTGCTTTACTGCTTGTGCACTGATAACTCCTGTCCTCTGCACTAGCTCTGCACATTTTCCTTTCCTACATGATTGCAGCTGGAGAACACAGGTCAGGGGTTATCAGTGCAGTGAAGCAGAGATCTCTGTCTTCTGCTTGTTAAACCTTTTATTGTGTTGCAGTATGTGAGTAAACTTTGGGTCACTTACACCCTGCAGTACATAAGGAGTTAAGCCTCTATGGTAGTTACACCACTGCACTCCAATGCTGGATTAATATATTAGATGGCTTAGACTGGTCTATAATGTCCTCCATGCTGCCATTGCTGCTTCTAAAGTTGTGCTATAGGGATATGGGGAACCAGAATCCCCTTTTCTTTACAGGAAAGATCATAGCATCTAGCCTAGGGTCAACTGAAAATTAGAGAAGGAGCCTGTGGTAAAAACTACAATATTTTAATTTTTAAAATGGACTTACATAAGACTTATATAACTCTTTCATTCTCATCGATGGGTCGCTACTTTTCAATACATAGCTGCAAGGGAAATATTTTTTCTTGTTTTCCTAGAGTCTCCCCTGTGGTTGTTGAGAGTTCATTGTTTGTGTTATTGCTATCTCTTTATGTTCTCTCTAATGCATATCTACTGCATTGCTTTTCCTTTTTTTAGATGTTGGGCAATGTATCATCCTTAAGCTTATTTGCATTTTTTGACATATTATACTATAAATAGCTTGAGATTTTCCCCCATATTGTTTGCTGTTACAGCTTAGGTGTAGCTATCTTATCTGGGTATTATGAACAATTCTGTGACATTACCTGCAGAGCGTTCACACCTCAGATTTGTACAGCGGCATAAATCAGAGTGGCATGTTTAGTGAGGATTTATCACTACGCAAAATGTGAAATCCATGTCCTACTCTCTAACATGAAGCTGCTATCTGAACAAGAAAACTCAATTCTTTGTATGATTAATATGCTCTTTAACATTCAGTACAATATTATAAAAGGGAAGGACAGCCATTAAGTTTTTTTTTTCTTTTTTATGAAAGTGAATATGGAAAAAGAAGGTATGTTCAAAGCCGAGTTTTATACTTTTGATAACATAAGCTTATTCTTTAGCAAAGTAGGATCATACAGATATGGATTGGCTGAGACTTTGCAATTGAGGTTAGTTCAAACACTCTCTGACTTTGGTTGCTTAAAGTCTCAGAATCTTCAGGTATAGCTCTGGCACTCTGCAGCGCACTCTAGCTTGACTTGATACTTCTGTTCCATTTTGGCATATGTCCGATGTTTCAGTACTTGTGATTCACTCTGCAGCTGATCCATTATTTACAACTCACTCTGGAGCTATCCTTGTGCTTGTGACTGAAGTTGTTGCCATCTTTGTAGCTGGTATTCCAACTGGCTCAGTGGTGTTGGACACCAGGCTTTTCCTTATGGCTGATTGGCTCTGGGTCTCTCCCCTGGGGGTTGTATTTACACAGTTTGTCCCTAGGGTAAACTGATATGTCATACATGCTCCTCAATTTGGAACATTTATAACAATATGTAACTTGTATAACTTTTATTTTATTTGATGGCTTTTAAAAACTTTAAACCTTTTTTTTTTTTTTAATGTTCCTTCAAATGACTCTATTACCATGCTTATAACGCTTTTATTTTTTTGTGTATGGGGCTGTGTAAGATTATTTGCGTATATGCGACTTTTCAATCACTTTTTATTACAATTCTTCTGGATTTGATGCAACGAAAAATTTGCCATTTTGCACTTTGGAATTTTTTTGCACTTAAGCCATTTACCATGCAATATCAGGAATGTGTTAATTTAATAGTTTGGGAGATTACCCATGAGGCATACCAAATATGTTTGTTTATTTATTTATAAAATGAAAAAAAAGGGGGGGGGGGGTGATTCAGAGGGGATCGCCAGACAATATGGAGGGATCGTTCCTCCGCGATCGCGTTCAAGGGAGTGGGTGGACAATTTCCCCCACAAGACCACCATGGATTGGGGAAAACAGTCATTTAAAAGCAGCTGTAAACTTTGACAGTTGCACTTAAATGGCTATTTAGCAGGCACGGCGATCGGACCGCCCCTGCTAACTGCCGGAGTCCCGGGCTGCACATAGCAGCCAGGATCACCGCAGTTCAGAGGGGGGTTGCTGTGCAGCCACCCTCTGAACTTCCTTAGTGATGCCAGGGCGTACATGTACGCCCTGTGTCATTAAGGGGTTAAAGATGCTGTTTGTGTGGCAATTAGTTGTGACATCATTCTAAATGAGTGCAATTTTGTATTGGTGGGCATCACTACTACTGGGCCTCATGGCCCACAACTCTTTCAGATGCAGATGTTGCTGAATACAATGGCTTAAGGCTGTATTACACGTAGGGATTATAGTTTAAGGAATCACTATAACGATTGATCGCTAAGGAAATCTACCGATTTTGTTACGATCAATTCTGAGGTTATTACATTCACCGCTTACTGTTATGAACAACTGTTTTTATGTCATTACATGGTCGCTAATGTTTTATCGATGAACGATAAAGAACAAATATGCAAACAACCAACGATAATTTTTAAACATGTTAAAGACAAAAATGATTTTTAATTCGTTGTTTGATTGTTGGGTGGCTCATTTTCTATCTTTATAGCGGATTTTTAAACAATAATCGCTCTGTGTAATAGGGCCTTTAGCGAGGAGCTGTCACAAAGACCCTCTTTTCAAAGGATTCTTTTAGATCGAGGTTTCTAAAATGAGCCTTGTTGGTGCCCTGGAAACCTGATTGGTGCCCTGGCTTCACTACATCTCTGGTTACAGATTTAAGTAATTGGAGCTGTGTAAATTTTATGAAGAATCCTGTCTTTTGGCACATTTTTCAAAGCAGTAAGGGAGGTAGGGGTTTATTTTGGTTTTGTTTGTTTAATGCTGTAACTTTATTTTAAACATGTGCAAAAGGGCCCTAGTGTTGGATGGTTCATAACTTTATTTAGCCATTACAGCTAATGGCTCTCTACTTCTGGAACAAACCAATGTTGAACTTATGAGCTGCAACTGATGTGCTTCATTTGGAATGAACACTAGGCTCAACTCTCTTCATTTATTTTCCACATGGCCTATGATTTTATATTGTACTGTTTTTTTTTAACTGCATGAAAAACTGATAAAACTGGTTAAGGTCAGTTATTCCACATTTGATTTGAATGGACAATGTTTTGGGTGTGCCTGAAGTACCTAAAGCATACCTCCCAGCATACCATATCTAAAGCATACACCTACCATCATACCATATCTAAAGCATACCTCCCAGCATACCATATCTAAAGCATACCTTTTGAGCCCTCTGTCCATCTTTTTCCCTTACATGTCCCTCTTTTTGACCTAGTATTTAGGTTAACATTAATAAAGCTTCTATGTTGCTCCAGAAAGTGTTTGGTTTCTTACCTTAAAATGGACCTAAAACTTGCATATTATTCCATCATGTGGTGCAAGTTGGATTCTAATTACTATATTCAGATGATCCATGTGACCTTATGGCCCCTTTCACACATCTCACACATGCAGTTCATATGGCCCATCAGTATGGCCCCACGCCATCTGTAGGGGGACATGATCAGTTTTTTGGGACATAATCATGCCACAAAAAAAAAAAAAAAAGACATTGTGCGCCCATGTCACCTATTTGGCAGTGGGTCCTTGCAAATGTGGACAGTTACTAAAACACATTCCTAATCCTGTCAGAATGTGTCACTGGGATCTAAGGATGTAGTCACACATACAGGATCTGCTGCAGATATTATTGTTACTAAATGCATTAGATCCTGTATGTGTGAATGCATCCTTGAATTAAAGAGAATAGCAATGTGGTTGTGTGAATCACAAGCATCCCTCTTTGGCTGCCCAAAAAGTTGGGAGGTATGCCTAAAGCTTAGTATAGTTTAGTCACTATATGGCAGTATAGTTTGGGAACTGAATGACTGTATTGTGTGAGCACGGTAGGGAATTCTTATTTTGCATTGTTATGGCAGTAAACAAGTGGCTACAAAGAGACACATTTTCTATTATACCTACACTGCATATGATCAATTTGCTCTGTTTTCCAGCAATCATTGGCGAGCACTCAGGCACTCACTGATTCAAATATCTAGCATGTCAGAAGTTTATTTAAATAATACCGATCTTTTGAAGATCTGGTAATTTTATGCACTTGCGTTGTAAAGGGTGAAATAAACTTTTCAAGTTAAAACACAAAGTAAAATAATTACTACCCGGTTAATTGATCAGAGGGCGTCCTACAGGGTTTAATAATTCTGGTGTAGAAAGTCTTAAAGTCTCAGGACGCAATTAAATCTCTGTAAAATGTTCTTCATTTCATTAAGCGTCATTTAAATACTGAAGCTAACACCAGAGCTAAATGAGTCTTGTTTGAGACCAATAATGCAAGTCATACTTGGTTCATTTTGCAGTTAATAGCAGGTATAAACTGTCATTTAAATGCTCTCATTTTACAACATCACTCCTGTTTAAACAATTCCGCAATGACTTTGCTCTTCTTTTAACATTTTCATCTTTAGCACTATAAAATAAATATAGCTAGACAGCTAAAGGCACTAAATAAGACTGGGGTCTTTTCCTTGGAATCTAAACGTAGTCATCTTAATTAAAGAGCCCATGCAAACATGTTCAAAGTTTTTCAATTAGAATCCTGCAACTTTTGTCAATGGGTTAGCTTAGAATTGCAACTTAAAGGGGAACTCCAAGTAGAGGTAAAAAATTAAACCTGCAGAAGCATATAGCATTGCTAACCTGTCTAACCCAGTTTTGCAACTACCAAAAATCCATTTGTTTTGGGGGTCTTTGTTTTGTATTTTGTGGCTGTTCTTCCTGGTTGAGCAATTGTACACAGTACCACAGGTTCCAGAATGCATTGCTTTCCCTCAGCTGTTCATTACAGTCCTTCACCCTGCACATCCCCCCCCCCAAAAAAAAAAACAGTTGCAGAACATCTAGGCTGGGTTCACACATTGCAGTTTCATTGTGTTACTGCAGTACTTTATCAGTACTTTCATTTTATTGTGGTCCTACCCCACACAGCACACTGTTACTACCTGTAACGCCAATATTGTAATAAAGTAAGGAACTTTTTGAATTTACTTTTAATTTTTTTCTTCTCATCTCCATGCACATACCAAGCATCTTTTGTCTTTGAAGTTGAGCCCTACAATAAGGACTTTATCACTAGAGATGAGCGAACTTTTCAAAAGTTTGTTCCGACCGGACTTCCGGAAAGTTTGGTTCGACCTAATTTCGGATTTTTTCGGATTACATAGTTTAAAGCATCTATATGATACTGGGGTAGTGTATTTGGTTGAATTTAGGGCTCTACATGTCAGTAACATCATTATCTTTTTGATATCTCAAAGTCATTTTTTTTTTAGACTTCTATATTCACCATTACAGGGTCTATGCAGGAAATTCACCATTACAGGGTCTATGCAGGAAAAAGGTCACAAATACAGCGAAGGAGCAGCAGTAGTCATTGGAGGCCAGTGGAGGTTCAGCAATAGTCATTTGAGGCCAGTACCAGAGCAGCAGAGCAGAGCAGCAGTAGTCAACACGGAGGACAGGCATCAGCAACAGTAGTCAACATGGAGGCCAGGCAGGAGCAGCAGTAGCCAACATGGAGGCCAGGCAGGAGCAGCAGTAGCCAACATGGAGGCCAGTACAGGAGCAGCAGTAGTCAACAAGGAGGCAAGGGCAGGCACAGCAGTAGCACCTGCACCAGGTACTTTTGTCAGTCAGGATAAGACAG
Organism: Dendropsophus ebraccatus; assembly: GCF_027789765.1. Taxonomy (NCBI): domain Eukaryota; kingdom Metazoa; phylum Chordata; class Amphibia; order Anura; family Hylidae; genus Dendropsophus; species Dendropsophus ebraccatus. The sequence continues at coordinate 69,691,903 of NC_091461.1, read as the reverse complement.
ATGTGATATACACACTATCAGAAGGGTCCAAGTATAGAAATTGTCTATATGTATAGCAATTGTCTATATGTATAGGATTTCCAAAAATCCGAATGCGATCGGACTCGGATTTTTGGAAAAATCCGAACCGGATCCCATACCGGCCGAACCGGTTAACTCATCTCTATTTATCACCCGGGCTGTGATAAAGCACAATACGTGTGAAACAGCTGTATCAGAAAAAAATAATAAAAAACGATCAAAAATTTTCTGTTACACGAATATGATATTAATAAAAACTAGAGATTATGGCGCAAAAAATGACACCCCTAGCCCTTTAGGTGGAAAAATAAAGGCGCTATGGCTCTTAGAAGGCGGGGAGGAACATTGCTTTAATTTGACCCGGACATCCATGCGTCAATGGGCTCTGTCTTGAAGGGGCTAAGATGTTTAAGTAAAGAAAATGTAATAAAATAAGCACATAATCTCCATGTTCCCCAAAGCAAATAATAAATGTAGAAAAAGAATGCACACACATTTATTATCGCCGCATTCATAGCAATTCTGGCAATAAATTAATCACATTATTTACCGATGTACATTTACGTATATAGATGACATCTTGATACAGCATTTGTATCTTTTTGTACATAATGACAATGGCATGGTCAAAGTTAGAGATAGGGAATGCAAAAAATTATTTGACAAGTATGGCAGTTCAGGGCAAATTCCTATGGAAGGCTGAATGTAGTAATATATGTAACCTTATGGTCATGCAATATTTCATGCTGTCACTTTAATTTCTCTTGCAAATGACTTTATTGTTTATGTATCATCACAATGGCAGCATCTGGCCATCTATACAGATATCACATAGATATACAAATTCACATAGAAATCTGTAGGTGTAGTAGTCTGTGCATTCAGGGGCCAATACTATAAATCACATCTCCAGCCTTGTTTGCTTGAGTGCTTTTGAAATTGCTGTATTTTATAAAAGCTTCAAGTGGAAGCTCCGTTTGAGTAGGTCATTGGACCGAGACCTTTGTGTTCAGGCCTATTCTTTATTTTTGGCTATAAAATGTAATACTAGAACAATGACGTTCTCACCAATTCCCACTGGCCGAGAATGGATTGCTATAGGACAAGTATATGATATGTAGAACTAATTTCCATAAGGGTAAATGTTCTTGTGAACTTCAAGTCGTACGTGACATCAGTCATAGATGTCAGAGAAATTCTAGGCCATAGATAAAAAAGGAGAAACCGATCACATGTGGCTTTCCGTTCACCAGTGCCTATTTCATTATTCTGTCTAATATGACACTGATACTAATGGCAACATTTCAGGTATTGTATTTTAAACCAGGTTAGACATGACTATTTAGAGTTATGTTGAATAAATCTTATTTGTCCTATTGGTTTACACATGTACCAGAGGATCAGATTTTGGAACATTTTATCTAAAAGCCATTTGTAAACCAGATATCCTAAAGAAGCAGAGGAAATATGAAAAAGGCATCAATAATTTAAAAGTATGTATTTTTGATTATATGATAAAACCATTTTCCTCCTGCGATAATATAACAAAAAAACAGCAACGCACACTGATATTTTCATGGAAACTTAATAGGTAAATGAACTGGAAAAAAAGAGTATACTCTTGGGATTTTGGGAGTAGGATATGATGCATGAGTTTAGTAGATGAAGAATGTATGAAACCTTGCTTACTGAGTATCCACTACAAATATATACACTACCGTTCAAAAGTTTGGGGTCACATTGAAATGTCCTTATTTTTGAAGGAAAAGCAATGTACTTTTCAATGAAGATAACTTTAAACTAGTCCTAACTTTAAACCAATACACTCTATACATTGCTAATGTGGTAAATGACTATTCTAGCTGCAAATGTCTGGTTTTTGGTGCAATATCTACATAGGTGTATAGAGGCCCATTTCCAGCAACTATCACTCCAGTGTTCTAATGGTACAATGTGTTTGCTCATTGGCTCAGAAGGCTAATTGATGATTAGAAAACCCTTGTGCAATCATGTTCACACATCTGAAAACAGTCTAGCTCGTTACAGAAGCTACAAAACTGACCTTCCTTTGAGCAGATTGAGTTTCTGGAGCATCACATTTGTGGGGTCAATTAAACGCTCAAAATGGCCAGAAAAAGAGAACTTTCATCTGAAACTCGACAGTCTATTCTTGTTCTTTGAAATAAAGGCTATTCCATGCAAGAAATTGCTAAGAAATTGAAGATTTCCTACAACGGTGTGTACTACTCCCTTCAGTGCACAGCACAAACAGGCTCTAACCAGAGTAGAAAAAGAAGTGGGAGGCCGCGTTGCACAACTAAGCAAAAAGATAAGCACATTAGTGTCCATAGTTTGAGAAACAGAAGCCTCACAGGTCCCCAACTGGCATCTTCATTAAATAGTACCCGCAAAACACCAGTGTCAACATCTACAGTGAAGAGGCGGCTGCGGGATTTTGGGCTTCAGGGCAGAGTGGGAAAGAAAAAGCCATATCTGAGACTGGCCAATAAAAGAAAAAGATTTAGATGGGCAAAAGAACACAGACATTGGACAGAGGAAGACTGGAAAAAAGTGTTGTGGACAGATGAATCCAAGTTTGAGGTGTTTGGATCACAAAGAAGAACGTTTGTGAGACGCAGAACAAATGAAAAGATGCTGGAAGAATGCCTGATGCCATCTGTTAAGCATGGAGGAGGTAATGTGATGGTCTGGGGTTGCTTTGGTGCTGGTAAGGTGGGAGATTTGTACAGGGTAAAAGGGATTCTGAATAAGGAAAGCTATCACTCAATTTTGCACCGCCATGCCATACCCAGTAGACAGCGCTTGATTGGAGCTAATTTCATCCTACAACAGGACAATGACCCTAAACACACCTCCAAATTTTGCAAGAACTATTTACAGCAGAAGCAGGCAGCTGGTATTCTATTGGTAATGGAGTGGCCAGCGCAGTCACCAGATCTGAACCCCATTGAGCTGTTGTGGGAGCAGCTTGACCGTATGGTACGCCAGAAGTGCCCGTCCAACCAATCCAACTTGTGGGAGCTGCTTCTAGAAGCGTGGGGTGCAATTTCTCCAGCTTACCTCAACAGATTAATAACTAGAATGCCAAAGGTGTGCAATGCTGTAATTGCTGCAAAAGGTGGATTCTTTGACGAAAGCAAAGTTTGATGTAAAAACAATGTTATTTCAAATACAAATCATTATTTCTAACCTTGTCAATGTCTTGACTCTATTTTCTATTCATTTCACAATGTATGGTGGTGAATAAGTGTGACTTTTACGAGCATTATTTGTTCTGGGACTGCTAAATACGTCATATTAAAAGTAACTGTACAGTATAGCAATCAGAATGTGGAGTATAATGTATAGTTAAGTGCATAAACCGCAGCAGGTACAGGATGGAGCTGCAGATCCCCACAATGCAGTAGTGTAGTACAACAGGCTAGAATAGAGATGCAGGGCTGCTGTCAGAGGTCTGTGTGGTCACACTGCAGCAATAGCAAAGGGTGTGTGTTCAGCATGGACCAATCAGGAAGTGAGAATCACAGAGCTGTGCAGGATAACAGTGACAGAAACTTCTCTATGGCTGAGTGTAAGTGCAGGCACATTATAGCAGCAGTGTATACAGCTGAGTGTGAGTGCAGGCACATTATAGCAGGAATGGAGAGGATGGGAAACAAAAGGGCTGACAGAGACTGCAGGGAGAATGAAAGAATGAGCAGGACAGATGTGGGCACAGTATAGCAGCAATCTCTCCGTGGAGAGAAGAGTTACAACTCTGAAGAGATTGCCTACGCAGTCCTGTCCCCTGATGCAAGCCCCACCCTGAAGTGGATCTGCTATGATTGGGAAGGTGAGGGAGACCTCCTGGGTCAGAGTACAGTGCTGTAGACTCTGCTATGCAGACCATGCCCCTCCCCCACTCCCCTCCCACACAGTACAGGGCGCTCTTAAACCAAAGCAATGCTGTTAAACCAAGTTACCATTTTTAAAAACTGTGAGCTCTTCTTGCAAAGCGCTCACAATCCAAGTTACTCTTAAACCTATGTACCACTGTATATATACAGTTTTAAGCTGGGTTCACACTATGTATATTTCAGTCAGTATTGTGGTCCTCATTTTGCAACCAAAACCAGGAGTGGATTAAAAACACAGAAAGGCTCTGTTCACACAATGTTGAAATTGAGTGGATGGCCGCCATTTAATGGCAAATATTTGCTGTTATTTTAAAATAACAGCTGTTGTTGAAATATTGTTGAGATATTGAAATAATGGCAGTTATTTACTGTTATATGGCGGCCATCCACTCAATTTCAACATTGTGTGAACAGATCCTTTCTGTGTTTTTAATCCACTCCTGGTTTTGGTTGCAATATGAGGACCACAATACTGACTGAAATATACGTAGTGTGAACCCAGCCATATGTTTAAAATATTCCACAAACTTGCCATTAATAAAAACTTTTGATGTGTCATAGAGACATATCAAAATATATTAGGATGGATGTACAGGATGTACAGACCCTGACTGATCCCTAGAATTAGCTGGGAAAGGTATATGTTTAGTGCATTCTCTACCAGCTCTGTGTCACGTGACTTGGATAGGCTCATCTAAGTCTCTTAGACACAGAGCGGGAAGAGAAGTAATTGACAGAGTGCTCCTACCCCCTTTTCATTCTACTGAATGCTCCAAACTTACTGAACACTTAGACCCTGACCAATAAAAACTTTTGATATGTCCCTAGAAAGCAACATTTTTTTTTTAAATTACAAATGAGCGTACTGTACATAGATTAATAGAAGAGCATGAAGGAAGTATATGTTTTACGAATAATAAATAAGACTGGGTTCACACTACCATTATGCCTTCTGAGGCAGCGATACATTGGCACCCTGTCAAAATTTACTTCACTTATAGAGGTTTTTACATTGGCTCAATAGATCAGGAAACCACACTTTCGAGTCTAAGTAAAATCTTGTATACACAAGGGGACTGACCTAACAGTACATAGGCATGGAAATCAAATACCATATCACTAAGTTTTAGTTAGATTTCTGGAGCTTTGTGGGAGGGATTCCTTTCTTTACTAACCAGTGGAAGGAGACAGTAGAACCATGCTGTTGTAATAAGACTTAGTTACTTAGGGCCAGACTGCAATGGAAATTACCGCTGCTTTCTGGAAGCGTGGTCAGGTGGGCCCTCTTACAGAAAGGAAAGAGACCAGAACTGCACAGAGGCATGAGAGCTTCTCTCATAGATAGCATTAGAAAAATGTTTTACTCCAGGGCTTTATTTTATTCCATATGTGGGATAACCCATTTATTAGAATTCTTATGCTTCTAATTATACATAGGAAGGTATGAAATGTTCTTTCTGTACTGGGCACACCAATGTGCTAAAACAATGCCACATTATAGAACTTCTTATAGTCAGCCTATAGGCCTGAATGAGCATATCAGCTAATAGAAATATATAGGAGATTCTGATTTGATATATGGATGAAGTTTGACAATGGCACACCTATAAATGCACCGTGTTAACTTACCAATGTGTTGTAAAATTGAATAGTTTCAATGGCAATTAGCTGCTTAGTGACTTGCCTTACGTTTGTGGGAGATGATGAATTGTGCTTGGTCCTGCGTGTCAGAATAGGAACATCTTGAGACCCCTTATATAGACCATGATAAATGAGGTTTTAGTTATAGCAGGTAAATATTACATTTGCCAGAATCATAGTTCATGGGAAACATTAGCCAAAAAACCCTAGCTCTCCCTTACAGATTCATATTCATAATGGTTTTTCAGTATACAATCTCCATAATTACAGTCTCCATTATTAACTGTTTTAAAGTGTAATAGTCTGCAGACAGAAGGATAGGAGGATGGGAAAGCAGTAGGTGCAGTATATGGATAAAGACAAAGACAGAGAAAATTCTGCAGCAGTGGAGCTGCAGCGGGCTGTGTCTGCTCTGTCTTTGTATTCATTAGATTTATGGCTTAGAAAATAAAATAGTCTGCATTTAAATTTCTTTTACAACCAATTGGACAATTTGATTGAGCTGCAGATAATACTGGTGACTAGAAACAATGGTCTGGGACTGTAGGTGACTCTATCTATCTCACATTTACTGCTCCTTGTAGAAGGAGGAACTCTTGAAATTAGGAGTGAATGGGGCAAGAGAGAAAAATGAAGGCAGTTTTAAGCAGATAAAGATTGTTCTTTGCAATGCAAGTCTATGGAATTTCTTGCAATTCCATACACTGATGGCTTTAGCCGAGCAAAGAAGAAAAGACCCAGTACTTGTAGCTACACAACTTTTTGAAATGATAGATACCCTAATAGTACTTGCTAGATTGAAAAATATTTTGATGTAAGAGGTTTCTAATTACAGTGCTTGAAGAAACACTATATTGTAATACCTTTCCTTTATTTTTTCAAGTTCTTCCAAATTTCTGCAATGAATACAGCCCGAACCGCTTTGCACCCAGACTGTGTTTCAAAGCCCTCAGCGGTGTAGTATTTTTTGTTTCGATTAGATTTGCCTTTTTTTTTTTTTAAGGAAATTTACATTTAACCCTTTGAGGACCAGGCCCAAAATGACCCAGTGGACCGCGAAAATTGTGATCTTTGCGCTTTCGTTTTTCCCTCCTCCCCTTCTAAGAGCTCTAGCACTTTCAGTTTTCTATCTACAAGGCTATGTAATGGCTTATTTGTTACAGGAATAGTTGTTCTTTGTAATGGCATCTTTCATTTTACCATAACATGTATGACAGAATCCCAAATATATTATTTATGAAGATATAAATAGGTGAAATCATAAAAAAGAATGCAATATGGTAACGTTTGGGGGGTTCCTGTGTCTACGTAATGCACTATACGGTGAAAGCGACATGATACCACTATTCTATAGGTCAGCTCGAACACAACCAGATGCAGGTTTACAGATTCTCTAATGTTATATATATATTTTTAATGAAATCCTTTTTTTTTTGGCAATTAAATATTAATAAAATGGGGCTATTGTGACGCTTATAACAGTTTTATTTTTTCACCTACAGGGCTGTATGGGGTGTCATTTTTTCCGCATTGGTCTCTAGTTTTTATTAATAACATATTTGTGAAGATTGGACATTTTGATCACTTTTTTTAATTTTTTTTATATATATAATGTAACATAAAATCGGTAATCCGCACACTTTTTCCCCTCTTTTTGTGTACGCCGTTCGCAATGACGCTTGTTATATTTTAATAGATCCGACAATTACGCACACTACAGTATATTATGTTTATTTATTTAATTTTATATGTTTTATTTATATAATGGGTTGGGTGTGATTTCGACTTTTATTGGGGGAGGGGTTTTGGGGTAGCGTATTGGTGTTTTTAACTTTTTTTTTAATACATTTTAAGTCCCTTTGGGGGACTTGTACATACATTACTTTTATTTTACACACTGATCACTGCTATGCCATAGGCATAGCATTGATCAGTGTCATCGGTGATCTGCTCATTGAGCCTGCCTGTGCAGGCTCAGTGACCAGAGCGCCGATCGGACCGCACGGAGGCAGGTGAGAGACCTCCGGCGGTCCGTTTTACCGATCGGGACCCCCACAGTCACACTGCGGGGGTCCCGATCGGTAAGTGACAGGGGACTCCCCCTGTCACCTACACTGCAGCATTTGAGGAGTTAATGTCACGCTGCAGCGTGTCATTAATGGTAAGGTGCCGGCTGCTGATTGCAGCCGTCCCCCACCTGCTATGAAGCGCCCTCCGCTCCGGAACGCGCTTTATAGCTCAGGACGTACCGGTACGTCCAGGGTCATCTGGGGACAGACTTCCAGGACGTACCGGTACGTCCTAGGTCGTCTAGGGGTAAAAGACCAAAAATTATCCATAGAAATGAATGGTGGAATGTTCAGGAATTCAAATATTACACAGTTTAGCCCCAACTGACCAATTACAGCACATATGCAAATAGCTGAAATGTAGCTGCCAATAGAACATCCACGCAGTCACACGCCCCTTATTGGACAATAGAAGATGGCAAGTCCTTATGATTTCGCTTCACTGACATTAATACAGATTTCCACAATTCAAGCAGACCATTATAAGGCTGCTGTGGATGTCACTGTTAAAGGGTTGGTATCAAAGCTGCTCTTGTGCCTAATGTGCTTTTAAAGAGCTGATACCAAATGTGTTTTTTATAGGCACAGTACCAAAGTCAGGGCCGTAGCTAGGGGGGGGGGGGCAAGGGGGGCAGCTGCCCCGGGCGCCGAGTTGAGGGGGGGCGCCAACCCAGGGAGCAGAGAGAGAAGGATCCCAGTGGATGAGGCAGCCTGGAAGCCTCCTGCCCTCTGTCAGGCAGGGGACAATTTTTACTTAATCAAAAGAGCTATTTCCCATAGTGTACTGTCTCCTGGCTGCTGTTTAGCTATAAATTGTGCAAAATCGCTGCGTGTTTACTGCGATTTTGCGCAAATTAGGGCTAAACAGCAGCCAGGAGACAATACAGCAAAGTTACTGTGACTATGATGTCACCGCAGGTCCTGTATGTACACTGCACTATGGAGGAGGAAGAAAGAAGATACAGGTGTGTGGGAAGAGGAGGATAATCAGGGGTGCACAATGGGAGGAGGGGGGCAGGGTGGTACAGGGTGACACTTGTCTGGGATGAGGGGGCACACAAGAGAGTGTCCAATGTCTATTTAGGGGTCTGGCTGTACATTATTCTATACTTAACCCCTTAATAACTGCCCTTTCCAAATAGATATCACATTTATATAAACCTTACCTAGTATCTGCAGGGGTAGGGAAGCTTGGCTCTCCAGCTGTTGCAGAACTACAACTCCCATCATGTCTGGACAGCCAAAGTTTTAGCTTTGACTGTCCATGTATGATGGGAGTTGTAGTTTTGCAACAGCTGGAGAGCCAAGGTTCCCTATGCCGATCTATAAAGCACATTTTTCTAAATTATTTCTATTTTGAATTTGGTGATGGAAAACCTTACTGGAGGTATTACTGCTGTTGTCTCCGCTGCTGAGTGGAGTTGATGGAACCTCGGGAAATCCTAGGTTCTATAGAACTCGAACATTCATGAACCTGCCGCATTAGATTGCTGATGCCTTCCTGGTCCATGGGGAAGGAGGAGACTGCCCGGATAACGACTGGAATTCCGGGATTCAGCCTAGGTAATAGCTGGGTACTCTCCTCCTTCCCCACGGACCGGGAAGGCATCAGCAATCTAATGTAGCAGGTTTGTGAATGTTCAATCGAACCTAGGATTTCCCGAAGTTTGATCAACTCTATTGCTGAGCGTACCTGTGCATTAGGAGACAGCACCATAGAATCACATTACACTGGGTGTCACACTGGAGATAGATCAGGAAGCTTCGCCTCCTAATTCACAGGTACAGACAGCAGGGAGCGGAGACAACTGCACCTCCACAGATACAGACAGCAGGTAGCGGAGACAACGGCGCCTCCTAAGGTACAGACAGCAGGGAGCAGAGACAACGGCGCCTCCTCAGGTACAGACAGCAGGGAGCGGAGACAACAGCACCTCCTCAGGTACAGACAGCAGGGAGCGGAGACAACGGTGCCTCCTCAGGTACAGACAGCAGGGAGGGGAGACAATGCTGACTCCTAATTTACAGGTACAGACAGCAGGGAGCGGAGACAACGGTGCCTCCTCAGGTACAGACAGCAGGGAGGGGAGACAATGCTGACTCCTAATTAACAGGTACTGACAGCAGGGAGCGGAGACAACAGCGCCTCCTCAGGTACAGACAGAAGAGAGCAGAGACAACAGCGCCTCCGTTAAAGTACTTAGGGACCAAATTTTAAATATGAACATTCCAGGTACACAGTAAATATATATTATGTATCCCATATTGTGAACACCACACTAGTGCTGCCAGTAGAGATGACTGAATCACTCCTCTAAACTATCGCTCACCTAAACTTCATTAAAAAATAAATAAATAAATAAATATACATAATACATACATACATACATGGGCTCCCCTGTGCTTACTGCGCATCCAAGGGGGGGGGGCGCCAAATTGATCTTTACCCCGGGTGCAGGAGAGCCGAGCTACACCTCTGCCAAAGTTGCTCCTAAAGAGAGGGTATGAGAGATGAGCAAATCTACAGTAGGAACAAAGCAAATTACTTTCTTCCTATCTGCATTCTGCCTATCCTATCAGGCTGCGGGTTTTGAAGTCTGCTCCGCTCCGTGCTGCTCCTCCTTGGGTGCTGGGAAAAGATGGATTCAGTCCTAGGAAACTGGGAGAAGTTTTACAGGACTGGGTCCATCTTTTCCTAACACTTGGCAGGGATCAAAGCAAACTTCAAAGCCCGCAGCCTGGCAGGCAGAATGCAGATGGGAACGAAGCGCTTTGCTTTGTTCCTACTATAGATTCTCTCATCTCTACAGGGTACAAAAGTCATTCTTAAAGGGTCGGTACCAAAGGTATTCTTAAAGGGACCGTAGTAAATTCGCTCTTAAAGAGACGGTACCCAAGTTGCTCTTAAAGGGACAGTAACAAACTTGCTTTTAAAGGGAAGGTACCACATTCACTCTTAAAGGTACCGGTACTGAATTTGCGCTTAAAGGGTCAGTACTGAATTTGCTCTTAAAGGGTAGGTACTGAAGTCTCTTTTAGAGGGTCAGTACCAAATTCGCATTTAATGGACCAGTATTGATTTTTCCCTTAAAGGGCTGGTACCAAATTCTTTTTAAAGGGCCAGTACTGAATTAGCTTTTAAAGAGCTGATACCAATTTTACTCTTAAGGGGCCAGCACCAAAGCTGCTCTTAGAAGGCCAGTAACAGAGTTAACCTTTAAAGGTCGAGCACCAAAAAACCCTGCCTAATACACCCTTAACTGACCCATGAACAACAACAAAAAAGTCTTGAGTTGTTAAAGGGTTAAAGTTTCTCTTAGAGGAGCACTGTTTCTTTTAAAGTCACTGTTAAAGGGGCTCTCTTTTCAAGAACTATATATTCTCTCTTGGAAATGCACATCTAATTGTTTTTGCTTTGTTGCTTCTCATATTCTTTTTAACAGTGATAAGTTACATATACAGTATATATATATATATATATATATATATATATATATATAACTAGAAAATGTACCCGGCGCTGCCCGGGTATAAAGTGTCAGTGTCCTCTATACCTGCAGGGTCGTATTTACCATTAGGCACCCATGGTCTGGTGTGTAGGGTAGCACCTTGCAGAGGGGCAGTACCCTCCTGTTCAGACTTGCCAGAAAATCTGGTGTCTTTTCGAGGGGGGTATGTCGGTATTGGTCTGGTATAGCGGTGTTTTCCAGTCACAGTATGGCGGTATTGGTCAGGTCTGGTGTGGCTGTGTTATCCAGTCACAGTATGGCGGTATTGGTCAGGTCTGGTATGGCAGTGTTATTCAGTAAAGTGTGTCGGTATTGGTCATGTCTGGTATGGCGGTGTTATCCAGTCACAGTACGGCGGTATTGGTCAGGTCTGGTGTGGCAGTGTTACCCAGTCACAGTATGGCGGTATTGGTCAGGTCTGGTATGGCAGTGTTATCCAGTCCCAGTATGGCGGTATTGGTCAGGTCTGGTGTGGCGGTGTTACCCAGTCACAGTTTGGTATACCTGTCCTGTAGTGCCCTGTATATACATGTACTGTATAGATGGAGTAGGGGGTCCTGTATACATGTACAGTATTGATGGAGTAGGAGGTCCTGTATATACATGTACTGTATAGATGGAGTAGGGGGTCCTGTATACATGTACAGTATTGATGGAGTAGGGGGTTGTGTATATATGTACTGTATAGATGGAGTAGGGGTTTCTGTACATACATGTACTGTATACATGGAGTAGGGGGTCCTGTATATATATATATGTACTGTATAGATGGAGTAGGGGGCCCTGTATATACATGTACTGTATAGTTGGCGTAGGGGGTCCTGTATATACATGTACTGTATAGATGGAGTAGGGGGTCCTGTATATACATGTATTGTATAGATGGAGTAGGGGGTCCTGTATATACATGTACTGTATAGATGGAGTAGGGGGTCCTGTATATACATGTACTGTATAGATGGAGTAGGGGGTCCTGTATATACATGTACTGTATAGATTAAGTAGGGGGTCCTGTATATACATGTACTGTATGGATGGAGTAGGGGGTCCTGTATATACATGTACTGTATAGATGGAGTAGGGGGTCCTGTATATACATGTACTGTATAGATGGAGTAGGGGGCTCTGTATATACATGTACTGTATGGATGGAGTAGGGGGTCCTGTATATACATGTACTGTATAGATGGAGTAGGGGGCCCTGTATATATATGTACAGTATAGATGGAGTAGGGGGCCCTGTATATACATGTAATGTATAGTTGGAGTAGGGGGTCCTGTATATACATGTACTGTATAGTTGGAGTAGGGGGTCCTGTATATACATGTACTGTATAGATGGAGTAGGGGGTCCTGTATATACATGTACAGTATAGATGGAGTAGGGGGTCCTGTATATACATGTACTGTATGGATGGAGTAGGGGGTCCTGTATATACATGTACTGTATAGATGGAGTAGGGGGTCCTGTATATACATGTACTGTATAGATGGAGTAGGGGGCCCTGTATATACATGTACTGTATAGATGGAGTAGGGGGTCCTGTATATACATGTACTGTATAGATGGAGTAGAGGGTCCTGTATATACATGTACTGTATGGATGGAGTAGGGGGTCCTGTATATACATGTACTGTATAGATGGAGTAGGGGGTTCTGTATATACATGTACTGTATAGATGGAGTAGGGGGTCTACCAGTTATTACTGTGGATGTTGTGAGGCAGCTTCCCTAGCAACCATTGCTCCCTGTGAAAATGAAAGCAGTAATCCTATTGGTTGCTAAGGCTCCAACTGCCGTGTCTGCTGCAGCTAATTATATCACCTGTGTTTGCAGTGAGGAGATTTTCCAATTCATCTCTATGGGGCGCCTCTCTTTCCCCTCCCCCACCCCTCCTGTACATCTGGCGGGGACGGGACCTCTGCAATAACCTTCCGGGGCACCCAATGTATCTGTGTGCCAAATTTGGGGTCAAACGGTTCAGGCGTTTGGAAGTCTATAGAGGACAGACAGACAGACAGACAGAAGGACAGACAGACAGACAGACAGACTTTGATTTTTATGATATAGATTACATCACTTTATGTGGTGTAATACTTTAATACATAGGTAAAAAAAAGAATAATCCAGCATCATAAAGATGACTTCTGGTGGGGAAATTGTACATTCCAGTTTTTAGGTTATTTCAGGTTATTAATACTCTGGTTTTAAGGCCCTATTACATGGAACCATATTCTGCCCAATCAGACCATCACTGGCTGATGAGTGTGTAAAGAAATAATAAACGTTATGCATACCTCTCTGTGCTTCCATTGTTCTTTTCGCTTTTGCTTGCTGCCCACAGCCGCTGCTGGGACTTTAGAGCATACTGAAGTGACAGGGTGCTGAGCCAATCCCTGACCGACACGGGACAGCGCTGCAGCCAATGATTAGCTGAGGAACCTGTCACTTCAGAGACCAGCTCAGAAGTTCCAGCAGCGGTTGTGGGCAGTGGGCAGAAGCAAGAAGAACTCTGGGAGTGTGGACTGGTGGTTATAACATTTTATAATTTTATACTGGCATGAAGGCCTTGTGCAGCAATGATGTGCCAGTAATCCAGTAATCTGGATAACTAACTCCCGATGCCTATTTGGCCACTCACCTTTTAACCCTTAAAGGCCACAATGTTCCTTTATGACAGTTACTGTGCCCTTTATTGTAGCCAAATGAATAGCGGCCAGAGCAATGAATAGCGGCCGCACAAAATAGACATGTGAGTTTTCTGTGTGGCCGCATTGAATCCAAGCCGGAGTATATACAGTATGTATACACTCCAGTCGGGATTATATAATAGTTAATGCCATCAGCCATTGTTTAATCAAAAAGTGAGTGAACGATTAATTATTATGTGTTAAGGCTAAAATATATCTGAAGCCATTTGTTCTGGTTTGAGATTCAACACTTTACTATCTGTTGTTAGTGCCCTCTGTGTAGAATACACATTTTGGCTAGGTTCACACTATGTAACTGTGCGGCTGTATTTTTTATGCGGCTGTAAATGTGCGGATGAAACTACGGCCGTGGGAAAAAATAGACATGCGGCTCAAAACATACGGTCATTTACTTGGAAATCTGGTTCAACTAAAAATAACAAATAAAATCTTAAGAAAGTGATGCAAACACCTCTGGATGCATCTGGGAAAGCAGGGAAACAGTTTACATGAATCGCTATTACCGGGGTTTGCGATCCTCTGCAGTATGCCGATGCCTCTCATGTTTAATATATTGAATTAATAAAACACATTTTCGTTGTAATAAAGTCCCTTTCATTGTTCAATAATTAAATTGAAACGATTCCATCATTTTGCAATTAAATATACTGTTAAAATAAATATATATATAAATAAATGTATATTTATATATACATTTATTTTTTGACAGTATATTTAATTGCACAATGATGGATTCGTTTAAATTAAATTATTGAACAACAAAACAGATTTTATTTCAACGAAAATGTGTTTTATTAATTAAATATTAATTAGTACAGGAAGCTCCATAAGCCGTTAATTCATATTGCCGGCAATAGAAGATTCTGTACTAATCATCACTTTACTTTAATTAAAACATCAAATGTTTCTTCTAATTATGTTATCACAATAGCATTATTAGAAGAAATATTTTGAATTACACAGTATGTGCGCTCAGCTGATTGGCTGATCGGCTGAGCGCACATATAATTAGCGGGTCCGCAGCACAGTGACTTCATTGTGCTGCGGACCAGCGAAGAGGACACATCTGGGTGAGTATAGAGCTCTCCCCACCCCCTCCCCAGCACTGCACCCCTCCCAGCAAGGAAGGGGGGTCACTTAACCCCTTCCTTGCTAGGATGGGTGCAGTCTGACATCAGTCTGGCCCCCAAGGGGTTAAGGGGGATACAATACATCCTCCCTTAACCCCTTGGGGGCCAGACTGTAAGCAGTGATCTGTAAAGATGCTGCATACTGTAAGGAGCACAACACCGCTCACAATGATGGGTGTTGTGCTCCTGTTTGTGTGTTTTTTGTGTCTTTCAGATATCGGTATCCTGGGGATTACGTCTGATTCCGTGGACTACGTCGATGACCAGCGGTTGTTTGTTGTTTTTTTTTTTATAAAATGGTCAATGAGGGGTGTGGGGGTGTTTTTATTTGAATAAAAAATTTTTTTAACTTGTGTCTTGTCTTTATTTCTTTACTTTATAGACTTAGTAGTGGAAGCCGTCGGAATCCATTACTAAGTTGGGGCCTAGTGTTAGCCGGTATAAAATGGCTAACACTAACCCCCTATTATTACCCCAGTACCCAATGCCACCAGGGGTACTGGGAAGAGCCGGGTGCCAGTGGTCCCTGAGCATCAAAATTGGCGCTCCTGGACCGGGCGGCAGCAGGCTGGTAAGATTTAGGCTGGGGAGGGCCTAAACCAATGGCTCTTCCCACCCTGGTGTTACCAGGCTGCTGTCGTTTGTTTTTTAACCCGGCTGGTTATAAAATAGGGGGGACCCTATGCGGGTTTTTTTAATTATTTATTTATTTAAAAAAAAAAAACGCATAGGGTCCCCCCTATTTGTATAACCAGCCGGGTTAAAAACCAAACGACAGCAGCCTGGTAACACCAGGGTGGGAAGAGCCATTGGTTTAGGCCCTCCCCAGCCTAAATCTTACCAGCCTGCTGCCGCCCGGTCCAGGAGCGCCAATTTTGACGCTCCGGGACCACTGGCACCCGGCTCTTCTCAGTACCCCTGGTGGCATTGGGTACTGGGGTAATAATAGGGGGTTAGTGTTAGCCTTTTTATTCCGGCTAACACTAGGCCCCGACTTAGTAATGGATTCCGTCTATTAGACGGCTTCCACTACTAAGTCTATAAAGTAAAGAAATAAAGACAAGACAAAAGTTAAAAAATTTTTTTATTCAAATAAAAACACCCCCACACCCCTCATTGACCATTTTATAAAAAAAAACAAGAAACGCTGGTCATCAACGTAGTCCACGGAATCCGACGTAATCCCCAGGATACCGATATCTGAAAAACAAAAAGGGAGAAACACACAAAAAACACACAAACAGGAGCACAACACCCATCATTGTGAGCGGTGTTGTGCTCCTTACAGTATGCAGCATCTTTACAGATCGCTGCTTACAGTCTGGCCCCCAAGGGGTTAAGGGAGGATGTATTGCATCCCCCTTAACCCCTTAGGGGCCAGACTGATGTCAGACTGCACCCATCCCAGCAAGGAAGGGGTTAATCGACCCCCCCTTCCTTGCTGGGAGGGGTGCAGTGCTGGGGAGGGGGTGGGGAGAGCTCTATACTCACCCCGATGTGTCCTCTTCGCTGGTCCGCAGCACAATGAAGTCACTGTGCTGCGGACCCGCTAATTATATGTGCGCTCAGCCGATCAGCCAATCAGCTGAGCGCACATATAATTCTAAATGTTTCTTCTAATAATGCTATTGTGATAACATAATTAGAAGAAACATTTGATGTTTTCATTAAAGTAAAGTGATGATTAGTACAGAAAGCTCTATTGCCGGCAATATGAATTAACGGCTTATGGAGCTTCCTGTACTAATTAATATTTAATTAATAAAACACATTTTCGATGAAATAAATTCAGTTTCGTTGTTCAATAATTTAATTCTAACGAATCCATCATTGTGCAATTAAATATACTGTCAAAAAATAAATATATATATAAATATACATTTATTTATATATCTATTTATTTTAACAGTATATTTAATTGCAAAATGATGGATTCGTTAGAATTAAATTATTGAACAACGAAAGGAACTTTATTACAAAGAAAATGTGTTTTATTAATTTAATATATTAACTATTAGAGGCATCGGCATTCGGCATCATTGCCGGCTATTTTTGAAGTACTCCGTACGGACCGCCTGTCAATCCACGGCCGCGTTTCCAGCCGCAAACAATGGTCTTGTTCATTTTTTACGGGTCTGTTTACGATCGGGCCGTAGATTCATACATAGTGTGCACTGTGCAGCCGTATATCCTATACTTTCCAGCGTACGCATGAACCACCAAAAATACCGCCGCACAATTACAGCCGCAAATGCAGCCGCACACTTACATAGTCTGAGCCTGGCCTTGATATGGATTTTAATACCTATTAAAAGTTTTGTTTTAATACGAGATTCCGGGACCTCGTAACCTGTAAAAGAGCCTTGAAACAGGACGAGCATATTATTAACAAAACCAGAATCTTCTCCAAAAGAAGGCCCAGCTGTTTGCCTTTCCTATCACCAATAGGTGGCGGGTGGCCAGAGAGCTAACTTTCTTCTTTTTGTTGTAAAGCTATTTTGATCACTGATTTATTAAAGGGTACCTATCATTTCATGCCTGCACTAAGATATTCTGTAAAAATCCTGCTGTACAGGCACATGGCGGAGGCAGAATTCTTCCGGAGGTGCCGCATACAATAGATTTTATTTATTAATATGAAGTCTTACTATTTTTTACTAGATTTATCATTGATATACCAGCCTTAAAATAAACATAAAAGTGCCTGGCTCTAACAGAACAATTCTGATTCCACTTTTACCAGAAGCACTCTCCCACAGTGGCAGTGTATGTTCTCTTACTGTCTTATATAGTCTTAGTTCTATGTTGTATTTGGAAATGGACAATGGAATATTCTGATGCCGTATAAATGATGATAATAATATCCTAACTTAACTGCCATATTGTGTGTCTTGCTTGGCTGAATGAACAGTTGAAAAGTCTTTGTCCCTTTATACTTCATAAGCACCAAGGTAAATGAAGTGTCATAATATTCATAGACATTGAAATGGTCTTAATGTGACCATTACAGTAACAGGGCCCGCCAGACTTCAAGATATTTAATTACCTTGATATAGGAGTCAGGGGGAAGAGTTGAAATGCCAAACAATTGTGAATGCTTTGATCCCTTGAGATAAGCAAGGAAAAAAATAACTAGAATGTACAGGTCAAATAGGAGCTAAGAACCATAACAACCACAGAGGTCTTCAGAAGGCCCATTGCTGCGATGACAGCTGATTTGCATATTCACATTTCATCCAAATACAGAAAAACAGCGCCAAGAATAAAAGTGACAGTTTCCCTATAAGTCCATGCGTAAGCTGTAAAAGAGCCTTGAAACAGGACTAGCATATTATTACCCAAACCAGAATCTTCAACTGTTTTCCCTCCTATCACCAATAGGTGGCGGGTGGCTAGAGACCACAGCCATGACAGCTGATCGGCACCACATGGTTGCATCAGGGAAAAGAGGGTTGGTTGGAAGTGGAAGTGTCCAGTTTGTAGTATTTAACTGCCTAGATTGTCATTGGCAGCATCTAGGGGATTAACCCTTTAAGGACAGAGCCTAAAATGGCCTTAAGGACCACACCAACTTTCAGTTTTGCACTTTTCTTTTTTCCTCCTCGCCTTCTAAGAGCTTTTATTTTCCATCTACAGGACCATGTGAGGTTTTTTTTTTCCAGGAACAGATATACTTTGTAATGGTGTCTTTCAATCTACCATAAAATGTGTGTTTTTTTAAATGCACTTTATGGTAAAACTGACATGATAAATTTATTCTATAGGTCGGTCTGAATACAGCGATGTGCATCTTGTTATCTGCAACCAATGCATAGAGCCTGCCTGTGCAGCCAATCTGACTGCAAGGAGGAAGGTAAGGGACCTCCGGCAGTCAGAAACAACGATCGGAACCCCCACAATCACACTGCGGGGGTCCCAATCGGACAGTGACAGCTCCTGTCACTGTTGAAATGGCAGACCGCTGCGCAATTGTGGCGGCCCGTCATTAACAGTGAGCTCACTTCATAGCGCTGTCATCTCTTCTATAGGCTGCTGATAGGACTGCTGCTAAGGGGGCATTCTTTTTATATTTGTAAATATTTCACCACTACAGAGCTGACTTAAATCATTACCAGATCAAAAGTTAACTGATGTGGTTATGAATCAGTATTGAATTTCTTTCAGAAGAGCCGTTAAATGTGTTGTCTGGGGCATTAAGTAGTTATAAAAATGCTACAAATTGTGGATATATGCATAAATAAAAATATTTTAATACCTTGCTGTTTTTAGTGCCTTCTTTTATCTTCACATTAGCCCTGCTCATTCTGCTTATTATGCACTGGTTGGGGGAGTGTCGGTACTTTTCTGGCAGCCCGCTTTGTCTTCTCCCGTTTCCCAGCTCATCCGATTGGCAAGTCAAACTTAAAGCGGTAGTGCGGCGGTAAAGAATTATTCACAGAATAACACACATTACAAAGTTATACAACTTTGTAATGTATGTTATGTCTGTGAATGGCCCCCTTCCCCGTGTCCCACCACCCCCACCCGTGTACCCGGAAGTGTGGTGCGCTATACATACCTGTCACGTGCCGACTCGTCTCCGATCTTCAGTCATTGAAGTCATCTTCGGACAGCCGGGCCAAATCCCTCCGACCGTCTTGACGTGGCAGAGGGGGGCTGGCACTCAGGACGGTCGGAGGGATTCGGCCCGGCTGTCCGAAGATGACTTCAATGACTGAAGATCGGAGACGAGTCGGCACGTGACAGGTATGTATAGCGCACCACACTTCCGGGTACACGGGTGGGGGTGGTGGGACACGGGGAAGGGGACCATTCACAGACATAACATACATTACAAAGTTGTATAACTTTGTAATGTGTGTTATTCTGTGAATAATTCTTTACCGGCACACTACCCCTTTAAGACTTTGTTCAGTGCAGTGCATGCACTGTTATGAAGAGGCCTGTGGCCAGAGAGACATATAAGAGTGAGACTGCAGACCAATGCCAAGGCTGTGGGAGGACTGAAAAGGGCAATGGGTGGGTTAGCAGGGTTTAAAACAGTGATATTGCATACAGTGGATCTGGCATATTGACAGTGCAGATGATGTGATAGATAGATAGATAGATAGATGGCACCTAATATAGAGAGGAATCAGAAGACTGCTCTAAAGGTCATATGACTGGTTTGTTCAGCGATAAAACAGTAGGGAGCTTTAAAGGGCACATGTTACCTAAATTTTCTTTACTAATTAGAGTCAGATACTAAAACTTTTTTTATTCTATTAAACGTTTTATTCTAATCTGTTTCTATTTTCTGACTTTTAATTTTTTTTTTTTTTACTGTGCCTACATTGTTATGGGCCTTGCCATATTGCCTGAGCTGTTCTTAACGGCATTTAGTGACATGCTTTACAGCAAGACTGACTCTGTTCCCTTGAGATGAATGTAAAACACCATTGACCGTGCTCTTTGACATTTGAAAAAGTCAAATACGGACAAGGAGAGAAAGGAGCGCTGCACCTCACACCCATGGCTGACCCTAATGCCTCTCAGCTACATTTAAGAACCAACGCCAGGATGTTGATATATAATTTGATCAAACCATATTACCCCATGTACCACGTGAAGGTCCCCTGGTTCACATGAGTCCCTACACTAACTCACCACCGTGTCAGTCAGCGACCGCCAACCCCGCAAAGCGAGCACAAACAGGGAAGGGAGGCCATAGAACGGCCCTGCAACCCCAGTGTCACAGGACCAAACACATAGGGCCCCCCAAAAACCTAGCAGGCACCACCGGCGGAAAAAGCTGCCACCAAGCAACGCAAGTGTGAACATGGTCTTATCACGTACCATTGCTCCTGCAGGTAAAATGGGAAAAACAAGAGGTACTAGTCATGTATGCACAGGTGCCTCCTGCTGTTTGGGGTCACATGGGTCTTACCAGGAGGAGTGCAAAAACTCAGAAAAGAGAGAAATGTAAAATACAGACAAGGAGAGAAAGGAGCGCTGCACCTCACACCTATGGCTGACACTAATGCCTCTCGGCTACATTATAAAAAAAAAAAAAAAAACAACGCGAGGATGTTAGTATATGATTTGAAAAAGTCATTCCACTGGGAGCTGCTATTGTCTTGTATTGATACTATCTATTTACTGTTGTCACATGTTGCTGCAATGCTGTATAGATCACTTTACAGCAGCCTCCTCTTATCACCACAGAGAGAAAAGGAAGTCTCAGCTTAGTTTTAACCCCAGTGGTGAGAGTGAAAACTGCTAAATCTCAGGATAATTTTATAATATAGATAGAAAAATGGAAAAATAAATAAAACGTCATCAAGAATTCTTTAGAAATATATTTAACATAAAAAACATTATGTAAAGATTGAGTAATTTTCCAATGACACATTCTCTTTAATAATAGTAAACTAATCAATTAACCATAGTGCCTTTGAGAGTTTATAACCAAGAAGAAAGTTAGAGTTGAAAACCCCCTTTAAAGGGTGATAACAAAACTCATCACAATACTCTCTGAGTGCTTTCTGGGAATGTGTGAGATTTTTCTTTCTTCTCCTCCTTTGTCAAGCTGAGAAGACAGAAAAGCAAGAGGTGATAGGAACTGTAGTTTTGTGCTGTTGCCTGCTTTTGTGAGCCCCTGCTCAGTTACCCAACCCAACTATCCCTCTCCCTATAAGCATGTTGTCTGAGCCCCTGCTTAGTATCAGCTGCAGCATCTATTGAACACAATGCTCTCTCTTGAAGAGTAACATGCAAAAATGTGAATAATTGAGCTGCTGTAACCTGCCTGTATTCCCACAGCTTCTTCCAGTTACTACCATACTGGTGTTGCTTGCAGAAGGTCTGGCCAGGATGTGGACATTATTCACAGCTATTCAGGCAATTGTCATACAGACAGTGGCAAGGAGAATTGGTTGATGAACCATGTAGATCTTGTATTCTACCCAAGGTGCTTGTGAATTACTGTATGATTTCTGTTATGGTTTTTTTTTTTTTATAAATGAACACTCACTTGTCTTACTAGTGTTGACCTTGGATTGTTAAACCATCCTTTGCCTTTTTTCTGCTTTAGTTGCCCGGGTTTGATCCTGCTTTCTTTGATTCAGCTATTGGATTTTGTTTTTATTTTGTCCTATATTCTAGTATTGACCCTTGGCTTTCCCCCCTGCCTGTTAGCTTCATCATGTCAATTCTTTCAGCGGAGAGTCGCAGAGAGCAGAGGTGACTATACTTATCATTGAGACACTGAGGCAGACGGAATTCTGAGCAGAATCCACGGCAGGGATTCTTCTCGGAATTTCCGGATCTTTTCCTCAGTGTGAACATACCCTTAGGGTGCATTCACACGTAAAAGATTCGCAGCAGATCTGATGGTGCAGATTTGATGCTGTGTTCAGTTAACTAGATCAAATCTGCTGCGATACTGTGTGTGTGAAGCTACCCTTAAGGATGAAGAGCCTATATTCCTTTAGGGTATATTCACACGGGCGGGCTCGCAGCGAGATTCTCGCTGCGAGCCCGGCAGGTCCTGTCAGTTCCCATAAAGTACATACTTGCTGCGGTCTAAACGACCGCAGCGAGTATGTAATTATACCGCGCTTAACCCCTTCTACTCCCGCCGGCTCCTCCGCTGTAAGCAGCATACATTACCTGTCCTTGCTGCACGGGTCCGGCGTCCTGCTCTCCCGTCCGGCCAATTAGTGTGTTGCCCAGCCGCAGCCACTGATTGGCCGGGCGGGAGAGCAGGACGCCGGACCCGTGCAGCACGGACAGGTAAAGTATGCTGCTTACAGCGGGGGAGCCGGCGGGAGTAGAAGGGGTTAAGCGCGGTATAATTACATACTCGCTGCGGTCGTTTAGACCGCAGCAAGTATGTAGTTTATGGGAACTGACAGGACCTGCGGGGCTCGCAGCGAGAATCTCGCTGCGAGCCCGCCCGTGTGAATATACCCTTAGACCGGTGGAGTGGCTGAAACAAAGACTGACTGTGGAAGCACAATTGCTTGACAGGCTATTCCATTCATTAGAACAGCTTCATCTGTTCACATAAGGAAGCATTCTTATCAGCTTATTTTGTAACAAGGAGGATAGTAATGATAATGTTTGCAAGCAAGAATTTAAGGAGAAAAATAAAACCGAGAGAGAGACACCAATCCCAAAGGTTTTATTGCTGTGAGATTCATGAGACGGATGTGTTAGTTGAAGTGAAATTGCAGTACTTTTATCACTTTGATAGCTGGGATAGATTTTGCTTCCTACGGTATCTTAAAGACTTTTAATTAAATTGGGAGAACATTATCTAGGCCCGAGTCCTGCTGCTGCTTCTCTGTTCTGCTCTCTGATTCATAACCCAACATTACTTTTTTCATTCTGAAATAATCTTTAAATCCTCTCCTTCTAGCAGATCTCATACGTCATAAATAAACTTATACAGCACTTTTCCATCACAAGCTTCTATGTAAAAGTATTTGCTGTAATGCTTAATGTAGCAAATCAGCAGTTTGCTTAATGTGCTCATCCTCCATTTATATCATTCGAAAGATTATGCTACAGTATATTCTGCAAATCTGATGATCCAGAAAGAGGTTCATTTTAGTAGTGATTGTCTTGTCCCACATTTGCATTATAGTTCTTCCTCTCTTCCTGCAGAAAAATGATTAATGGTACTAAGCTAGAGAGTAGATATAGATGTACAGAGAAAGAGATGTTGCAATTTACTGCTTGGTTTCATAGTAAATTATGGTAGATTGCATTGAGCAGAACATTTTACATTTTAGCATGTAGAAGATGGAACAAAACTGCCCAAATTTTGTTGAGTAGGGGCTTGCATGAAAAGGTCAGAATGTCCATTGCTATTAAAGGGGGTTTTCACAGATAGCTCCGTCATTACACACCCCTGTCTTTGCCTGGAAAAATTTCAGGTGTTAATTGAAGAAACTTTAGTGCCATGACACCCATTATGTGTCCAGTCATTAACAGCCAGCCACCATTGCCTTCTTTTGCAGTAGTGGACAAGAAACCTGGACTACTACACGCTGGAACCATATCATCTTTAGTGATTAATCCAAATTCTGTTTAGGATCCGACAATGGCTGTATTCTAGTATAGAAGCCTCATTATGGAGCAGGAGTGTAACTACCACTGTAGCAGTCATAGCACCTGCTATGGGGCCTGCCGCATCAGGGGACCCAGTGGCCTGCCCTGCAGTAGATTGGGCCCCTTGAGAGAACATTATTTGCAGCCCCCGGTGGCTAAGCGGGCCTCCTGGGTCCTTTAAATATCCCTTTAACTGCAAGTGCTACTGACGAGTGTTTGCAGTCATGGCTATACTTCACAGCCTCGCAGTTGGGGGGGAATCAAAAGTTTGCTATGGGGCCCAGCCATTTATGGTTATCCCTCTGCTATGGAGTGACAAATTGCCACATCTGCTGGTAAGATGATATGGGGAGCCATTTCATATGACAGTGATATGACAATAATAGTTCAGCAATATGAGCAGGACATCATGCCGCCACAGGAAGTGAAGAGACTGCAGCAGCACTTCAATCAGCTGATCATTGGATGTCCTGGGTGTCAGACAGCCACTGATAAGATAGTTATGGACTAATAAGAGTCCCAGAAAAATCGCAGAGGTCAGACCGGCACCACAGCAATACACAGCAATACACCATCCTTTTATGAAATGGAAATTCTATATCAGTTGTGTCAAGCCTCTTAAATTAACTTACTATTTAGAGATTTGTGGTTATTTTAAGTATCTTGAAATTATCCCCATAGACTATTCCAATCCTCTCCTCTCTTTCAATTTTTTCTGTCTACACATCCTACCCCCTATGTACCTAGTTGCCCTCTCCACTATTGCCTATTTTAAACTGCTCTCTAGTTTCCCATATATCATTTTAAAAAGCCCAGGTGTGCATCACATTTCAAGCCAGACAACCCATACTGTAGAGTCTGTTGCCAGCACAGAAGTTGGCCAAGAACCTGAACTCCTCTTTCCTGTGCCACCTCTTAAGCCATTTAATTACCTACCCTACCTCCCAATGCTTCTCTGCTGTAGGAAGTGGTGCAGTTAATATTTCGGAAAAATAGTGCATTTGATGTCCTTGCCCTAATTTTATAGACCAAGGGCCCTATTCCACCGGACGATTATCGTTCAGATTATCGTTAAATCGTTCGAATCTAAATGATAATCGTTCGGTTGAAATGCAGTAACGATTAACGACCGAACGAGAAATCGTTGATCGCTTTATAAGACCTGGACCTATTTTTATCGTTGCTCTTTCGCAAAACGTTCGCAAATCGTTCGCATTGAATAAGACATCGTTCGGTCGTTCGCAATAGATACGAACGCAATAGCGAAGAAATACGGAAGAAGAAACGATCGCAATTACGATCATAAGTAACGATTATCGTTCCATGGAAATGAGTGAACGTTTTCAGGTCTTTCGCAATAGCGGTCGTTTGAGATCGTTAATCGTTAACGATTATGCTAACGATAATCGTCCGGTGGAATAGGGCCCTAAGTCACTAAAATAACTTTGAAGGGTCTTTCACCTAACTGCTAAGTTGTCACCAACCCCTTCCAATAATCTATAACCTGACGAAAACACACTATTCAATAACCCCATGCTTTGTGACATGTTCCCCTATATTGTCCTTCTGTAACTCCCCCACTAACAGCAGCAGTCTGTACTATGTACAGTACACAAAATTGGCCCACATATTGGATAACCTAAGCTAGCCAGAATCAAGAGAACTCCGTATATAGCACTATGGTTTTTCTATTGATAGCTGTTTGGGTTTATTTGTATGGAACATATGAGCTGATCAAGTGCTGGTAGTGGACATTGCTTGGGCTTTTCTGTGACAAATATCTGTGGCCTTCACAAATAAATTGGTTGCGCAAAATTTATTGCATACTGTATAGTTCAGTTATTTATTTCATGGACAAGCCTATAGATTGATGTCTTACGGCTGGGTCAAATCTATATGGACCTACACTGTAATCCAAAAGCCCCATATGTACACAACGGTAATATGTAAGCCAGTCCTTGTGGATGAGGTCTTTGGGATGAAACTTATATAACTGATTTGTTAGAGCCCTGTAAGGTTGTTAATGTTAAAAGAAGTGAGTACTTTTATATTTACCACATTGAAGTCAACTAGCTCATTTTAGATTCTGTTTCAGTGAAGAAATAAACTTTTTACATTGCAAGTTAAAGACTATATATTTACAGAGCCTTCTTAATGCATCCTGTCACTCATGTTGCACAGCCACTTAAGAAGTTAAAATAATCTCAAGTGTGGTGAACACAGTGCAGCGATAATGCTCTATCAATAGGTATAACAATATTTTTTAATGGAATTCTTACTTTCTTGCTTGCTCTTGTATAACAAAGCAGCATGAGAGCTGAATTTTAGATGGCTGTCATCCAGCACTTTAACATGCACAAATGACATTTCCTCCAGGTTAAATGGGATACAGAAATATTAATATACCCTGAATCGTGGTCCCAAACTTTTTCCATTAAAATCAATTCATATGTTTTTACCTATCCGGTTGTACCTGAGCTGTCATTGTCATTTTAAAATAGAAAGTCAATGGGTAAAAAAAATAGAACATTTCCATCTCAATCTTTTGCAATAACTTTTTCCAATTTTGTATTCAGTGACCTGCCAGGGCTGTGATTTGGAACTACTGGACCATTATTGATTGTAAGTGCCTGCCTCAAAGGAGGGCCAGGAAACAGGGTATTAAACATCACTATGTTTTGTGTATTGATGTTCCAGGTAAACTGCTGACGTTCACATAAATTCGACTATACATTATAGAGCAGATGTTCTTTGTCATCTCTACCGCTTCTGCAGTATGAATGGCTTTGGGTATATTGCAATAAAGTTTTTGTAGTCCTCTTCCTTTAGCTGTTTGTAAACCATTTTAATATTTGATAACACTATTTAGGTAATTTACAGAGATTTATCAGCCACTACCTAGATGTCCTAATTATAGGTATTGGTTTTCTGGTTAATAGGAAGTAATATAACATAAATGGTATTTAACCGTAATGCTTTTAACCTTTGTTCAGCATAATTAAGTTGAAAAATGTTAAAGTTTTAACCATTTCAACAAATTATTTTACACTCTTTAAAGCTGGATTTATCTAATAATACATAGCAGTGTTCAGAGAAAAATGATTAAATTAGTTGTATCAGAATGGGAAAATGTGGCTGTTTTTTTTTTCTATAAACAGCGTCTTTTTTTTGCATGCATTGTGTCTAGGGTCTGTAAAATGGTAATTTTTAAAAAAAACTTAAACAACAGCTTTAATTAGAAATGGATTCTATACATTTTACATAAATGAAAAACTATAGATTATATAGAATATGTTTATGCAGCTTGAATTTCTGTAATCAGAGCTCAAGGACTAACTTTTATTAAAACAAATTTACGTTACTTTGCGATAACATTATTATTGTGGTAGCCTAGCATATATATCATGCCCTAGCAGTTAGTACTTGCCAGACAAAGATAGATCAGTCCTTTACTTATTAGCTATCCGGTGGATTGTCGTCTTTGGGGGGGGGGGGACACTTTAACCCAACCCTGCAAATGTCTCTTCTTTCTTTCTTTCTTTCTTTCTTTTTTTCCCCTGTATCCTTGTTTTCTTTAACAAAAGACACATATCTATTAAGTTCATCATTATTGTTCAAACTTTAAAAACATAATGCTCTGCACATGTTCCAGAAGCCTACACATTTCAGAATGGACATTGGCTGATTCTTATAGCTCTCATACAAGAAGATCTACAGCAGTTTTTAAAAAGAATCTGTCACCAGATTTATACTCTTTATCTGAGCACAGCACAAGCCTGGTCACATGAACCCTGAGTATTGCTTTTCCTTTTAGGTATTGCATAACTGATTGAATCACTTTTTAAAGGGAATCTGTCAGCTATAATTCACATTGCAAACTGCTGACACTGTTAGATAGCTGTTAGGTCAAGGAGACACATTGTACATTTCATATATTTGTCTGAGCTTCCAGGATGTAGAGAAATCACTTTATCCTCCTGGTACAAAGATTTAAAGAAGCTTCTTAAAGATCCTGATATGCAGCAAACTGGAATGTCTTCTCTCTCCTTGATTGACAGCAGGAAGTTCATAGCAGGGTTAGGTATGGGAGGGGGAACAAGTAGGTGTTACAGGTTGTTGCACTTCAGGAGCACAGAAAAGCCTCTTCGACTCCTCTTACTATACGTGGCTATGTTCACACAACATATCTTTTCGTAAAAGTACGGCCGTTGTTGCAATCGGCAACAACAGCTGTACTTTTTAAGAATAGACACGTTGCTCAGCCGTCTATGGGATCCCGGCCGGAGCGTATACACATAGTAAAGGCTCCGGTCGGAATCCCTTGCAGCACCGCAAAGAACTGACATGTCAGTTTTCTGCAGCCGCTATTCAGTGAATTGCGGCCGTAGAAAACCATATCAGTGCACACTATGAAGTGAACGGCTGGGGCCACAAGCTTCATAATGTACTGTGGGGAGTTCTGATGCAGGCGCGCACGGATGCGCCCGCATCAGAACTCTGCAGCGTGAAAGATCATCCAGCCGATACTGCAATACCAGTTGGGACAATCTTTTCAAAGACTCTTATGCCATGTAAATATGTCCTAATAGAGCATTTTTCTGTGGTATCATAGGCAGAGATGCACACGCCGCATCCAATTTCTCTCTCACTATGGGCAAAGAGTTTGATATATGTGCACACTGGAAGTCTACCACTCTCTTCAACATCCATTGCGGAGACCACCTCCACTGTGTACAGCACTGACTATAAGATGAGACTGCGCTTACTGGAGCATTGATGAGAACGCTAGGAGTCTGGTGAGAGGCGTGCAATATGCCAGTATTACACATGTGAATGATTATGATCTAAATACAAACATTTTTGAAAAACACATATTAGTCTGTGAACTTAGCCCTGCCATGATTGTTTTTTTGGCTGAATGGATATGAGACTTTAATATTGTGTTGCCTGAGACCAGCGATTCAACCCAACAGAGTTTTTCATTACTATTGCTAACACAGCTTTTATTGTGATTGTATATTATCGACCGCCAGGGTCCTAGCGGTGTTTTATGATGGAATGATTATGTATGAATGTTGTTTTGCATTTTATTATTATATTACATTATTTTAGCTTTTTGGGAACCCAGAGGACAGATATTGGTGTTTATTTTGGTGCTCTGATAAGCCTGATTTATTCAGTTTCTTGATTTTTCTCTCTTTCCTTCATTTCTATTCTTTTCTTTTTCATATGAACAGAAAGTTTAAAACTTAGTAAATAACTTTGCAAATATTTTAATTGAAGGGAATAATGTGTAAAAAGGTCAGACAGTATTGCGAGGAGCTTCAAAGTGGAAAACTGTTATCCTAACATCTTTTATGTATCTATGGGAACAAGTTGGGCATGTGCCACACATAGATATGTATGATTGCTCATAGAAATGATTTAAAGCGAATCTACCATCAGGCCTGGGCTGAAGCACTGGAGGCTGGTTGACCCACCCACAGTGGGAGGAAACCCCTCCCCTCTATTACAATGCTCCATTAGAATCAATGGAGCTGTATGCTAGAGGGGTGGGGTTTCTTCCCACTGGGGGTGGGTCAGCCCGCCTCCAGTGCTTCAGCCCAGGCCTGATGGTACATTCACTTTAAGGGGGATTTCTCGAGGTCAGCGTACCTGTGTGCCGCACTCTCTGCCCCCTTGACCCATATCAGAGTTACTGAGGGGTGTCTGAATCTGGAGCTGGTTTAAGTTCTCACCATCATAAATCAGGCGCGGGGGGAGAAAGAATTTTTCCTAAGCTAAGCGCCTAATAACAAGTATGCAAGCTTTTTTCATTTATCTCCCCTTGTGTTTTTTAGGCTGGGTTCACACTACGTATATTTCAGTCAGTATTGTGGTCCTCATATTGCAACCAAAACCAGGAGTGGATTAAAAACACAGAAAGGATCTGTCCACACAATGTTGAAATTGAGTGGATGGCCGCCATATAACAGTAAATAACGGCCATTATTTCAACACAACAACCGTTGTTTTAAAATAACAGCAAATATTTGCCATTAAATGGCGGCCATCCACTCAATTTCAACATTGTGTGAACAGATCCTTTCAGTGTTTTTAATCCATTCCTGGTTTTGGTTGCAATATGAGGACAACAATACTGACTGAAATATACTTAGTGTGAACATAGCCTTAAGATGGAACTTCACTTCCATTTTTGTAATTGCCGTCTAAGCCCTTTCTGAGTGCAAATGAATTGTTCCCTCTTGTAAAAGAGACTGGAAAAATAGCAAATGTATAGACTTGAGTTTAGAAAGAACAAGTGCCAAAATGAAATATGGACAGACACAGCAACTACTAAGTGCATGCCAAATAACTGAGACTCTGGCAAGCCTGAGAAGACTCAAGGGAAGTTCTGGGGAGACATGCTGTCAAATTAAGCCAAGTGACCACTTACTCACTATCACAATGAGAAATGTAGTTTGCTTAAAAGAGGGAGCAAAGCATCATAGCCTTTGACACCTACAGCACATATTGACCTCTATTCATTTTTAATTTCAAGCTCAGATGAAAGCGATCAGAAGCAAAGTAGGACACACAGACAAATGCTGTTTAAAAATAAAATAGTTGAATGAGTACAGCATATGTTACAGTACTTTCAGGGGAATTGAAGTAAAAAAAATGTTATTTTGTTTTTTTTATGGTCATGCATATATTTCAGAAATTTATATAAGATCGTGACTCCAGGCAGAAATAAAGCAATACTGTGCTTGGTGAAATATCATATAAAATGCTGCAGTAATTTCTATGTATACATTTTTGCTCTGTACTTTTAGAAGACTACTCTGTAAAATGAGTTAGAGGCAAAAAATACTATCCGTTCTGGTTGAAGATTACCCTAATCAATTCCATGAGAATAGTTGCCATTTGTTTACAAATGTGACAAAAGAAAGTGCAAAACAAAAAGTCACTTTTCAACTGGTTTCACAGAAACAGAAGCAATTGTATCTGTAACTTTACCAGTGTGATCGTATTACAATTTGTAGGTAATTTGTTTTTGTACACAAATGTTATTATCATCATCATCATCATCATCATCATCAATGTCATCATCACCCATAGGTCTCTCCCCCTCTAGGTAATTGAATCTGGGGGCCTAAAGGTCTAGGCCCCCACCCCCTTCTGGTCGGCCCACACCAATGGCCACTGAAGGGACAAGGCTTATGCACCGAAGATGTCACAGAGGGGTGGGGCTTCTTGTGGAATTGTGGGCGGGGATAAGTGGGGCTGCGGCTGTGAAGCCCTGCCCAGGTAGCTCAATCAATCACACAAGTGGACCCTTCATGCTGGGACCGGCACCTGATACTTAATTATTTGATTGAGTGCCATGGATTTTTTGTTTCATGATAGATAGACAAACAGACAAAAGCAATACTGAATATGCTAGACAACTTTTCTTGGTGAGACAATTATAGTTGAGCTACCTGTGCCATTATTGCATTACATTCCTCCATACCCCAGAAGTGGGGCTTGCAGTGTCTCTATGATTTCTAAGTACACATAGTAGTACAGAGTTTCTTTTTTGGCATAAAGTTAAACTTATTAGGGGACATTCATGAAGACCAGCTTGCAAGTCTTAAATTTGGCCCTGCCCCCAACTGCCCTACCGGATTAATGCTTCTTAGTGAATCCGACCTGACTTATGCCTGACCTGTGGCGGCTGCATAAATCTACACCTCCCACCCCCCACCTGCCCCTTGAGTAAGTGAAGGATACGGCAGGTGTACTCCAGGAAGAACAGGTCAATCTGCATCTTCTCCTTGACATGCGCCCCTGCTCCCTCTTGTGTAATAAGGGTTTTGGATCCATACCTAAGCTTCAACATCAACCACAAAGGCAGCATCTGCATAGTAATATTTTATTTACATATTAGAGGTATAACTATCATGTGATGTCTAGGACTATTTAGCTAGAAGACAAGTCTGAACTTGTTTTAACTGAAAGACAATCGTACAATCTGAACTTGGTTTGCAGTGTTTTGTTAATGTATCGTTTGATTCCTTTATAATGTTTGATGTATTGTTTGGTGCCTCTATTATGCCTCTCTAATTTTGCCTAGGAATATTTTAAGTGTATATATTTTGAAATGTTGGGGTATTTTAAACACACACATTTATATTTTAATGGGGAATATTTATTTATTTACTATGTATTGTACACCATAACAACAATTAGGCATTAGTGTGTTGTATGTAATAACCAGAGGGTTTGTTGATAATAGAATGTGTAAGAATATATGTGTTAATAGGTGCCAAGTAGTGTGCTTCTTAGTGGCCACATGAGCAGGCAGTTAAATAGATGTAGAATATGCTGCAGCTAGGAAACAGAGACTCAAAACAGAAAGTATTAGAACTTATTTTCTTGAAGTGCACTGGACTACAACACATCTTGCTATTATGCAGAGCTAAAGATTGATTGGCCAAGAGCCAGGGTAAGAGGGTCATGCAGATAATAGTAAGGGATGAGATACGGTTTTGGTTATATATTTCCTTCCCTTTACAAGAAAATGAATATGCTTAGTTGTTTTATCTTGTGAAGGGAGGTTACTAAGCATAAATGGGGGCTTCCCAAGTCAACCCTTGACAGAAGAGAAAGACACTCCTGCATTGTACAGAGTTCACATCAACATTCTATTGAAGGCATTGAAGATTAGTGAGGTTGGAACCAAAAGACACCCTGCTTGCAAAAGGGTTATGGTATATATAATTATATATATATCCATTCCAATGCACTTGAACAAATTAAAGAGGCATTCCAGGCTTTAACACTTATTATTATTTACATGATGGCATTTTACGTAACTAAAAACTGGTAACTACCTATTTCATCTACATGGGTTAAAGATTTTTTTGTGAAATTGTACTATACTTTTCCTTGCATTCTGGTCAGTATAGAACTTTATTATTTTTGTGCTCTTGAAATGCATGCTTTACAAACTGTTAAATGTGTAAGCAAAAACCTCTGTTTGAAAGTTTTCACAATATCACATGAACAATGTTCCCATCTTGCATTTTTAGGTGATGATATCATCAGTTTGATCCAATTTGGAAATTGAAAACGATGATAATAGGATTCATAAGGAAATTGGATAGAACATACAACAATGTGCAATCATGACAAATGGGGGCATTACTTCTGCTGAATTCATCACTACGTAAAGAAATTACCTTTGTAAGTTTGGAAAAAATGGCAGATGATAGTATACATCTTATTGAGTGATAGGATTGCTACATAAAAATATCGACAAATTCCAGCAATTTGTCAGCTGATTTTATTTTATTCTTGATGTTGATGATTTTTCAAAGAATAAATTTTTATGTATTTTTCATGTTCAGTTCAAAGAAATATAAGTTTGTTAATTCAGATGGCTAATTCAGTTAACTTAAAAATGCCCATTCTTATTGCCTTAACCCTTTAAGGACCGTGCTAACTTTCGTTTTTGCGTTTTCGTTTTTTCCTCCATGTGCTTAAAAGGCCATAGCACTTGCATTTTACACCTACAGACCCACATGAGCCCTTATTTTTTGCGTCACTAATTGTACTTCGCAATGACAGGCTGAATTTTTCCATAAAATATGCTGCGAAACCAGAAAAAAATTATATGCGCAGTGAAATTGAAAAAAAAAAACAATTATTTTTCTTTGGGGGGGCTTCATTTTTACGCCGTGTGTCCTATGGTAAAAACTTAGTTGTTATATATGTTCCTCAATTCATTACGATTAAAACGATATATAACATGTATAACTTTTATTGTATCTGATGGCCTGTAAAAAATTCAAACCATTGTTAACAAATATACGTTCCTTAAAATCGCTCTATTCCCAGGCTTATAGCGCTTTTATCCTTTGGTCTATGGGGCTGTGTCAGGTGTCATTTTTTGCGCCATGATGTGTTCTTTCTATCGGTAGCTTGATTGCGCATATGCAACTTTTTGATCGCTTTATATTTCATTTTTTCTGGATTTGATGCGACCAAAAATGCACAATTTTGCACTTTGGGACTTTTTTGCGCTTACACCGTTTACCGTGCGAGATCAGTAATGTGATTAATTAATAGTTCGGGCAATTACGCACGCGGTGATAAAAACATGTTTATTTATTTATTTATTTTTATTTGTAAAATGGGAAAAGGGGGGTGATTCAGACTTTTATTAGGGGAGGGGATTTTTTATTAATAAAAACACTTTTTTTTTAACTTTCCCTTACAGTAATATGAAGCCCCCTGGGGGACTTCTATATACACAGAACTGATCTCCCATTGAGATCAATCCTGTGTATATAATAGAGCAATGATCCATCAGATCGGTGCTCTATTATAATGGTCTGCTGCAGACCATCTGAATAGATTGCCGAGCCGGGATCAGCGTCATTCCGACGCTGAGCCCCGGCCGGCTCATTAGAACGGATCTCCCCTCCACGATCGCATCGCGGGGGGGGGATCCCCCACTGGACACCAGGGAGAGGGGGCACAGCTGCTATTCAAATGCAGCTGTCAGCTATGACAGTGGCATTTGAATAGTTAATTAGCCGGCCGCGGCGATCGGCCGTGCCGGCTAATACACGCGGTCCCTGGCTGCGCTTAGCAACCGGGGACCGCGCGCTGCAGAGAGGGCTCACGCCGGGAGCCCTCTCTGTTTACTCTTAACGGCCGCATGATGGGTATACCCGTCATGCGTCGTTAAGAGGTTAATTAAAGGGGTTGTCCAGCGAAAATCTTTTTTCTTTCAAATCAACTGGTGTCAGAAAGTTATATAGATTTGTAATTTACTTCTATTTAAAAATCTCAAGTCTTCCCATACTTATTAGCTGCTGTATGTCCTGAAGGAAATGTTGTTTTATTTTCAGTCTGACACAGTGCTCTCTGCTGACATCTCTGGCCAAGACAGGAACTGCCCAGAGCAGGAGAGGTTTTCTATGGGGATTTATAAAAAAACGAGATAGAGTTCCTGTCTCTGCCAGAGATGTCAGCAGAGAGCAGTGTCAGACTGTAAATAAAACAACATTTCCTGATAAGTATGGAAAGACTTGAGATTTTTTAATAAAAGTGAATTACAGATCTATATAACTTTCTGACACCAGTTGATTTAAAAGAAAAAGATTTTTGTTGGACAACCCCATGTATTCTCTTATATTATTTAGCCATCAACAGGTAATGTACAGTATATAAAAGGTACCACCTTAAAAAAGTGCCCTGCTATATGGAGGCTTGCCTATCTCACGTTCATGCATCATGCCAGCTCCCTTATTTAGTCCCACCTTGTTTTCTCTTGTCAGATAATTTACAAATCATTAGGGGACATGTTCAGTAAAAACAATGATGTATGTACATATTCATAAAACTACACATTGTACGCATACTGTATGTGGCACTAGATAGCTAAGCTAAAACTTAAAGTGTAACTGTCGTTACAAAAAACATTTGACATGTCATAGAGACATGTCAAAAGTTTTGATCAGTCCGGGTCTGAGTTTTCAGACTCGTATTGATTGGAAGAATAAGCCGAGAGAAGAGGCTCTGCAGCGTGTCCACTCTCGGCTCTGTATTAGAAAAAAGAGTTTTGGACTTGGAGCACTCAGATTCGGACCAATCCAAACTTTTGACATGTCTCTATGTCTCTATAACGTGTCAAAAGTTTTTTGTAATGACAGTGACGCTTTAATGCGCCAAAGTTCTTCCAGAATACCACTTTCTTGACTTGATCTGTAATAATAAAAAGCAAAAAGATGATAATGTTGAAAGAGCAGCAGAATGTGTGAGTGCACCTGATTCCCACCCTTAAATCATTCAATAGCTATGTTCACACGTTTTTTTTTAAGCTGTCTGGCCTCCCCTTGCAATGACGGCTGTTGGTCCATTATTCTAGTTTGGGGTTACTAATTGGCCTTTGGGTGTGGCTTAATTAAAAAGTCCATTGAATTTAATCGTAAAAACGGAGAAAGAACGGAGAAAAATAAAAAAAACTGTGTGTGGACAACTATTAAAAAACGTCCGCTGTTTGCAAAAAAACGTTTGAAAATAATTGTCATGATCACTATTTTGACGTCCGATGTGATAACGTCCGATATTCAATACAGTGTGTGTGCATTGGACGTCTGTCATTCTATTGACTTCAATGCATTTGTTTTTTTACCCAGCTGAATAGGGCTAATGTAACAAATATTCATAAATTAGTGAAAAATAACCACAGTATATTCACAGAATAATCTGAAAAAAAAAAATAATAATAATCTGCTGCTGACGAGACATATGCCTTTACCTGTTGGTGTAATTAAATGATAAATTAGGCACAAATCACATATTATGCAAACTTTTGGGTGAATACTCAAAACAGCCAGATTTTTTAAAAAATTACATCTGAAAAGTATTCACCCATTAAATACTGGTTCATAAATAGAACTTAGTCCAAAAAATGGGCGCAAAAACTATATATTCACAAAAAAAAATATAGGTACAACGCCCTTAATAAATGTCCCCCATATTGTTATATGTACAGTACATAAATATTTTGGTCCTGCCAGAGAGTTGCCCCCATATGGGGAGTTATGGAGCAAAGCAGAACCCAGAATAGATTTGATCCTTGGAATAGAGGAGTTACAGTGCTAGATACTGTATGCATTGATGCTCCTTCACAGCCACCCTCTGGGCAAACTATTATGCAAGTAACTACAATACAACCGCGCCCAGTCCAGCAGGAGAGAAACAAATGGTTCAGATCTCTTTTAGATTTATTAGTCTAGTTTTATGAATATGACTTTGCATTTTATTTAGGGTTTCTTATGTATAAAATAAGACTTTAAGCCTCTTCTTTTTAAATATCTAAATGAAAAATATTTTTATGAAAGCAAAAGAATATAACATATAGTACTTTCAAGGAACAGTTACTTCCTAGTTCATGAAAATGCTCATATCAGACTACTAAGTGTTCTATTATGCAATAATGTCTTGCTGTTGTAGTCATGATGTTTTTCTCCGAGATGTCTTGTTCCTAGATATGGAAAACACATTACTAAGGTACTTTGAGTCATTAATAATATATGGCTTACTGTAACAGTATCTTCATGCTTGAGCTACAAAAAAGAATTATAGTCCTTTTGAGATGGATCATATTCCGTACCAATTTAAAATGAGAATATCTAACTTTGCTTCTAAACTTTCTTAAGCTTCTAGAAATGCA
This sequence comes from Dendropsophus ebraccatus, assembly GCF_027789765.1. NCBI lineage: Eukaryota > Metazoa > Chordata > Amphibia > Anura > Hylidae > Dendropsophus > Dendropsophus ebraccatus. The sequence continues at coordinate 69,654,595 of NC_091461.1, read as the reverse complement.
TATGATTTCTGTATGATTGGTCATATTGTCAGGCAGTGGATGCAACAATACAAAGAAGCACAACTAAACATTCATTTAGTAGATTTTATTCAACAGTTTTCAGCTGAAAGCTTTTGAGTTGTGTTGAGCGGACTTGCCCAAAGTTCGGGTTCGACAACGTTCAACTGAACCTAAAAATTCAAACATTCATACAGGCTATGGTGTCATCCAACTTCTCCAAACACTGAGAGTTAGATGTATGTTGTCTAGGGATGAGCGACCTTTTGAAATGTTTGGTTTGGTTTGATTCGGAAAAACTTTCATGAAGTTCGGATTCGTATGAACCGAACCTAAAATGAACCTTGCTATAGCGGCTAAATAATTGCAGCTACAATAGTTGGAGTCTGATAGGGTATAGATTCGTTTAGTTGCAGTTGCTATTACAATGAAAAAAGTGGAAAAAATCGAAGTGCAAAAATAGTGAAAAAAAAAATTAGCCAAGGTGTGATTACGGGACACAGGACATAGGACCCAGAAGGGTGGAAAACAGACATTTGACAGTGGAACCAGCAGCAGTAATAGTACTGTATTGGACCCAGTATGGTTGAGAACAGAGAATTGACAGAGGAGAAGGAGGCAGCAGCACTTGATTGCGCCCAGTATGGTTGAGAAGAGACTATTGGAGGAGGTTGCACCACTTGATTGCACCCAGGACAGTATGGTTAAGAACAGACTATTTGAGGAGGAGGAAGAGGCAGTACCTGATTGCACCCAGGCCAGTATGGTTGAGAACAGACAATTGATGGAGGAGGATGTTCAGTCTTGGAGTGGTGGCCTGGGAATCCTCGCTGATGATGTTGTTATGCGCACTTTCCAGAACATGGACGAATGGGAAGATTTCGTTGTTCCCATAGTCATGCCTGCTAACAAACAGTGAGTCGCGTCCACAAAAGGGATCAACAAATGGCAGGAAATGTTCGAAGAAACCTGTGCACTATGAGGTTTATCACATGTGTCATACAAGGTGTATGACTCAGCTCTCCCTGCTGCACTGCAGAGAGAATGTTCCTTCCATTGTGGGCTCCAACTTTTCCCACTGTTAGTTGATGTGGGGTCAGCCATTCATATATATCCTCCCTGATGGTCCAGAGGAGCTCCTGCCCACTGTGGCTCTGTTCACCCAGGCTCACAAAATGGAGGACAGCCTGATAGCGCCGGGCCTGACATCGTTGGTAAGACGCCGGGGCAGGTTGGACTGCAGTCAAACCTGAGAATCCTCCTGTAATAGAGAAAGGATTAATCCCACTTGCCTGATGAGCTCGAGTAAACAGATTGCAGATTGCAGTTTTTCAGCTCTCATACAGGATAGGCCAAATGTCAGGAACATTGAGGCAGGCATCCCCTAAGAGTTATTTCCTGAAGCTAAAGTTGAACCATCTGCATGATCCAGGATCCAGCTGGTTAAGCCAATGTATTTGATCCACTAGATTACAAATATGATCCAAAATTTTGGGCTTCTAATTATTTAATGGTAACTAGGGGTCTGATCAGACAATAGAATGACCCAAAGAACTACCTCGTTGTCAAAATATAATGCTACCACTGTGACTTTAGACCAGAAAGACTTGCCAGCTACAGTAGTAAAACATGTTACCTCTGAAGAGTGAAATGATAGAATAAAGACGTAAGTCATAAGGCCAAAAACTACCTTGGAGGGTGTAGAATTGTCATCTAGCTTTTTCAGCACCCAGAGACCACATCAGGACAAAATCAGCTAGTAGTGAAAAAAACTAAACCAGTCCAGAGGACAGGAGCCAGGAGAGCAAATATAAACAGAAGTAGCAGAAAAGGGGTGAAACAGAAAAAAAGCAAGAGTAAAATGCTTGTACTGTGCTCCCATATAGTAATAATGACCCCTGCTGTAGTCCCATATAGTAATAATGCCCTCCTTTGTCCTTCTATATAGTAATAATGTCCCCTGTGCTGTTCCCATAGTAATAATGCTCCCTGTACTCTGCCGCATAGTAATAATCCCCCTGTGCTGTCCCCAAAGTAATAATTCCCCCCATGCTGTCCCCATAGTAATAATCCCCCAGTGCAACCCTCATAGTAATAATCTCCCCTCTGCTGCACCCCCACAGTAATACCCTCCCTGTGCTGTCCCCATAGTAATAATCCCTCTGTGCTGCCCCCATAGTAACAATCCCTCCCTGTGCTGCACTCTCATAGTAATAATCCCCCCTGTGCTGTCCTCATAGTAATAAACCCCCCTGTGCTCTGCCCTATAGTAATTATCCCCCTGTGCTTTGCCCCTTAGTAATTATACCCCCGTTAAGTCATCATAGTAATAATCCACCCCCATGCTCTACCACATAGTAATACTACCCCCTGTGCTCTTCCCCATAGTAATACGCCCCCCCTGGATTACCAAACAGACACAAAAAACAACAACACCATTATATTCACCTTATCCAGGCAAACAGTGGGTCCCTCTCTCTTCTTATATTCTCTTCTAGCCTGCAAGGAACAGTACAGATCCTCCAGCAGACGCAAAGACTTAATATCACTGCACCTGCTGGAGGGAGAAGACATGTGCGTGAGGTGGCGGAGGCCTCACAGGTGCTGAGCACGGTCCTGAGAGGGGGTGCAGTAGGGCTGCTAGAAACGGCCCTGCTCTGCTTCCACCTCTATCTGTGTCAAAACCTGTGGCAAGTAGCAAATCCCCATAGAAAAACTTTTCTTCTTTGGACAGTTCCTGACAATGACAGAGGTGGCAGCAGAGAGCATTGTGTCAGACTGGAAAAAATTCACCATTTCCTGCAGAACATACAGCAGCTGATAACTACTGGAAGACTTTATATTTTTAAATAGTAGTAAATTACAAATCTATATAACTTTCTGAATGCAGTTGATTTGAAAGAAAAAAAAACACCAAAATACAAAGGATTTTTAATTAACTAGATGTAAAACAGTATGAAAAAGTTGCCAATTTTTAAGCCAAGTTAAATAAAAGTTGTTTTCTACTTAACACCAGATGAGTGCTGAAATGACATCAGTGCAGAGCGCTGTCCCAATATTCATCAAAAGTGGCAGGCCGGCAGGGACAGCCCCACCCCCAGTGCACCAAACTGCCTCATTTTTAGTTGAAATAAACAACAAATTTTCTGAAGGTCAGAGAACTGCTTTCATCCTCACACTGTTGAAATTGAGTAGATGGCGGTCCTTTAATGGCAAATAGTTGCCATTATTTCAAAGCAAAGACTGTTGCCATTATTTGTCGTCAAGTGACGGCCATCCACTTAATTTCATCAGTGTGTAAACATAGCCTTTCTGTGTTTTCAATCCACTCATTATTTTGGTTGCAAAATACTGAGCAAAAATACTGTGTGGGAACAAAGCCTTAAGGTTATTTTCACAAACAGTAAAATAAAAATGAGCAGCCACAAAATAAGGGAAAAAAATCATCAGTTGTTCTGTGCACATATTGTTAAAAATGTTTGTTTTTACAATGAGTTCACTGATAGACACTTTCCCATAAAGTTTAATGTAACACATTTAAAATCTGTCAATTTTTTTCCCCTATTATACGGCCTTATTTTTATATTATTTTACTGTTTGTGAACATAGCCCTGTCATACTTTATCTCTGAATTAATTACACTCCCAAATTATTATTGTTTGTTAACTTACTGTACGTACCCAACAAAAGTGTCAGCTTATGCTAAATAGGTTAGAAAAGGTTTGTTTGTAGAACTTTATAGCTATTTTTCGTTCTTTCTTTTTTGTGTGCAAATTTTAAATATTACATTCCCATGTGATCTAAATCAAACACAAATAGTAAATTATTTTTCTAAGTAAAAGAAAAAGAATGTATGTATTCCATCATATACAGAAAATTTATTTTCAAGTATACCTTACAGATTTATATATTTTTCATGCAAGTTATATGGGCTTTTCATGAAAACGCTGCATACTGAGTGTTATTAGCTTAAGAAAAATGGGTGAATTAACTTGATCAGTTATCTTAGCGTTTTTATGTGCACAAAAATGAAAGCCAATTCATAAAATAAAAATGTATTTAAAATGCACAATGCCTGATTGCTAAAAGAAGATCAGCTCAGAGTTTATTTCAAGGAGTAGTGGTAAACTTGTATACTCCATTAGGGCAACAAAGTGGGAATTATATCTTACCGATAATTCATTTTTCAGGAGTCCATCATGACAGCACCACCTGGAGATTGATCCCATTAGTCCTAATAGGAACAGGAAGCACAGAGAAGTTAAAATAGGCCCCTCCCCGGGCAAGCCTCAGTGTTTTATAAATTACTATCCACATAGCCAACAATACAACCAAAAAAGGGCGGGCAATAATCGGGTGCTGTCATGATGGACTCCTGAAAAATGAATTATCGGTAAGATATAATTCCCACTTTTCAATACGTCCAGTCATGACAGCACCACCTGGAGATATACCAGATTACCTTATTTAGGGAGGGACCACAGCATGTAGCACTTTACGTCCAAATGCTAAGTCTTGAGACGATGCTACATTGAGCTTGTAGTGACGAAAGAAGGTATGTGGTGTCGCCCACGTTGCCGCTCGACATATCTGCTCCAACGATGCTGATGACTTCTCAGCCCAGGAGACCGATATTGCTCTAGTAGAATGAGCTCTCAAATTTTCCGGTACTTCTTTACCTGCTAATTTATAGGCTTCAGCAATTGTAGATTTCATCCATCTAGCAATGGAAGCCTTGGATGCCTTTTTCCCTTTGTTAGGCCCTTGAAATTGTAAAAGAAGGTTTGAGTCTACTCTCCATTCTTTGGTGGCTTGTAAATAGGCAATTACAGATCTGCGTACGTCCAGGGTATGGAAGGTCCTTTCCTTCGTATTTTTTGGTGAATCACAAAAAGAAGGTAAGATTATGTCCTGTGATCGATGAAAGTTAGTGACAACTTTCGGAAGAAAAGAAGGGTCGAGTTTAAGGATGATTCTGTCATCTAAGACTGTAAGGTAAGGTTCCTGGGACGAAAGAGCCTGTATCTCACAAACCCGCCTTGCTGATGTAATCGCAATTAAGAAAGTCGTCTTTAGTGAGATATGTTTTATGGACGCTTCTTCCAGAGGTTTGTAAGGTTTTTGTGTGAGACTTTACAGTACCAGGTTTAAATCCCAAGGTGGTGTTAGGTTTGATATTTTAGGTTTGATTCTGCTTACTGCTTTAAAAAACCTCCTAATCCACCTGTGATCTGCGATGGGAGTGTCAAAAAAACAGCCTAGCGCTGCCACCTGAACTTTAAGAGTACTGCATGCAAGTCCTTTGTCTAGGCCGTCCTGCAAAAAATCCAAAATTTGTGGAAAATTTGGATTCATTGGGTCAGGTGGGTTATCTCCACACCAGGAAGAAAACTTTCTCCAGTATTTAAGGTATATGGAGGAAGTTACTTCTTTCTTACTCTTCAGCATCGTGTCAATTACCTTGGATGAGAGACCTTTGTTGGCAAGGTAGGACTTCTCAACAGCCATGCTGACAGATGTAGTTGTTGTAGACCCGGATGTCTTAGAGGGCCCTGTAGAAGGAGATCGTCTCTTAGAGGAAGGCGGAATGGACCCTCTAGACGAAGATGCTGAAGAAGAGAGAACCAGCTTCTTTTTGGCCACAGGGGGGCCACGAATATCACTCGAGACTGACCTGACAGTATTTTCTGTAGCGCCCTTGCTACCAGAGGAAGTGGAGGGAATGCATAAGCTAGGTTGAATGTCCACCGTTGGTTTAAGGCATCCACTGCTTCTGGCATATCTTTGGGATTTAACGAGAAGAACTTTTTCACTTTTGTGTTTTTCCGGGTGGCGAGCAGGTCCACTTCTGGAACCCCCCACTTTGAGATCAGGGTCTGGAATACTTCTGGGTTCAGGCTCCACTCCCCGGTGTGTATCTCTTGGTGGCTTAGGAAGTCGGCTACGGTGTTTTGAGAGCCTTTGAGGTGAACTGCGGACAAGGATGCTAGATGGAGTTCTGCCCAGACGAAGATCTTTCTCGCTAGAAACTGAAGAGGTCTGTATCTGTCCCCCCTTGGTGATTTATGAAGGCTACTGTCGTGGCGTTGTCGGAGTAAACTTTTACATGTTGTTGACACGGGATGATCTTTTGCTGCTTTTAACGCTTTGTATACTGCCTTTAACTCGTGGAAGTTGGACGAGTTCTGTCGAGTCAGTTCTCCCCATTTCCCTTGAAACGGGAGGTCTTGAATGTGGGCTCCCCAGCCCCACCTGATTGCGTCCGTTGTCAGAGCTACTATCTGTTGAGGGAACCATAGACAACCTTTGTTTAGGTTTGTTTCTTGACACCACCACTTTAGCGACCTCTTTACCTGTGGTGACACTGACATCTTCTTGTCTAGGGACAGTGGAGACCGGTCCCATACTCTTAGTATTTGTGATTGAAGAGTTCTGGAATGGCTTTGACACCAGGGAACGGCCTGCATACAAAACACCATGGAGCCTAGAAGAGACATCGCTTCTCGGATTGTGACTGACCTTTTCCTTGTAAACGCCTTGAATTTTTCCTGGAGTGAGACGACTTTTGCTGGAGGTAGAAAGGTCATCTGCCGTTCTGTGTCCAGAATCATCCCTAGGAATTTTTTTGAATGGGATGGGACGAGATTGGATTTTTCCACATTGATGATCCAGCCTAGGGTTTGGAGACAAGAGATAGTTAAATTGATGTCTTTTACTAGTTGGTCCCTTGTGTGGGATATCAACAGTAGATCGTCCGGGTATGGAATGATTATGACCCCTTTTATTCTGAGATGTGCCACCACCTCTACCATTATTTTTGTAAATATTCGAGGTGCTGTTGCTATCCCGAAAGGCAGAGCTTTGAACTGGTAGTGAAGTGTTTGTAGGTTGTGGACTATGGCAAATCTTAGGTACTTTTGGTGGGGTTCGTATATTGGCACATGAAAATACGCGTCCTTCAGGTCCAAGGTGGCTAACCATGCTCCCTTGGGAATTAGAGGAATCGCCGTTTTTAAAGTCTCCATTTTGAACCTTTTGTAAGCGATAGCATGGTTCAAGGGTTTTAAATTGATTATGGTCCTGAAGGATCCATTCGGTTTCTGAATCAGAAACAATCTGGAATAGTGTCCTTGTTTTTCCTCTATTTGAGGAACTGGTATGACCGCCTGAAGATCTATCAGATCCAGGATGCCATTCCAGAGCTGACTGTTCAACTTTTCCGAGTCTAGAGAGGTAATACAATATATTTGTGGAGGGGAGTCGGAAAAATCTATTCTGTAACCTCTCTCGATGGTGTTTAAAATGTATGGATTTTTTGTAATGTTTTCCCATTGGTGGTAGTAATGGGAAAGTCTCCCCCCCACAGGGATGGCGTCACTGTTTCTTATCGGAGGAACTGGGATTGAGTAAGAACTCTCTCCCCTTTCCTCCTTTGGGGTATCTCCACCTACCGGTTTTACCTTTACCCCTGTAAGATCTGCTCTGGTTTTGCGAGTAGGGACGAAAATTTCCTTTCTTCTTAGGAATGCTGTCTTTAGGAAAATCCTTTTTCTTGTCCGCTGCCTGTTGAAGGATAGTATCCAGGACCGAGCCGAAAACCTGGGTACCTTCGAAAGGAATAGCACAAAGTTTAGTCTTTGAAAGGTTATCCCCTTGCCAACTTTTTAACCATAGGGCTCTCCTAGAGGAGTTGGTTAAGGCTGCAGCCTTGGCTGCAAACCGGACTGACTCAGCTGAAATATCCACCAGGTAAGCCGTAGCTAACTTAAGCATGGGAACAGAGGAGAGCAAATCTTCTCTGGGGGTCTTATCTTCAATACGTTTTTCTAATTCTTCCAACCAAAGAAAAAGGGACCTGGCCACTGTAGTGGCAGCAATGTTAGGATTTATTGCGGCAGCTGAGGCATCCCAGGATCTGCGCAATAGACTGTCCATCTTACGGTCAATAGGATCCTTTAATTGGGAAGCATCCTCAAAGGGGAGGGATGTCTTTTTAACAACCTTAGCGACCTGGATGTCTATTTTTGGAGATTCAAGCCATAGCTTAGTGTCCTCTTCTTCGAAGGGGAACCTAGACCTGAATTCTTTGGGGATAAATAATCGTTTTTCTGGATCTTTCCATTCGTCCAAGATCATATTTTTGATACTTTCATGGACGGGAAAGGCACGTTTCCTTTTAGGTCTAAGGCCTGCAAACATAGCATCTTGTTTGGTAATTTGTTCTTCTATGTCCGTAATGTCCATAGCTTTCCTCACAGCATTAAGTAAAATGTCTGTATCTTCGAGTGAAAAATAAAACTTTTTTGCCTCTTCAACCGGAGGATCCCGAGTCTGCTGCGAAGATCCTTCCACACTAACCACCGCAGACTCGACATCCTCAGAATCAGAGTCCGATATAATGATGAGCCTAGCTCTTTTGGCAGGGGGCTCAGATATAGGTATAGGTGCAGGTTGATTAGTCAGGGCTGCTGAGACCGAGGATCTAACTTCCTCGTTGATGGCGTCTTTTAGTTGCTGTATTAAGGAGGGGGACTCCTGCTGAACCACTCTGGCAGTGCAGGATCTGCAGAGGGGTTTATCATAGCTGTCAGATAGTTTGATGTTACACATGGGACATCTCCTTGTTATAAGCTTGTGCTTTCCATGGGGGTCCTTGTCTCCCTAAAGGGGATAGAGAAGGACCCAGTAAGCTTATTTATATTAAAAAGTAAATGAACCCCCCCAGGGGACAGGTACTCACTGGGCTACCAGAGGACTCATGCTCCGCAGAGTCAGAGCGGGCTCCTTCCATGCTGACAAGCAATAAACAAGTGAGCCAAGCTTACCTAAGTAACAGACCCCAGATCAGCTGGTTGAACGTGGCGCCAACGAGCACATCCCCGCCCTCCTCATCCTCTGTACGCTTCCGATGGGCGCCGCCATCTTGGGGGAGGAGCTTCCGGTCCCAGCATTCCATGCGGCCACGTGCGCGTGACGTCAGACGCTGCTCACGTCGCCGGGACCGGAAGAGACCAGGGGAAACACCATGTGCGCCCGAGGACTGGCTGCAGCGTCCATGCTGCACCCCTGCTGCTTAAACTCCTGGAGCGCGGCAGCAGGGTATTTTCGGGACCGGAAGGCAGCAAGGACGTCCACGATCCGGTGCAGGAGAGTAGACGGGGGACCCCGGAGGACCGACCCGGCCTGCCTGGCAAGTATACACTGATCCAGTCTGCCAGCCCCCTGGACCAGGAGAGTAACAACTCCGTGCTAGTCCTGATAGGAACAGGAAAAACACTGAGGCTTGCCCGGGGAGGGGCCTATTTTAACTTCTCTGTGCTTCCTGTTCCTATTAGGACTAATGGGATCAATCTCCAGGTGGTGCTGTCATGACTGGACGTATTGAAAATAAGGATTCTTCAGTTACATGAAAATGGTTATGAAAAAGAACATATTTTAATGGACTATCTTTTCCAGTGCCAACTTAATTTTAAGTGTTCGGTGTAATAACACACCTTCCAATGAAGTAGCAGAGAAGTGAGAGTAGTATTATTACCTCTGTAATTAACGCTGAATAAGTCAAAGCTCCTCCAGAGATTGCCACATGACTCAAAACCATATGCCCTAGCAGGAACTGGTCTATTCTTTATGGCTTATGCAGGTTAGTTATTAATGTCATGTTCCACCAAATGGGAAAAGTACAATATACAATTGCAGTAATGTAAACTATAATAAAAGCAATTAATTTACAAGGCACTTAGTAAATAGTCATGCTAGATCCGATAATATTTTTTTTACATATTTAATGAACAAAAAATTAAGAAAAAAAATCCAATTTTTTATTTTTATTTTTGACTGTTGTCTCCGGAGCGGCATGCAGACGCAGTTACTTTGGATACATCGGGCACTAGCCAGGTTCCATGCACAAGCCGTAATGATTAAAGAGGAAGTCCCACAAAAATGAAAAAAGGCAGGTGGTGGGTGTAAGAAAATAATAAACAAGTAAACTCACCCATCCCCATGCCTCTGTTGCACCACTCCCAGGTCCCGCCTGCTGGCTGTCATCTTCTACTTGTAACCGGGTACGTTACATACCCAGCTCTTCTAGCTTTAATGTCACAGCCTGGCTAAGTGGTTGCCCGCTGAGCCAGTCAGTGACTGGAGGGCTGTCCAGCCCCAGTCACTAATCGGCTGAGCAGATAATCACGCAGCTGGGTACGTGACGTTGCAGTTAGGAGAGCGTCAGGACACCGATGGCAAGCAATGGGACCTGTACAGCTTGACTAGCTGGTTGTAATCAGAGTACGCCAAGATGGGTGGCTGCGTAAATGCTTGAAAGGTCTCTTCCTGTTCTTCCTGTAAGTCAATGGAGAGTCTCTTGTTAGGACTCTCCTTGGGACAACCACACAGTAATTTAGTAAGTGGTGAGGCAATTTGTGCAAAGTGTGGTATGAAGCGGCGGTAATAGCCTGTGAATCGAAGAAGCTTCTGAACTCTTTGACAGTCTTTAGGGCTGGCCAGTTGTTCACGACTGCAGTCTTCACAGGGTCAGGTTGGATTCCTGCAGCACATATGATGTGTCCCAGATAGTTGACATGGGGTTTTAGGCCACGTTCACACTACTGTACGTGAGACAACGGCCGTACAGCACAAAACTGTCAGTTTTCAATGCGGCCACTAGGGATCCCGCCCGGAGCGTATACTATGTCTATACACTCCGGCTGGGATTCTATAGACTGCAGCACAATTTAAATATTCTATTAATCATGGCCGTTATTGCAAATCGGCAACAACGGCCGTGGCTAATAGAAAATGTACGTTGTGTGAACATAGCCTTAGGATGTGACATTTAGAAGTGTTGATCTTCAGGCCATGCTGTGTCAACACTTAGAAGACCTCTGTCAGGTGGTCTTGGTAGCTTTGAGAGTAAAGGTATAGGAAGACAATCTGGAAATTGACGTGGCCTAGCCCCCTTTCCATAAGGCACTGGAACATGGCAGGGGCTTTGCATAACCCAAAGGGCATACCTGTGATCTCAGGCCTATGGGAGTGGTAAACTCAGTCTTCTCCCTGTCTTCTGTGGCTACAGGGACTTTCCAGTATCGGCTTGTCAGGTCAAATGTAGAGAAATAGGAGGCAGAGCCCAGTGCTGTGAAAGACTACTCGATCCATGAGAGAGTATAAGTGTCCTTGTGGGTAATGTTATTGAGCCTGCGATAGTCAACACAAAAACAGATGGTGCCATCCTTCTTCTATTGGAGAAGGGGAACTCTGCCATTGGAGATGGTAATCAGGCTCCTTGCTGCCTTGATAAGTGTCTGACCACTTACTTCATTAGGTTGAAGATATGTCTCATAATCTTCACGATCCCAGGCTTTGCTCTGCACCAGATCACTATCTCACTGTTGGTCACCGGATGAACATCTGTTCAGCAGACTCTGCAGATCTTAACATGGGGATTAGAGAACTGCTGGGTGCTGAGTTTGGCCTGCTGCACTGCTCGTCTAGCAGAGGGAGAAACAGAAGGAGAGAAGCATGCAAAGCCTCAAGCAGTTTAGTTAGGCAATGATGAATGACATTTATTCCTAGAACTCAGGGACTTAAGAGCGAGACTCTAGAATTCAGTGAATGGTAGGCCACGGTTTTGTTTGGCTAGATCAAAGAATGTATCCTTGGTGGCTCTAGAATCTACTCCTTTTATGTACCTGTCCATGATAACATGCTCAGCATCCGCTGGAGTGGATGTGTCTAGCTTGAGTATGGCCCTGAGTTCTAGCTGGTCCAAGAGAATCTCGACCTGTTGCTTAGGAGAAAGAGACAAGAATTTTAGTGACCTGCAAATTCTTCACAGGCCAGTGTACGTGGTGCACCCCTCTAGTATGGCAAGAAACACTAAGGCAGGAGGTGCTGTAACAGCTGCAGGAGGTGCTGCAGAAGCTACAGCAGCCGATGCAGCAACACTTTGTGAGGCTGGATGGACTGAAGATGCTGAAGATGAGGAGCCAGTTGCTTGCTGGTCATTGCTGCTGGAAGTAGACTTGCTGATATGGACAGTGGCACTGTCTCTTTAAATGAAGAGGTGCTGGGGCATTTGCAGGAACACTGATGAACGTTTGATGAACACAGGCGCTGCAGACTGGTGAAGTGGCTGACACCAGAGAACAATAGTTGATGGTAAGGCCTGCACTGGATGAAAGACCTGTTGCTGGAATTCAGCAAGGCTAAAAATGTAAATCTGGCAGCAGAGAAGAGATTCCGGTGAAGAGATAAACTGAAAAGGAGCTTCTGGAAACTTTTATTCTCTGAGTAGAATACTGGTCATGCTGGAAAATGGAGGAGTAAGATTGTGGTGCCGGAACTTCCGGCCTGGGTCTGGGACCTTTTTTATTCCCTCTTGAACATTTTGGTTCCGCCTGCTGGCAGCAATGATGTAGTGGCTCGGGCTGAAGGCAGGAACTTGCTGCTTTTCCCGCACTTCTGCGGGCGATGCTGTTAACCTCTTGGTGTGGTGAAGCTGTGTTGCAGCAGTAACTCTGGCAGGCTGGCTAGCACACTGTAGCAACTGCCCAGTGGGGTGGAAACTTGCAATCCACACAGGCAGTTGAAAGAACACAATCTCCGCAATCACTGGGTTATATTGCATCAAAAAACATCAACATTTTGCAGGAAATCACTTGGGATATTTGAAAACACACTTTTGAGGGGTTTAACAATAGTAAAAGACAGTTCTGGATCAGCATTATGAGTAGAACAACTTGGTACTTCACAGGAACCTTAGAGACCTCCCATTGAAAGGTATAGCAGGCGACATTCGGCATGGAGTCTGCGGGCAGGGGTTCAGAGCGCAATCTCTGCACCGATTCCATGGTGTGAACGGGCCCTTAGATGATAAAAAAGGAATTACTAAAAGGGCAGACTAGATGGATCAGGCGGTCTTTTCTGCCATGTTTCTATGTTTCTATGCACGGAGACCAGGAGCAGCATGTCTATGCAGAAGAGAACAAAGGCAAAAAATGGAGAAGCAGTAGTCACAGTGCGTGTTGTTTTTCTTTTTTTTTTTTTTTTTTTTAAAGTAGATTATACTAGTTTAACTTAAAACAAAAAGCTATAATTATACATGATATGAGCAGCTATGAATAGTGATAAGCGATCATCCCGATGTTCGGTTTGGATCCCGAACACGAACTTTAAAAAAAAATTATCACGTTTGGTTCATGTTTGCCGAACAGAAATAACGAATATACAGCAGAAGAATACGTTTTGGTCTAAGCACAGGCATACAGATTATCAGGTGCAAAGCATAAATTATGCTATTGAGTATGCATTTGCGTACTACATGGTTGAGTACAGATTGTATACGTTTCATTCTAGAGTTACACAAATGCATACAGATTATCAGGTGCAAAGTGTAAATAAGTATGAACATATTAGAAAATGATCATTATAACCATTCCAATCATTGAGCAAATTGTTCGTGATTGGCGAACACGAACAATTAGCGTCACGTTCTTATGAACATACAAACTTTACGAACATGTTTGCTCATCACTACATACTGTATAACCCTCCTATAATATATACCATTAAAATTAAATTTTTGTCCTGTACCTAAATTAATATATTATCATGTTAATGACTATGAGAGTTTGAAATGTTTGATATTTTAAGAGAAGTATTAGTTATAGAAGTACAAAGAATCTCTGTCTTCCAACAGGCATTTTAAGATGTGCTAAAAATTAATCAGCACCTTTATGGCATTTACATATTACCAGTGTTCATCCGGTTGCAAAATGTGTGGTAACACAGCTTTAGAGAAAGGTTGCAAAACTGAAAAGACATCAAGTAAAATCTGGAGTGTGTAAAAAAAACTTAGGAATTTGATATGTTATAGCGTGCTAGTATTATGTCTCTCTCCACTCAAGTTCTGTTAGTAAATCAGGATCATTGGTTCCTGGCTTTGGCGTCAATGATCTGCCATATAAATTGGTTAAATATTTGTATGTGTAAAAGGACCCTTAGGCCCTACTCACAAGTCTGCAATTCTGTCCGCAATTACAGACAGAAAATAGGATGAATGTATTTTAATGGCCCCATTCACACATCCGTCGTTAAACCGTAAAATAACCGTAAAAACGTAAAATAAAATGACAAGCCAATAGAACCCCATGGGATTCGTATTTTTTTGGATGCAATCCGCAAAAAATACAGATCTGCAATCCATGAATAGTGACTAAATTATTATTAACCATAACCACACTTTTTTCATTTTTGAGGATGAGCAAAAAATACTGATTCAATACGGATTCAATATGGATGAAAATTTGTGGATTGCTGATAAAAAAAATCGGACTAAAATTTGCGCAGTGAAAAATATACTAGTGTGTGAATAGACCCATAGTCTGGGGGCTCTTTTAGAAAGCAGACCTATGCCCAATACAAGCACTGATCCATCTAATTGGCACTTGTTAAATGAATATGGCTCAATGACTGTGCAATCAGAGATTGTTCGTATAGTCATTCCCCTGTTGGTTGCACAATTTTTTTTTTCACAGGTAAATGTGCCTATTGCTGTGCTGATTTTTGCACCATGTAAAACACCTATAAGACACAACTGGTTTGGCACTGGCTAGACTGCAAAAAGGTTTGGACCAGATATGCAGTTTCTAGGCTACAGTAAAAAAGGAAAAATAAGTAACCCTGGTGATTTACCCTGGACTGCTGTTAGTGGGTCCCATATAAGTTGTGTTTAGATGCAGATCTTTAAAGCGACTCTGTACCCACAATCTGCCCTCCCCAAACTGTCCTGGCGTCCGTTCGACAGGTGTTGCAGTTATTGTCCTAAAAAACAACTTCTAAACTTACAGCCCTGTGCCCTACGGGTGTGGCTTAGAATATCTGTGCCCTAACCTTGCACCACCCCTCCGTCCCTCCTCCCCATTCTCTTCATCATTAGGAATACAACTGGAACATTTTCTGCATGCTAAACATTGCACAGGTGCTTAACGATGCAGTCCATGTGTCGGGCTAAACAGGTGGGGAATAGGAGAAAATCTGCCTGGAGCATTCCTAATGATGAAGAGGGCGGGAGGAGGGACAGAGAGGTTGTGCCAGCCTAATGCATACACAATCTAGGCCACGCCCGTAGGGCACGGGCAGCTAGTTTAAAAGTTGTTAGGACAATAACTGCATCACTTGCCGAACGGACCCCAGGACAGATCTTGGATTAAAAACAGCTATCCCAAGGTACAAGTGGTTTGGGGGGGTCAGATTGTGGGTACAGAGTCGCTTTAATTCAAAACCCTTTTTCTTGAGCAAGAGCAGAGAGCAGATACCAAAAAGCTGACTCAATGTGATTATGCACTGCAGGGTCAACCATTCATTTAAATGACTACCATGTATTATTGGGACAAATGGTGATGGGCAAATTCACAATTGCACAGCCATCTGCTGTTGAATGTAGTTTATAGTAATGGAATTGGATTACTGTATTTTTACAGATACAGTGGATGCCCTTTTAGGATCATAAAAGAGCTCCCTGTATTGTCTTTTAATATATTTATGCATTTCTATGGTTTCATATACAATTATTACATACTGTAATTCACCATTTCCATTCGTAACTTTGGTTCCCTATCTTAGAACCTGCTCAAGCTCTACTATCACTAGCACTACCAGAGACAAGTAGCCATGTCTATACTTCCCTAATGCCTTCTATGTAACCTCTAGACACAGCATTTTTTCACTGAAAAGCTCTAGTGAAAAGCTCCC
The DNA here is from genome assembly GCF_027789765.1 of Dendropsophus ebraccatus. NCBI lineage: Eukaryota > Metazoa > Chordata > Amphibia > Anura > Hylidae > Dendropsophus > Dendropsophus ebraccatus. The sequence continues at coordinate 69,638,851 of NC_091461.1, read as the reverse complement.
AGAAAATGCTGCGACCCCCCCCCCCCCTCCCCTCAGGTATGGACCAGATATCAGGTTTCAGTTAAAAAGGAAAAGCAAGTAACACTGGTGACTAACACGGGACTGCTGTTAATGGGTCCCATATAGGCAGGGGTGGATTAACTTTACCATAGGCCCCGGGCTGTTCACGAGGCCTGGGCCCCCAAACCCCACTGTAACTATGGCAGCACTAGTGTGGTGTTTATAGTACAGGATAGGTAATATCATGATGCCCTGATTTGTGCAAAATTGCGGTAAAAAAAAGGATTTTTTTTGCAAATAATGGCATCACTGTAGCCAGGAGCCAGTATACCACTGAAAGTATAATTCTTTTTGGGTGGCCATGGGCCCCACAGGAGCTCAGGGCCCTAAAAGGACCTATTATAATCCGCTACTGCATATAGGTTTTGTTTAGATGCAGATCCTTAATTTAAAACAACTCTTCTTGAGCAAGAGCAGAAAAAACAACACATCACTGAGGGTGGGAGAAATCGGTGCACTGGGGATGCTGGGCCCACCTCTAGTGCACCAAACTAGTACATTTGCATATTTCCAAAGCACAGGAGATTGCTATTAGGAATAGATGGCACTGCCAGATTAGATGGTATCCAAATCTTTATTAAGTCAATTTATAATGTAAATTGTGATAAATTTATTTCAAAAACACAATGTAGCACACCTGTTCAGCATTCCGATTTCAGGGCCTGAAAAATATTTGTATAATAAAGTCCCCCAGATTAGTTATATTGATGGGTGCCTTATTGTTATTCTCTGACTAAAAGGAATAATCTTTGTCTCTATGCATGTAGTGACTAAAACGTTCTGACAATACAAACAAATCTGTGAATAAAAAAAGGTGAAACACCTGGCTGGCGGAATGATTTATGTAATATTCAAAACCTGTTCAGTCATTCTCTGAGTGTGAAAGTGACACATCACCTGCATAAAGTGAATTTATTTAATTAAGGAAAGTGTTAATTAAGAGGTCTCATTTATTTTGCCTTTACATACAACTCCTTCTCTCACTCCCCTGAGGCTTGTGGGGCTGTCATCCTTGCTGACAACAGACGTTAATGGTGTCATAAGTTAATAATAAAATGAATCATGTGAAGGATTAAAAAAGAAAAATACAAGGTGCGGCTGAGGGGGGAGGGGGAGTTTAACAAAGGCTGATAAGTAGAGCAAATGCACATTATACACTGTGAAAACGATTACCTATTATTGATGCACCAACAGGCTTCCTCATACACGCCTGCATTTCCAATACATAATGTGTTGTACAATAAAACTATCAAGCATGACATTTTTTTTTCATTAATTTAACTACACAGTAAACTATTTGTTTTATGTGTCCACACACTGCAAGCTAATTATTTTTCAGATGAAGCGATTCTTAAAACACACACTGAATACCATTAGAATGATTTAGCCTTTAATATTTTACAGTTTAAAGCTGTGAGCTATTCTACCATTTCCTTCCCCCCTCCCCTAAGAAAACAAGAGTTTTACTTTTCTTTTAGGCCTTCATCATATACTTTTTTTTTTTTTTTTGCAGTTAGGGCTTCATGTAGGTTTTTCAAAAAAATTTTTTAAAGGGTGTATGATAGAAAAGTAATGAAGATGTATGGGGAAAAAACTTCCCAAAAAATATCAGCAGCAAAATGATTGTTTGTAGGGTTTTATACGTACCAATGGAGTTTCAGCTAACATCTGTACAGGTACGACAGACTTGATGAACTCCCCCATATGGGGGAGATTTTTCAAACATGGTATAAAGTGAAACTAATTGGTAGGGGCAACGGAGCAAACAGAATCCACTTTTCATTCCTCACAGATGCTTTGGAAAATAAAAGGTGGAATCTGATTGGTTGCTAGGGGCAACTGAGCCAGTTTCACTTTACACCATGCTTGATAAATTTATCCCTATGTCTTTACAATTTAGAGAAGAGTAGTTAAAGAGAACCTATCATCTAAATTTCACTGTCCCTAATATAAAAGTTTATCTTTCCCTAAGTCTATTCATAAAGATACAGACTGCCTTTGCAGTCTGTATGTTTTACTTTACCCAATCCTCTGTTTTTGTGCAGCAAGGTCGGGCGCTGCCATCTTGATGACGTCACTTGCGTTCCAGCGCTGGAACGCAAGGGACGTCATCAATATGGAGTCCCTGGCCTTGCTGCTCCTATTCATGAAGATACAGACTGCCTTTGCAGTCTGCATCTTATGCCTTACCTACTCCTCTGTACCGGTACAGCAAGGCCGTCTTGATGACGTTACTTGTGTTCCAGCTCACATCGCCACCGTAGGCCCCGCCCCTCCTTAATGTCACTGATGCATAGGCCCGCCCCCTTGGTAGCCATTGGTATGGCCCGACCTAGAGCGGGTGGGGCCTAGAACTTTAGGTCATCGAGGGGTGGGGACTATATGGCTATGATGTCACAGATAGGCGAGGTTTATATGCAATTGTGGGTGGGGCTAAGTGGCACTGCAGTCGAAAAGCCCCACCGAGGTGACACAATCTGCAGATGATACAAGATTACTTTAAACTGGAACAAGCACCATAACGTTTGATATAAAATAGGGTATGAAAACTGAAAAAGTTACCCTTTACACCTTTGTAGAGAAGTCAGAATGTAAAAGGGGGTGACAGTTTCACTTTAACTGTGTTAATTAAGATGAGAGTTCACCTTTAATTTAGTGTTACTGCTAGCTTACCACAAACTTATTGTTAGCTGCTCAGCTGGTGGCATGCTACTCCTGAAGTAGGTGTCCTGAAAACCATTGCAGAAGCTTGCTTAGGGTGCGTTCACACGTACAGGATCCGCAGCAGATTCGATGGCGTGGATTCAAAGAAATTCTGCAGCTTAAAATCTGATTAGTAAGTAGTGGCTGATTTGGCCAGAGCATCCAGCTGTAGGTATAGAGTGGAGTAGATGCAATGGGTCATCTAAATTTATTACCTTTTCAGGCCAAATAATATATAATAAAATAATGTATACACATATAAATTCAGAAAGTGATTAGGGATGGTAAAGATCACACAATTATAAGACATATTAATAATACTAAAACTGGCATAATGTAATACAAGTTAAAAAGAAAATGATGCTAATAGACAGTAAAAAATAAATTGCATTACATAAATGAAAACATATACAAATACTGTATATCCAAGGATCCAAGAAACAACACTGTCATAGTGCAGCCCTATTCACCTGAATAAGATGTAATAATACACATGGCCCATGCACAACAGTGGTGCTGTTTCTTGTACAAAACAGCAACATTATTGTAATCTTATGCAAACACTTCAAGTCCATTTAGTCTGAAATGTACATTGATTTTTTGAATGTCTTTTATTACGGTTGTATAGAACAGCAATTTATAGTAAAACATAAGTTACAGTAACAAAAGATGAACAAATAGCTCTGCAAGGCTTGTAGAGCAAACAATTTTTCCGATTTATTACAATAAACGACAATCTTAAATTCAGCACTTCACAAGTGTACATGATAAAAGAGGTATTGTGCTATAAGAGCTTGTTCTTGATAATTGGTTCTCTTGAATTTGTGAAAGATTCCTTTTAAGAACAAATCAGCTCTCTAATACAAGAGATGACATTTTTCGAAAGTATCCACGGTTTTATTATGCATCTGCAAGCCCTGATAATGGCTCAGCCTCTCGATTTTTACTAATTGCAGTCTAAAAAACTTTTCTGTTCACAGATAAAATATATTCAGCTCTGGGTATGGCTTGTTTCCGAGTGTTCGCAGTTCTGTTGTTATCACTTTGTGCTCAGACATCTTCTGGGACCATGTGTCATCATTAATAGGTGAACCTTCATGTATAATGTCTGACACAGGGATTTCCTTTGTTATCAGCAGTTTACAAGTACCTTCATACCTTTTAGGCATGATAATGAATAGAATAATATTTGAACATTTATGCCTAAATGTGACATGCATATAACACTGCCCTTAAAGTGTATCTATCACCTGCAAAATGCTTGTTACAACCACGAGCACTGTTACACACATTCCAATTAAAGGATATAAATGATAACGGTGACATTTGCACATGTTTATTACCATGAAGATAACACTTTTATGGCCTATTTAAGGGTCAGAAAAGCACGTCCTAGGATTTCCGTGCCCTGGGGCAGCAACGTGTCTATTCTTCTATTCCCCACTCTCCTATTCATTTATATGCAATTAGTCCTAAAGCACTAAAGACCCTAGATTACACCTTTTTGACACTTAAAAAACACACCAACAGATTTGACAAGTATTTTCTGAATCCCTTTATTGGAATGTATGTATGTAACAGTGCTGACAGTAGGGATATGCAAAATAGCTTGAGAAGATGGCTTTCCCTTTAGATTACAGTTTCACTTTAACTAGGAGTCTTGAAACATTGAGTTATACGCAAAGCCAAAAATGTACCTAGAATGAAAGAATAGCTATCTGCAGATAGCTATTTAAGGGTTATTGCTCGTTGTCATGTGTATTTTACCCATGTTAAAATAAACTTCAAATCCAGTACATCAATAACCTCTTCTACTCTGGAGCACTAACAACAATATTGTAAAATCAGCAAAAGAAATCCTGGCATTCGCTTGTTAAAGTGCTAGTGATAAGTTTTATTCACTCATAAATATCCATGTTGCACGTGTTCCAATAACAACAGATCTTTTTGACAGCATAAATACATCAATACAAATAAAAGCTTAAATCAGGAAAATGAGACATAAGCGTACAGTGACATCAGCATGTTCCAATCACATGACTCTGAATCCAATATTGTTCACAGGTTAACCCCATAAATAAAAACAAAGTGTCACTACATTGTATAAAACAGGGTTTCTCAACCTGCGGTACACGTACCCCAGGGGTACAAGCTGAGGACAGCCTGAAAAACTGGGATACAACCATAGCCATAGGCTGTATTCCCCATAGTCATCCCCCTGCTGATCCACCATAGTATTCCCCCATAGTAATCCCCCGGCAGCTGCCATCCCCCTTCCAGAACCCGCGCCGACCAGCAGTGGACCCCTAGCTCACCAGCGCCGACTCCCTGGCTCAGAAGCTGGAGAGGACAGGGACCCACTTTATACCCAGATTAGGTGAGCATGAAGGTTTTTTTTGTGTTGGGGTACGGGGATTTACTATGGGGGATCAGCAGGGGGATTACTATGGGGAATCAGCAGGGGGGTAACTATGGGAGATCAGCAGGGGAATAACTATGGGGGATCAGCAGGGGGATTACTATGGGCGCAGAGCAGGGGATATTATTATGAGGGCAGAGCAGGGGACATTACTATGGGGGCTCAACAGGGGACATTACTATGGGGGCTAAGCAGGGGACATTAATATGGGGACAGAGCAGGGGGCATAACTATGGGGAAAAAGCAGGGGACATTAATATGGGGACAGAACAGGGAAAATTACTATAAGGGTAGAGCAGGTGATATTTATATAGGACAGAGCAGGGGACTTTTTTTTTTGTAATTCTTTATTCTTTTTTCCATTTTGTAACAATGCTAAATCACGTCAATGAGTTGCTATACATTACTGAGGTTAAAATAGCATATACAACAGCCGTCAAAAAATTATCATTAAATGCATAACAACTACACATAAGAAAAAAATAAAAACCCTAAGATCCCCCCACCCTAACCCCACCCCCCACCTACCCCCCACCCACCCAACCCTCGGCCAGGAGAAAGAGAAGAGAGATGGGAAAAAAAAAAAAAATCCCAATCTTTCCACTTCTTTGTAAGTCTCATTCTATTCATACACACTTCAAATAGCTTAGCCCTGCTAACCAAATTAAGCCATTCAGCTTTAGTAGGTTTCTTATGATTGATCCAGTTCCTAAGAATGGTCAGTCTGGCCAGAAAGAGCAGGGAGTTGATTAGGCCGAGAACCGCCAGCAACACTGGAATACTTTCCTTATAAATACCTCTATTAATTAATTCTTCGATAACCTCAGACCAAAATTCTCCAATAACTGGACAGGACCATAATAAATGCAGCACCCCTGCACCTTCTATCTGTCACGGCCGCGGCGGCGTTCCGTGTTCCGGGCCGCCGCCGCGACCTCCTCCTGCCCCATGCAGCCGCCGGGGTCCTTGTGCAGGGACCCGGCGCTGCTGCTAGTTCGGCCCCTGGGGGCGCCTCACCTCTCCTCCGCTCCTGTCTCCGTCTGTGCTGGCCGGCGCGCGCGTCCCCGCCTCCTAGGGCGCGCGCGCGCCGGCTGTCTCAGATTTAAGGGGCCAGTCCGCCCTTAATTGGTTAGTTGCACCAATCACTCCCTATAAATCCCAGCATGCCCTGTCCCTTGTGTTGGAGCCTCTACATGCTTCCCATAGCGTTTGGCCCAGCCCCCTGTTGTTCCTGTTTCCTATCCGCTACCTGGTCCCTAGTCCTTGTTCCTGGTTCCTGCTCCCCTGTCACTTCATTGCTCCTGTGTTCAGCCTGTCACCTGCGGTTACGCCTACAGACCTCTGCCAGCACCATCTCCTGCCTACTGCTCCTGCCACGCCTCGCCTGCCGTCACTAGCAACCAAGCCAGGGGTAGCGACCTGGGGGTCGCCTGCCGCAGCAAGTCCATCCCGCCTTGCGGCGGGCTTTGGTGGAAACCAGCGGCCCCTTAGACTCCGCTCCCTGGTGAGGTTAGTGCCATCGCTGGTGACGGTCCAGTGGATCCACTACTCCAGGCGTTACAGTAGGCTCCAACCATGGATCCCGGCGAGGTGCCTGATATCCGTGACATAGCCCGAGTGGTCGCCCTACAGGCGCAACAAATCCAGCAACAGTCGCAGCAGATCCAGCAACTCACTGCCGCCTTACAGCAGCATACTACAGCCCAGCACACACCACCTCCTGCTGCTTTTTCTACACTTCGACTGGCTCTCCCAAGCAAATACGCTGGTGACTCCAAGTTGTGCAGAGGATTCCTGACTCAGTGCACCATGCATATTGAACTTTTAAGTAGTCAGTTTGCCACCGAGCGCTCTAAAGTGGCTTTCATCATCAGCCTATTGGAAGGTAGAGCTCTGGCCTGGGCCACACCACTGTGGGACCGTGATGATCCTGTGGCTGCTAATCTCAGAATTTTCCTGGCCGAGTTCCGCTCTGTCTTTGAGGAACCTGCCCGTGTGTCTTCAGCTGAAACTGCTCTCCTCAACCTCTCTCAAGGGAGCTCCTCTGTTGGTGACTACGCCATCCAGTTCCGCACCCTGGCGGCAGAATTAGACTGGAATGAGGCCGCTCTAATAGCCACCTTCAAGAGGGGTCTGTCCAGTCGGGTGAGAGATGTGCTTTCCGCCCGAGACCTACCTACCTCCCTGAACGAACTCATCCTACTGGCCACCAGGGTCGATACTCGTTTTTCTGAGAGAGAGGAGGAGGTCTGGCATGAACGGCGACTAGGCCTGTCCCGTCGCCATTACCAGCTGGCGCCGGTCTTCCAGAATCCTGACGTTCCGGAGTCCCAGTCGACTCCTGAGATTCTTATGCAGGTGGAACGGGCTCACCTGACGCCTGATGAAAGACTTCGTCGTCTGGAGCTGAATCTCTGCCTCTACTGCGGTGGTTCGGATCACTTTCGGCTGAGATGTCCCCAACGTCCTCAAGCGTCCGGGAAACTCCAGCACCTAGGTCCGGTGGGAGAGGTCTCCCTGAGTGTGAATGCCACCTCTCCAAGTTTGTCTGTGCCAGTTTCCATCCAGACACCCTCAGGACAAACTCACCAGACTACTGCCTTTCTCGATTCTGGGTCAGCAGGCAATTTTATTGCAGCTACATTGGTCCAGAGATGGCGGCTACCCGTGACCCCACTAGCCAGACCCCTGACTATCTCCTCGGTCACGGGCGAGATTCTTACCGACCATGTGCACTACCAGACCGCACCTCTAGTCCTCCAGGTGGGCACTTCACATCTGGAAAAAATCTCCTTCTACGTCCTGCCCCATTCTTCTTCCACCATCCTCCTGGGACTCCCTTGGCTGCAATTACATGCCCCTAAACTGGACTGGAGAACCGGGAAGATTCTCAGTTGGGGTCAGGACTGTTCCAACCAGTGTCTGAGGTCACCTCAGCCCAAGCACTCTATGTTGTCACCCGAGCCCGCCAAGCCTTTGTCCGGCCTACCGGCGGAATACCAAGATTTGCCTGATGCCTCCTTCTGCAGGCAAGAAAGAGGGGGAGGCCAAAGGGGGGGGTACTGTCACGGCCGCGGCGGCGTCCTGTGTTCCGGGCCGCCGCCGCCGCGACCTCCTCCTGCCCCATGCAGCCGCCGGGGTCCTTGTGCAGGGACCCGGCGCTGCTGCTAGTTCGGCCCCTGGGGGCGCCTCACCTCTCCTCCGCTCCTGTCTCCGTCTGTGCCGGCCGGCGCGCGCGTCCCCGCCTCCTAGGGCGCGCGCGCGCCGGCTGTCTCAGATTTAAGGGGCCAGTCCGCCCTTAATTGGTTAGTTGCACCAATCACTCCCTATAAATCCCAGCATGCCCTGTCCCTTGTGTTGGAGCCTCTACATGCTTCCCATAGCGTTTGGCCCAGCCCCCTGTTGTTCCTGTTTCCTATCCGCTACCTGGTCCCTAGTCCTTGTTCCTGGTTCCTGCTCCCCTGTCACTTTATTGCTCCTGTGTTCAGCCTGTCACCTGCAGTTACGCCTACAGACCTCTGCCAGCACCATCTCCTGCCTACTGCTCCTGCCACGCCTCGCCTGCCGTCACTAGCAACCAAGCCAGGGGTAGCGACCTGGGGGTCGCCTGCCGCAGCAAGTCCATCCCGCCTTGCGGCGGGCTCTGGTGAAAACCAGCGGCCCCTTAGACTCCGCTCCCTGGTGAGGTTAGTGCCATCGCTGGTGACGGTCCAGTGGATCCACTACTCCAGGCGTTACACCATCCCACATTTATTACATCGTGAGTTATCTCTAATACCGATCCTTTCCATAAGAGCAGGAGTATAGTGGATTCTATGAATAATCTTAAATTGTGTCAGGTTGTGCTCAAGGCTCATGGATACTCTAGCAACACTACCTGTAATACTGTCCCAGTCTTCAGTGGACAAGGGTCCAATGTCACTCTCCCATTGTTTTTTTATAACCTTCCAACACTAAGTCAAATTTTTGTAATAGTAATATCTTATAAATTTTTGAAACAATGTGTTTTTACTCTTATCCCCATAATGTTGTGAATCCCTTCATTGAAATTAACCAAAAAAATGCTTTTATCATGTGTTTTCTCATATGCGCTTTTTAGCTGAAGATATCTTAATCTGTGTCCCCATTCATCCCCCCCCCCAACTAAGGACAAAGAGTCCATACCCTTTAGTGCACCATCTACAAAAAAATCTTTAACTTTAATACAATCCAACTTTTCCCAATATCCTTGTGACGGAATTTTCATAAATTCTACCATGTTCATGTTCTCCCATAATTCAGTGAATTCTAAACTCCCCTTAACCTTGCATATCCTTTTTATTTATTTCCAGACTTTACTACAGTGACTACCAAACCAATCTCTATTTATCGTTCTTACATGTATCCCGCTAACTCTAGTTGAGTGACAATATATTTCTTATTATCTTTAAAACAGCTTTCCTTCCACCACTTAGCCTCCTTGTGCGCCAGTAGAAATCCCAGTTGGTAAGATAAGTAAAACAATTTAAAGTCCGGAAGCCCAAACTCTCCCTTCTTCATGGGTGGGCAAAAATGTAGATATTTCAATCTAACTCTCTTTCTCCCCCATTTCAGCCCGTTCAAAATCCGCTCGATCCCCCGGAACCACCTGTCACTAATCCAAGAGGGAGCAGCAGCCAGGAAGAAGCCGATCTGGGGGAGCACCACCATTTTGATAAAGGAGAGCCTGGATGACATTGACAACAATATCTTACCCCAAACTACGATCTTATCTTCAACTTTCTTCAAAGCTGGCTTAAGATTGTATTTCACATACTGTTCGGGGGAAGATATTAAGACCACCCCCAAATACTCCAGCCCTTCACCTTCCAATAGTATTTTAAGGTTACCAGTATCTCCCACCACTGCCCCATCTAGCGGGAGAACCGAGGACTTAGTCCAATTTATCTCAAGCCCCGTAAAAGACCCCAATCTCGGAAAATCATGGATCACTGAAGATAGGTAAAGCTCGGGGCTGGAGACAAACAGGAGCAAGTCATCGGCATAAACGACATAAAGTCCTCTATTACCTGCCATAGATATGCCCACTCAACGCAATCAAAAGCTTTGGTCGCGTCGAGCCCCACCACCGCTCTGGTCTCCTCTCCCCTGATCTGCATATTCAGAAAGGCTCTTTTTATATTGTGGTGGACGGTCCTACCTGGCATAAAGCCGCTTTGATTGTCTGATATAATAGATTCCATAGCTTTCTCCAGTCTCTTCACTAATACTTTGGCAAATATTTTATAGTCAGTGTTAAGCAGTGAGATGGGGCGATAAGCCTCCATCTCAGTGCCTTCTTTACCCTTTTTTTTAAAAGAATAATACTAGTCTCTTCCATAGATGCTGGCAAAGACCCCTGTACACAGGATTCATTTAGAACCCGCAGCAGGAGGGGTAGAAGGATATTGGAGTAGCGTCTATATATTTCATATGGCAGCCCATCTGGGCCAGGGGCTGAATTCCCCTTAATTGAGGAGAGCGCCTCCTCTAGCTCAACCAGAGAGGGTTGAAATATTAGGAAGATTAATCTGACCAAGAAAGTCGGGGTGGAGATTCACCAGGTTAGGATTAGAGGAAGTATAAAGAGATGCAAAAAATTTCATGAATTCATTTCCAATCTGCTCTTGTGTGTGTTTCAGTACCCCATCCATACCCTTAATTACTTTGATGTCCTGTGATTCCCTCTGACTGCGGATAACACTCGCAAGAATTTTGCCTGGTCTGTTCCCTTCAGCGTAGGACCTCTGATCAAAAAATAAAACCTTATTGTGTGCCTTACGTTTCAGATAGAGGGCATAGTCCTCCTCGGCGGTTTTAAGCTGGTCTAAATGACCCTTTTCTGCATCCTCTGAATAGGCTAACTTGGCTACCTCGATGTTCCGTAACAGATCCTCCTCTTCCTTCCTGAAAACTTTTTTCTTGTAGGAGATCTCTTTTACATAAATACCCCTTATATAGGCTTTTAGGGTATCCCAGAGGCATTGAATAGAAGCTGAGCCCAGATTATGTTCTAAAAACTGCGCAATATCAGCAGACACCCTTTCCTGATTCTCCAGCAATTGGAGCCAGTGAGGATTAAGTTTAAAGATCCTTTGTACCTTAACCTCACTTGTGCTCTTAACTACCCAAATCAAGGGCGAGTGATCGGAAAGGGCTCTAGGGGCGTAGCTAACTCTTGAGATACTCCTAAGACCCATCCGATTACACAAAATCAGGTCTATTCGTGAGGCAGAATTGTGGGATGCACTGAAGCAGGAAAAGATATTAGCAAAGGGATGCATAACCCTCCACGCATCCCACAATCCGGCCTCAGCACAAAATCTCTGCTAGGGAGTTCCAGCCCTAACAGAGCTGCCCCTATCAGATCTACGATCCCTGGGCTCCATGGTACAATTGAAATCCCCATTCACAAAAAGATTAGAGTATTCTTTCCCGCTCGCAAATCTCAATAACTCCACCAGGATGTCCGTGGAGAAAGGCGGAGGAATATAGACGAAAGCCAGTACTGTACTAGTATTGGCCAAGTCTCCCCATATAAAAACAAAACGGCCCCTAGGATCAGACTTAACCTGCTTAATTACTATATCTACCTTATCATGGATCATAACCGTCACTCCTGCTGAATAAGTGGAGCCGAAGGAGTGTATCGTCCGAGATGCCCAGCGCTTGCTAATGCAAGCCGCATTTTTTCTCGGGGGAGATGGGTTTCTAACAATCCAACTGTTGCAGGTAGATATTTGGAGAGACCCAAAAATACGTTTACTCTCTTAAGACGGTCGTTCAGACCTCTAACATTCCAAGTGAGCACACGCACCATCTATGCAGTCGGAGGTAAAAAAGGAAAAGGGAGAAGAAAGATAAAAAAAAGAAAAAAAAAAGAAATGAGAACCCCCAAACCCCCCACTCTCTCCTGGCCGCCCCTCCGCCCCCCAGTTAGTCCCTAAATCCAATACAGCGACCACATACCTAGGCATATTACCCCCCACACACACACACACTCACCCCCCCCCACCCCCCACAAAGGAAACCAAAGATGGATACGGGAGGCAGGCAGCCCACCCCCTGCCTCCTACAGCCCCTCTCCCTCAAGCCAGCCCGAGGCTTCCTGTGCATAAAAAAAAAAAAAAAAACTTTATTCTTATAAAGAATCCTCCGTCTGGCACGAAAAAGGAGGGAAAAACTAATTTCAGCCTGGTGTAGTCTTCTTCTGACTCCCCCATAACTAGCCCGCTGTAACTGAGTTAATCTTGAAAAGTCAGGAAAAATTGCAACCTTGTTGCCATTATACATCAAGTCCCGCATACCTCGTGCTTGCCTTAAAATAAGATCCCTGTCTCCTGAACTGAACACCTTAACTATTAGTGTCCGGGGTGGAGACCCGGAGGAGGCGCTCTCAGAGGGACCCGATGTGCTCTCTCAATATGAAACATTGCTGATAACGCAGACTCTCCCATTATCTCTCTCAGCCATTTCAAGCAGAATTCTGCTGGGCGTTCTCCTTCGGTCCCCTCTGGAAGGCCCACTATCCTGAGATTACTCCTCCGGGACCTGTCCTCCAGATCCTGCAGTTTACCCTTGATATCAAGATTTTCTTTTTTCAAAAACTCAAACTTTCTTAATAGTTTGGGTTGTTTGATCTAGCACTGGGATCTCCTTCTCCACAAACCCCACCCTGTCCCTGACCTTATTCAGGTCATCTTTTATCAACATAATATCAGTGGAGATCTGAGCAACATGAGTGGAGAGTGTGGAAATAGCTTTAGTGCAGTTCTGAACCTCCGTCAGAATATCCGACAGTTCTGGTTGTGGATGCAAGCCACCCGTCTCTGCCTCCTCCCTGGCGTTGGACTCGCCCTCGGCCACAAAACTGGCACCAGGCGAGCCCCCCGCCAGAGCAAGAGATAATCTATCCTTGTTCCCTCCCTTTTTAGAGACCGGGGTGGTTTTAAGGAATTTCTCCAGCTTGTTAGCATCATTTTTGTCCTTTGCCAATTTAGCTGGCATATTTAAACAAGCAAAATCCAGTTACTGACAATGAGAAAGATACAGAGTATGCATATATACACAAAATAACCAGTTCTCCAGAACCGAGGGGCTCAGACATATAGATTTGGAATAGTCATCACCAAAAAAGAACCTGAGAGTAGATTACCAATTGTCACAAAGGCTGCAGTTCTTATGCCGTCAAAGCATTGGTGGCGTGTTTAAATGTGCTAGCGGTTCATGTTTGTACTTGCAGGTTGTTTCCTCCTGTGGTCTGCACTCTGATGTCTGTGCTCCTCATGAACAGTCCTGCGATTTCCACTAATTGTGACCTCTTTGCTGTGTGGCCTATAGCTGAAAAAAAACAACAACAGGGTAAGTGCTCTTAAAACCCTTATAGGCCAATGTGCTAAAGTTAAAAAAGAAGCACAGGGACCTATTGAATTTGAAACCGCAGAGAGGCATATACATTGAACTGTTCTTTGTGATGGTTTCACCCCACATGAGGTTCATAGAACAACATCTTTGTTTCACAGTAGGGGAGGATACACTCCCCCCCCCCCCCTCTGTATCAGGCTCCTCTCTGCTAATTAGGTATTCGCCCTGTTTGCAGCTAAAAATAATACATTTCCCGCAATCTGAACAGGATAGCCTCAATACTCCCATCAGTCACATTTCATTGCTTTATGGCATAGTATCAGGGAGAGGGGTGCTGCTACACACAGTTCCAGCCTGGGCTTGTAGATTAAAGCCTCCTCTTGGCTGTACCCAGGGTCGGAGGCTGGCGCAGATATTCACAAAATAGTGTCCTTCTTAATAGAGGGCCAGCCCCAGCTAAAGAATCAGCAAATGAAAACCACCATTAAACAAAGTATTGAGGCAAAGACAGTCTCGCCTATATCACAGGCTCTGAGGCAGAATAGTCTAGGTGCAACCTCATAACAATACGCTTGTGGGTCTTAATATGCAAGCACGTGGACCAAAAAAAATTGTTCAATTCAAGTTGGGGATTAGAATTACCACTGTCCAGCAGATGCACCAAAACATTAATCCTCTCCTTGTAGCCTTTTACCTTGTCCTGCTGCCCGGGAGTGACCGGCGTTCAGGTTGTTTCCCCGCCGCAGGGAGATACCTGCAGCTGATCGACCAGCTGACTCTTATATTGGGCTCAACCAGCTATGCAGACCAAAAGAATCGATCCCGGAGCACAGACCACTGAATTTCCCGGACCCCTGGGTTCCCGCACATGCCTCCACCATCCACTGAATTCTAGCAGTGGACATTACTATGGGAGCAGAGCATGGGGCATTACTTTGGAGGCACAGCAGGAGCATTATTACTATATGGGGGGACAGTAGGGGACATTATTACTAGTGATGAGCGATTACTGTTCAATCGAATAGATATTCGATCGAATAGTAAGGTATATATAGGTAAGGTAATAGTAAATATTCAATAAGCATTCAAATCCCCCATCTTCCATTTTTTACCTCCAAGTGGTCGAATAGATGTTTTTCAATAATCGAATACTTGTTCCCATAGACTTTAATGGGATCGAATATTCGATCGAATATTCGGGAGATATTCGTACGAATATCGAATATTCGAATATTTCACTATTCGCTCATCACTAATTATTACTACATGGGGGCGCAAAAGGGGACATTATTACTATATGGAGCACAGCGTGGAATCTTACATACAGGGGGCAACCTACCTATTCACTTTACTGTGCCTGACACTAAACAGCACAATTACTACTGAATGGGAACCTATAGGAGGGAAGAAGGGAAGGAAGTTGCTGAAAAAGTGCGGAGCCTAAGATGTTTGTCTGGCAGGTTCTGAGGAGATGAACTGTAGCTGCTAAAAATCATCATGGTGGCCTGGGCCTGATGGAGCAGAAAAGGAACGTGATACCTCAGATCAAAGAAGATGTCACCTGTGAGTCACTGAATGATGGTTTTTTTTTTGTATTTCTTTTGTAGAACGTCATTTGGTAGAGGTGCCCTGAAAATAGTAATAATACTCCTGCTGTGCCCCCATATAAGGTATCTCACTACATGGGGAGGTATCTGACTACATTGGGAGGTATCTGGCTACATAAGGAGGTATCTAGCTACATTAGGAGGTATCTGGCTACATGGGGAGGTATCTGGCTACATGGGGAGGTATTTGGCTACATGGGGGGTATCTGGCTACATAGGGAGGTATCTGGCTACATGGGGAGGTATCTGACAACATGGGGAAGTTATCTGGCTACATGGGGAGGTATCTGGACACATGGAAGAGGTATCTGGTTTCATGGGGAGGTATCTGGCTATATGGGGAAGGTATCTGGCTACATGGGGAGGTATCTGGCTACAGAAGGAGGTATCTGGCTACATGGGGGAGGTATCTTGCTACATTGGGCATGTATCTGGATACATGGGGAGATATCTGGTTACATAAGGAGGTATCTGACTACATGGGGATGGTATCTGGCTACATGGGGAAGTATCTGACTAAATGGGCAATTTATCTGGCTACATGGGGAGGTATTTGGCTACATGGGGGGTATCTGGCTACATAGGGAGGTATCTGGCTACATGGGGAGGTATCTGACAACATGGGGACGTTATCTGGCTACATGGGGAGGTATGTGAGTACATGGGGGAGGTATTTGACTACATAGGGGAGGTATCTAACTGCAGGGGGCATATTTACAGACAGCATATCCAGGGGACACATCTGGCTCAATGGGACCTGGCTGCAAGAGACATACCTTGGCAAAAGGGGTATATGTGGCTGCAAAGGATGTATTTGGCTGCAGGGAATCTGGCTCCAGGGCCATACCTAGCTGATAGGGGCAGGTGTAACTGCAAGCAGTGTATTTGGATGCAGGGGGCCTATCAGGATACAGGGAGTATTGTATCAAGCTACAGGGTGGGTATTATTACTGGCCACAGGGGGCATTATTATTGGATAATGGGGCATTATTATTGACTTGGGGGGCATTATTATATGACATTACTTGAGCATTATTACTGGGTCCTACAGATCAGTCACATTGTTATGGAGGGATCTGATCTGTGAATCAATTGCAGACAGAGATTTTAGCCAGAGTCTATGGCAGCAGTGTGATCTTGTCTTTATTAAGGATAGATTCTAGTGATGAGCGAGTACTAAAATGATTGGGTGCTGGTTACTCGAGCCGAGTATTTCCCGATACTCGAGTGCTTGTTTCGAGTAATGAACCCCATTGAAGTCAATGGGAGACTCGAGCATTTTTTGAGGGGACTCAAGTTCGGTAGAAAGAAGGTCGTGTGAAAACCTGTCAACCTCAGAAATTGATGGAAACACAACGGAAATGGACAGGAAACAGCAGGGGCAGCATGTATGCATGCCTCTGAGCCTGCCTAATAGCACCATTATGCCTAATTCTATGCAACAGCCTGGTTAAAACAGAGGTAGGCATAGGGACCACCCAAAAACTTAGCCTGACACAGCATGGCATTGAGAACACAGGGAACCACTAAAACAGAGGTAGCTTATCATGAACCACCCAAAAATTCAGCAGGACACAGCAGGACAGAGTGAACAAGGTAGAAGCGGTAGCCAGTCAGCCTTCCAAAAATTATACCAGACCTAGCATGGCAGTGAGCTCACAGAGAACTATTAAAAGTAAGTGAGGAAGAAAGTGAGCCTCCCCAAAATTAGGCCAAACACTGCATGGCATTGAGCACACAGAGAACTGCCGGGATCAGCAGTAGCCAACATGGAGGCCAGGCAGGAGCAACAGTAACCTACATGGAGGCCAGGCAGGAGCAACAGTAACAAACATGGAGGCCAGGCAGGAGCAACAGTAGTTAACATGGAGGCCAGGCAGGATCAGCAGTAGCCAACATGGAGGCAAGGGCAGGCACACCAGTAGTCAGTAGTAGTCAACATGGATTCCAGTTAAGGCCCAGCAGTAGCCAACATGGAGGCAAGAGCAGGCACCACAGTAGTCAGCAGTAGTCAACATGGATGCCAGTAAAGGCCCAGCAGTAATCTACATAGATGCCAGTTAAGGCCCAGCAGTAGCCAACATGGAGGCAAGGGAAGGCACACCAGTAGTCAGCAGTAGTCAACATGGATGCCAGTTAAGGCTCAGCCCAGCAGTAGCCAACATGGAGGCAAGGGCAGGCACCACAGTAGTCAGCAAAAGTCAACATGGATGCCACTAAAGGCCCAGCAGTAGTCTACATGGATGCCAGTTAAGGCCCAGCAGTAGCCAACATGGAGGCAAGGGCAGGCACCACAGTAGTCAGCAGTAGTCAACATGGATGCCAGTAAAGGCCCAGCAGTAGCCAACATGGAGGCAAGGGCAGCACGGTGGCTCAGTGGTTAGCACTGTAGCCTTGCAGCGCTGGAGTCCTGGGTTCTAAGACGACCAATGACAACATCTGCTAAAAGTTCGTATGTTCTCTCCATGTTTGCGTGGGTTTCCTCCGGGTACTCCGGTTTCCTCCCACACCCAAAAATATACAGATAGGTGAAGCGCTACGGAATCTGTGTGCGCTATACAAATAATAATTAAAAAAAAACAAGGGCAGGCAGAGCAGTAGTCAACATGGATGCCAGTTAAGGCCCAGCAATAGTCAACATGGATGCCAGTAAAGGCCCAGCAATAGTCAACATGGATGCCAGTTAAGGCCCAGCAAAAAGGAGGCAAGGGCAGGCACACCTAGTGAGGCTCCCTAAAACTAGGTCAGACACTGCAGGGCCTTGAACACACAGAGAGCCATTTCAAGTGAGTGAGGAAGCTAGTGAGGCTCCCCAAAACTAGTCCAGACACAGCATGGCATTCAGCACACAGAGAGCCATTACAAGTGAGTGACGAAGCTAGTGAGGCTCCCCAAAACTAGGTCAGACAGTTAAGGGCCTTGAACACACAGAGAACCATTACAAGTGAGTGAGGAAGCTAGTGAGCCTCCCAAAAATTAGGCCAGACAAAGAGAGCCAGTGAGTCCAGTGGCTGGGATATGTAGTGGACATGAAGCCGGGTGCTGACAGCTAACTGGCTAGGCCAGTTGTAAGTCAGCACTCACCATCAAGGGTACACTTGATGCCTCTGGACCATGGCTAGACAAAAAAAAATAAAATAAAACAGCTGGCTGGTTGGCGGGGGCGCAATCGACGGGCCCCCGGCAACCAGCCCCGCTCCTCTGCAGACGTAGTGTGACGTCAGGCAGTGAGGACACATAGAACAATACAGTCTTTTTTAGAGGCCCTGGAATTTGAGAAAACGGGGAACCATTAAAACAGAGTTAGCATATCATGAACCACCCAAAAATTCAGCCTGAAACAACATGGCGGTGAGAACAGAGCGAACAAGGTAGAAGCGGTAGCCAGTTATCCTTCCAAAAATTATACCAGACCTAGCATGGCATTGAGCACACAGATAACCATTACAAGTCAGTGAGGAAACAAGTGAGCCTCCCAAAAATTAGGCCACACACAGCAGGGCCTTGAACACACAGACAACCATTACAAGTCAGTGAGGAAGCAAGTGAGCCTCCCAAAAATTGGAGTGAGTCCAGGGGCTGGGATATGCAGTGGACATGAACCCGGGTGCTGACAGCTAACTGGCTAGGCCAGTTGTTAGTCAGCACTCACCATTAGGGTACACTTGATGCCTCTCGACCGGGGGTGGTGAGGCCCCGGCCACGACTAGACAAAAAAAATAAATTAGAACAGCAGGCTGGTTGGCGCGATCGGCGGGCCCCCGGCAACCAGTCCCGTTCCTCCGCAGACGTAGTGTGACATCAGAGCATGGCAGTGAGGACACAGAGAACAATACAGTCTGCTTAAGAGGATGGAATTTGATCAAATACACTTTCAATCCTTTAAAGAGTCTCTAAGAGACGGCAAGTGCAGTAGCCTGTGTATTAAAAAGACCTGGTCAATCCTGCCTTCAAAACGGCTAAAACATCCAAGGAAGGTAGAAGGTGCTGTTCAGCAGTTTGAGCACCGCCTGTTGGCGCTTACCCACGGCAGTGCTGCTACGCCTAAAAGTAAAATAGCCGTTGTATGGCTAGATCTAGCCTTAAGTGGCCATTACCGGCAAGGGCAGGCACACCAGTAGTCTACATGGGTGCCAGTTAAGGCCCAGCAACAATGAGGTAAGGACAGGCACACCAGTAGGCTACATGTGTGCCAGTTAAGGCCCAGCAACAACAAGGCAAGGGTAGGCACACCAGTAGGCTACATGGGTGCCAGTTAAGGCCCAGCAACAACGAGGCAAGGGCAGGCACACCAGTAGTCTACATGGGTGCCAGTTAAGGCCCAGCAACAACGAGGCAAGGGCAGGCACACCGGTAGGCTACATGGGTGCCAGTTAAGGCCCAGCAACAACGAGGTAAGGGCAGGCACACCAGTAGCCTACATGGGTGCCAATTAAGGCCCAGCAACAACGAGGCAAGGGCAGGCACACCAGTAGCCTACATGGGTGCCAGTTAAGGCCCAGCAGTAGCCAACAACCCCCAGCAACCTTTCGTTTTTCAATTTGACTGTAGCAGTTGGGGTAAAATTCCCTGCATAATGTAACTACTGACTTCTACCCCCGCCACCACCCTTTCGATTTTCAATTTGACTGCATTCCTTGCATATTGTGACCCACCACCTCTCCCCCACCGCTGTTTTGATTTTGAATTTGACTTTCATCCTTGAGGATCTGGCAATTGTCTCATGACTTGAGGGGTAGTGTACTACAAATCCTAGCAATACAGTGTAGTACCCACTAGTTTAGGGGGGGCTGTACGGTACAATCTGGTAGTGGCTGGACCTGGACACACGCTGGGATACCCCCTTACAATGAGCAGTGAAGTTTTATGCAGGTGCACTACAAATCCCAGCAATACAGTGTAGTACCCACTAGTTTATGGGGGGGCTGTATGGTACAATCTGGTATTGGCTGGAACTATACACACACGCTGTGACACCCCCTTACAATGAGCAGTGAAGTTCTATGCAGGATGCACTACATATCCCATCTATACAGTGCAGTACACACTAGTTTATGGGGGCTTGACAGTGCTATCTGGTATGGCCAACAACTGTACACATTTTGTCACCCCAATACAATGACAGTGAAGTAAGTTCTATGCAGGATGCACTACATATCCCAGCTATACAGTGCAGTACATACTAGTTTAGGGGGGGGGCTTGACAGTGCTATCTGGTATGGGCAACAACTGTACACATTTTGTCACCCAAATACAATGAGCAGTGAAGTAAGTTCTATGCAGGATGCACTACATATCCCAGCTATACAGTGCAGTACATACTAGTTTAGGGGGGGGCTTGACGGTGCTATCTGGTATGGGCAACAACTGTACACACTTTCTGTCACCCCAATACAATGAGCAGTGAAGTAAGTTCTATGCACTACAACTCCCAGCTATACAGTGCAATACACACTAGTTTAGGTGGTGCTATCTGGCATGAGCAACAACTGTACACACGCTTTGCCACCCCAATACAATATGAGCAGTGAAGTAAGTTCTATGCGAGATGCACTACAACTCCCAGCTATACAGTGCAGTACACCAGGACCACCAGCCCCAAAATCAAAAAGGAGTACACTGAGCACTTCTTAGGAGTGTGTATGCATAACCTAATGCCCCCTTTCTGCCAGCAGCCGGTCACCACAGTGTGCTGGTTAAATCGCGGTAGCAGCACTGCAACTCCCAGCCAGCACTCTGTAGTAATAGTATTAATAAAAGCTTTTAAGCCCTGAAAAGGGCTGTTTGTTTGTATTGCTAGTATATACCCTGCCTACTGGAACGCTAAATCCTACACTGACACTCTCCCTGAGCAGCAGCAGCTCTATCCCTGATCTCTCACAGCATGCGTCTGAAGCGAGCACTGCCGGCGCCAAGTTTTACATGGCAGGGTCATCTGATCTGGCCAACCAATCGCTGCTATCGACATGTATGGGTCCCACGTCATCGCAGGATGTACTAAAGAGTTTCCTGCATGTTTATTGGCTGCGAAAAAGTGCGCAAACTTACAGGAAACGGATGATGAGATTTCCTCGAGTATTCGCTCATCTCTAGTAGATTCACATGTAGCGAGTTCATAGCAAGATCCACTGCAATACTCTGTACTGTTATGGACTACTCTATAGCTCTGAATTCTCGCAGCAGATTTTTATTCCGCTGCGAGAATGTAGCCACTGCCTATGATCTGCTTAAGGCCTGGCAGCTAACTAGTTAATAATAGGCAGTGGCTACATTCTTGCAGCGGAATAAAAAACCACTGCGAGAATTCAGAGCCATACAGTAGTCCATAACAGACAGAGTTTTGCAGTGGATTTCACTGTGAAACGTAACTGTGAATCAGCCCTAAGACAATGTTTATTACCGATCACTTCCTTGGGGCTACTTGGCTTAAAAAGCTTGAGAAACACTGGTATAAAAGACAAATTACGTAACTTTCATAGTAAGCAAGGATTTGTTTACAGTTGTCCTGATTTTCAAGGGTATGCCAAAGTATAGCGTAGATTCATCAACAATGTGTTCTGTGTGTGGGAAGGGCAACTACAATTTCATGCAACTTTGAATGAAGTATGGGTGGAGCTAAATTTCACTCCTTCCCTTTCCTTTTGTCAGGAAATTATACACTTTAAATTTCATACTGAATAAAGCCATTAAGCAACCTAACCAACACCTGATTGGCTGTCAGATGTTTTTAACAGGTGTTGGTTACGGTGCTGATTACACTATGATTAAGCGTGCATGTGCGGGAAACACATTATTGCCTAACACAGCAAGATGCAGGATTTTATCTTTTTTGTCATGCAATAAAGCTTTTAACGGTTTAGGCTTTGTTCCCACTGAGCAAAACTATCGGAATGAACATGTTCATTCTTCAACCCGGACAAAGCAGGAGCCCGCGCCTCCCATAGACTCCCATTATGAGAGGGAGGCTAATGGCATTCCGCGGCGGACAATTCCGCCACTGAATTCCGCTAGTTTTGCTCAGTGGAAACGAAGCCTTAGAGTTCTGGGATCATCACTAGAACCTTTTGCCCTATTCAACATCAAAGGTTACTTCATATGTGACAGCCAGAATGTTAACTATGTACTGAAGTGCCCGTGTTGCCTTCTGTACTTAGGTGAAACATTACAAAAAATATTTGACAGAATTGTGCCACATAAGTCGACCATTAGTTGTAATTTACTGTTACTGTTACCGGTCCGCTGCCACTATGAGAAATGCAACCACAGCATTTGCAATACTCAGTATTTTGCAATACTCAGTATCACACACTGTGGAAAATTAGTGGATGGTCATCATTTTATGACAAATAATGGCCTTTATTTCATAACGGCCAATGTTTTAAAATAACGCCAATCATTTGCCATTAGATGGCGGCCATCCTCTAAACTTCAACAGTGTGTGAGCATAGCCTTTCTGTGTTTTCAATCCACTCCTGGTTTTGGTTGCAAATATGAGGACCAAAATACTGATCAAAAATACTGTGTGTGAACATAGCCTAAGGAAGGACCTACAGATATTCAAGTTTCCTGAGCCTGCAAGTCTCTAGCATAATAAAATGAATGGAGAGATCCTGCAAGGTAAAAAATGTAGCAATTGACACACTGAGGTTCACATACTAAGAATAACTGGAGGTGTTTTAATTATTCACTTATGTGAGCAATCTGATTATAATATATGAATGTATAAGTAAGGGTCCAAAGGCTACTTTACAGAATTTAATTAAAGTTCATCTTTTCACTGTGTTCTTTAATTACATTGTTCCCACCTGGGTAGTCTTTTTTACTTTTAGTAATCAGTATAGTATAACGGCATATCAAATGCTGTTCATGCTGTTCCATCACTCTTCAAATAGTATTAAAAAAAAATCTAGGGGTTCCCTGTATTTTATAATTAACAAGGACAGAGGTAGGATCGCTTGTCACAACAATGCAGTAAATAAGAACTTCTGAACACATTAACATTGTTAGTTGAGATTTACTTTATTATTAGACCAGACTATAATTTTGTGTTCACATGTAATAATTCAGTAGAGATGAGCGAGCACCAAAATATCTGAGTGCTCATTACTCGAGTCGAGTATTTTTTAAAACTCGAGTACTCTACCCAAGTAACAAGCCCTAATGAAAACAATAGAAGACCCGAGTATTTAACGAGATGCCTGGTGCCTGGTTAATTTGAAAATGACACTTTTGCCCCAGAGGGTTAATTTGATCCCATGGAGGTGAGACTGTGACCTGTTGGTGGGGGAGGGGAGGGAGCCGGTAAATTAAACTTACTGCCCGGGTCTTCTGTCTGTCTTCAGTTTTGCCACTTAGTCCTGCAGTCCAAACTCAGCTGTTGATTGTTTGAGCTACGATAGTGAAGACAGATAGAAGATTGCTTTGTTGCTTTGAGCTTTGTTTGATCTGCTCAAGCTGCCGGCCTTTTAGCCCTTTTTTAGCCCTTTTTAGCCTTTTAGCTTAGCTCCCTGCCACTCCTTCCAGGATGCCGGGAAAAACTGGATCCAATCCTGGAAAACTTCTATCAATTTCCCAGGATTGGATCCAGTTTTTTACCGGCACCCGGGGTGGAGCGGCGGGGAGCAGAGCAGTGCTGAAAGGCTAGCAGCTTGA
The DNA here is from genome assembly GCF_027789765.1 of Dendropsophus ebraccatus. NCBI lineage: Eukaryota > Metazoa > Chordata > Amphibia > Anura > Hylidae > Dendropsophus > Dendropsophus ebraccatus. The sequence continues at coordinate 69,615,028 of NC_091461.1, read as the reverse complement.
TGAGCGAAAAGCTGATCAAACAAAGCTACTCACTTCGTTTAGATGAGCAATTCACACATCTCTACTTATAAGTGTAGATACGATCCTCAGGTGAACCCATTTTCCTGTGGTTTATTGGCTTTTTTACGAAGTGTCACTTGGCATACACTTAGTGCCACGTACTGTATGCTGCTCTTTAATGTTTGAGGGGACAATATGGTTGTGAAAACTGGTAACCTGGCAGAACAAATTCTGGATCTAAATAAACAATTTCTAAATTGCCAAGTGAATAGGGTTGAGCTGAAATACAGCCCATGGACAGGAGTTGTACTATTTCTCGAAACATAAAAGCAGATCCTTACTTTTACTCTAATAAAACCCCATTAAGATGAGGTAATTTGAGTTATTACATATTAAGTAGAGATGAGCAAAGCAAATGAGGCAAAGCAAGATTCGCTGGGAATCACGCTGTCAATTCTCTTCATTTGCACAGCCAATTAACAGCGATTCGTTAAAAAAATTTGCTAGAAATGGCGGCCGCACATGTTAGCTTACAGTACAGTAGCTCGACGGGAGCAAGGGATTAACCATAATCCCTTGCGCCTGTCCAATCACCTGCAAGCCCCTATGTGATGTCAGCACCTCCCCGTCCCCCTCTATATAAGGTGATTCACTTCCTAGAGGCGGGCAGTGTGCTGTGTGTATAGTAGAAAGAAGGATCGCAGCAGGCAGTTAGTGCAGAGCAGGGAGAGGAATAGACAGATAGGGACAGAGAGGACCTCAAATATTCGTAAATGGTGTTTTTGCGAATATTTAGTTTACATTGGACCCATCTGCGCCTCTTGCATCAGGTGGGTGGGCAGGGGGCGTAATGGGGGGGGGGGCGGCAGTACGCAGAGGGGATGCAGCCGTATTTATAATATTTCCATGGGAAAATGTCAGTGAAACGTATGCCTGCTCTGAGATGGTGTAGGTTTAATTTTTTTTGCACAGAGGGGCTCCGCTGCGCACAGGATTTATGTAGAGGCATTGTGTCTCTACATAAATCATTAGAGCTCTGGTGCTGTAGGGACATTTTTAAGCCTGAGGCGAAAAAAAACAACATGCTGGACTTAGTGATGAGCGAGTACTAAAATGCTCGGGTGCTCGTTACTCGAGACGAATATCTCCCGATATTCGAGAGCTTGTTTCGAGTAACGAACCTTATTGAAGTCAATGGGAAAATTGAGCATTTTTGCAGGGGACCCAAGTTCGGTAGAGGGAAGGTTGCGTGAAAACTTGTCAACCTCAGAAAATGATGGAAACACCACGGAAATGGACAGGAAACAGCAGGGGCAGCACGCATGGATGCCTCTGAGGCTGCCTAATCGCAAAATTATGGGCAACAGTATGGCAGTGATCACACGGTGAAGGATTAAAACAGAGGTAGCATATGAACCACCCCAAAATTTTGCCTGACACAGTATGGCAGTGAGAACACAGGATACCATTAAAACAGAGGTAGCATATGATGAACCACCCAAAAACTTTGCCTAACACAACATAGCAACATCCAAAGAAGGTAGAAGGTACTGGTGAAAGGACGGCAGAGGACACCAGTAAGATGACATCCACAGATAATATGGTTCGAAATGGACAAGACAAGGATACTGAATTGGATTTGACTTTGAATTTGACTGTAGCAGTTGGGGTAACATTCCCTGCATCATGTGACTCACCAAATCTCCCCTCATCACTGTTTTGAGTTTGAATTTGAGTTTGAATTTGACTGTAGCAGTTGGGGGTTACATTTCCTGCATTATGTGACTCACCACCTCTCCCCCCACCGCTGTTTTGAGTTTGAATTTGACTGTAGCAGTTGGAGTTGGGTATGGCTGTCTCAGCACAATACTCAACACAACTGCAGAACTGATGTGGCTCAGGCATCCTGGTTGTAACTCCTTGAGGATCTGACAATTGTTTCATGCAAAGGGATCATCACTTGAGGTCCTGCCTTACTAATTATGTGCTGCCCAACAACTAGAATTGTCATTTGTTTCTTTAGTTTGAGCAGGGTCTGATTTTTTTCCTCTTTTGTTTTGTTATCATTTTATGCCAGTAGACAGACACAGGCCGGTATACAGACACACACAGGTCTGTATACAGACACACACTTAAGAACGGAATACTGACAAAGTTTACCACTCGGTTTCCAAATTGTACAAAAAAAAGAGTGAGAGAGAGAGAGACAAACACAGAATTAGACAGCAAAGTTTGCATTGTTCATTGTAGCACTATTTGGTAATAAAAGAAACACGTTTGTGCATTTTTATGTGACGATCCTTCTCGTATTTCATTTGGAAAGATGGGCAAGGTCAGCTTCCTTCATTTTATTTATCCTGTTTTTGAAAGGCAATTTTCTGCCATGTTCTGCCCCTTCACAGCCAGAGGATTATGTATCTCCTTACAGTGCAAGGATCTGAAGGCCCCTGTGGCAGGGAATGGGCAGACAAAACCAATAATCCACTCTTAAGGAGAGCTTCATCTTTCCAGAATGAGCAAAACACTGTGCAGTCTTTGTTACGATTTTGTAATAAATTCGTAATAAATTTGTAATAAATGTGCTCAGGATAGGTTTCAGAAAAGAGTTCCTGTGAGCGTTGTGGTCGTGGTGGATCTGACTCCCTTCTTTCCCTGGAGGGGCCAGGCTTTGGGGAAGGAGGTTGAGCTGCTGGAGCAAGGGTTCCACTCCCTTGGGTAGCGTGGGTGGACTGCGTGAAAGACTGGGTGGTGGATAAGTTACTGGACACATTATCTGCTATCCACTTGATCACCTGTTCACACTGCTGCGGTTTCAATATCGATCTACCATGAGACCCCATAAGTTGGGTGAAGAAGCTAGGGAGTAAACATCTGCGGTGTGCCACTGCTCCCTCCTCAATGGGTGCTGCTGTGTCATCCTGCACTGAACCACGGCCTCTGCCAACTGCATTGCTTGGAACCCCACGCCTACGCCCTCGACCCTTACCCCTGAAGTTCACCATTTTATGGACTGCAAATTATGGAGCTTAGATATGCCTTGCGTAAGAAATACAGAAATCAGGAAATATAGTAGAGGGCCCAGGTCCCAATAAAATAGTACTGAGCATTTCTTAGGGGGCTGTGTACAACACCTAATGTCCCCTTTCTGCCAGCAGCCGATCACCACAGTGTGCTGCTGAAATCGTGGTAGCTGCACTGCAAGTCCCAGCCATCAGTCTTTAGTAATACAATTTAAAAAAGATTAGAAGCCCTTATAAGGGCTGTTTGGTTGTTTCGCTAGTATTCCCTGACTACTGGAATGCTAATTCCCTCCCTAACGCTCTCCCTGACCAGCAGCAGCTCTGTCCCTAATCTCTTCCAGCATACGTCTGAAGCGAGCACTACCGGACGCAATTTTTATAGGGTCATCTGATCTGGCCAACCAATCGCTATCATCGACATGTATGGGTCCCACGTGATCGCAGGATGTACCAAAGAGTCTCTTGCATGTTTATTGGCTGAGAAATAGCGCCCAAATTTACAGGAAATTGATGATGAGATTTTCTTGAGTATCGCGATCTGCTCATCCGAGTAACGAGTACCATTGAGTACCCTAATACTCGAAAGAGTACCAAGCTCGGACGAGCATGTTCGCTCATCACTAATAATAATGTTTTGGGGGTATGGGTTGCAAGGTACACATTCTGGAGGCATTGAGCTGCTGTGGATTATAAATGCCTGTGTTGCAAATGATTTAATTAGTGTAGTTAGTAAATCTGAAGATGCGGTTCTTTAAAAGTAGCAGTTTAATACACTGTCATAAACCGCACTTTAAAAGTATGAACATTGACTATCTGCATTTCCTAGTTGTCAGGGCCTACTCTAGGTCTTCTGCTGTCTGAGGCGAGACTGGAAATAATGCCCCCCTTGTGATTCATTACCCCACCCAGTCTATTGAAAATCATAAGTAAGTAAGGGGGTGTGCACAAAACCTGCAGCTTATAATAACTGCATACTGTATACACAATCCAGCTCCAACATAAATCACAGATCACCGTCCCAGCACTACCTTCCACGCTTGATGAGGACAAGAAAAAAAAAGTATCTAAGTCTCCAATTTCACCAGGGTGTAAACAATTCTTCAGGGATAGTGATCACTTGTAGTGTAGTGATGTCTGAAAACATATAACAATACCTGCACAGTGTCTGAAGTCCTGGCTTCCTTGTATTCTTTTTCTGTGTCCAGCTATCAATTGGAGTTCATGGGGTCAATGAAGTCAGTGGTGTAGTACAATTTATGGCCACTCCATAAAATCTGCCGCCCCTACAAACCACTACAAAGCTGCCGCCCTGAGCAATAAACTCATCTTGCCTCATGGCTAAAGGGGCCTTGCAAAGTGGATTATCATATTAATGGGGGTGTAAAGGGGAAAATTACTTTTTTTTTTTTTTATTTAAATAATTACGGTGGGAAAATATTTTTATGGGGACTTTTCCAAGTGCCTGTTAGCTGACTGACTACTGACTGCCGTGGAGCAGGAACTATGGGGCATCCATTCCACTATAAAAGCCTGGCTAATACTCACCTGACCACTCGGTCTTACTGGGAGCTGCAACCTTAACCTGATAGGATGGCCACCACCATGACGCCATGTTCCACTACTTTCACCCCCTTGACTGCTACTTCTCCTGCTGCCACTGGCGAAACCCTGAAAAGGGCTAGACTTCTTTAGACACTTTAACATCCTTGCAGAGGACAATTTATTGCAACACAAGGGGAGGAGAAAGTGTTTGAAGGGTGATTGGAACTTATTAAATGGTTTTTACTAAGGGATAGGGTGTTTTACATTATCATAACAGGATGAGGTGCTGGAGGCACACAAAGAGTTGCCTTAATACTGGCCCTAATTCCAGCATGATGAATGATACAGAATGATGTGACCTCTATTCGGCCGTGGTGGTACAGAAAAAACAAACTTCCAATCGAATTGAAATTTAATTGAAAAATTAAAACTACTTTTCCTGCGTAATCTCATTGACTTTTAACCTTTAATAGATATATAATAAAACCAATTAAAGTGCTATATGCTTGGAACAACAACAAACACCTGTAAATGTGGTAAACAACCCTCAGGTAGATAACAGGCAACATTCAATCACATTACCTGTCTAGTCTCTAAATATATTTGGTACAAAACTCAATCGTGTCTGGTAAAAAAATAAAACTCTTTGTCTCTATGCGTTTCACCTACGTGTTGACGTGGGATCCTCAGGAGCCCGTCACTCAAACACAAGAAAAATGGATAATAAATAATGATATTAAACAAATAACGACTGTTAGAGGGTGTGACAAGAGGGACAAGCTATATTTTTAGTGCAGATATAGTGTCTCCCACTATACGTCACCCACTATAAGCACTTATTGCGTCCCACACTTGGTGTTCTTACTCTGTTTATATCATGCAGTTGTAGACACCAATCAGATTCCGCCTTTTATTTTTCAAAGAGTCTGTGAGGAATGAAAAGTGGAATTTGATTGGTTGCTAGGGGCAACTGAGCCAGTTTCACTTTACACCATATTTGATAAATCTCCCCCATAGGATGCAAAACATTGCCAAATACATCTAATAAATATGTACAGTACTAGTTACACAGCTCAGACAACATATGACTACTGATCATTGATAACCACTAGATGGTAGGAAATCAGATGGAATAAAGCTTTGTCGTTAATGGGACGACTCACAACCCCCCTGTCTGTACCAGAGCGATAATGTAGATTCACCTATGGCATAGCAATGATCAGTGTATGCAATCACATGTAAAAGTCCCCCAGGGGGACTTAAAATGTGTAAAAAATTTTTTTTTTAAATACCCCAAAGCCCCTCCCCCAATAAAAATAAAATCACCCCCTATACCATTATACAAATGAAACACGTAAAAATTATTTAATAAATAAACATATTATATACCATAGCGTGCGTAATTGTCTGATCTATTAAAATATAACAATTGTCATCCCATACATAGAATAGTGTAATAGCGAAAAGAAAAAAGCGCCGCGATTGCTAAATTTTTGTTACATTATGTATAAAAAAAAATTATAAAAAGTGATCAAAATGTCTGATCTACACAAATAGGGTATTAATAAAAACTAGAAATCATGGCACAAAAAATTACACCCCATACAGCTCCGTAGGTGAAAAAATAAAACCGTTATAAGAGTCACCACAGGGCCATTTAATTCTTTAATAATTAATTAATTAAAAAAAAAAAAGAATCTGTGTAAACTGCATATGGTTGTTTTCGGACTGACCTATAGAATAATGAGGCCATGTCGCTTTTACTGTATAGTACATTACGTAGACACAGGAACCCCTAAAGGTTACAATATTGCATTCTTAGTTTCAATTTCACCAATTTATATTTTCATAAATAATATTTTTGGGGTTCCATAATAAATGTTATGGTAAAAATAAAATTTGTTATAAAGTACACTTGTTCCTGAAAAAAACAAGCCCTTGCATGGCTCTGTAGATAGAAAAATGAAAGCTTTATAGCTCTTAGAAGGGGAGAGAAAAAAAAAATATGCAAAAATCAAAATTGGCACGGTCATTTTGATAATTTTGGGTTAGGTTTTGAAGGGGTTATATTAAATTAATTGAAATTGATATAAAATTAACTCTTAAAATGATGCGACCTAAATTGACTGGGGATATAAAAGTTGCCATACAAGGGGAGGTAAAAAGGTACTTGGCACCTGTGATATGTTTTATGAGAAAGATTTCCTATTTTATGCTGCTAATACAACAACGTCCACTACTGTCCTCATAGTAAATTGATATTACGACGCTAATCCACCAAGGTCCACTGCTGTCCATGGCCGAAATTAAATGATTGACTGGCTGTCATTTTTTTCAATTGTAATTTTCCAATATTTGACACTCTAACAACATCTGTTGAAAATATCACTAATATTTAACCCCTAGACGACCCTGGACGTACAGTTACGCCATGGAAGTCTGTCACCAGACGACCCTGGATGTAACTGTACATCCTGGGTGTTTCTCCTGCTATGAAGCATGCACCGTTAATGACAGGCTATAGCGATCGCGCTGCAGCGTGTCATTAGCTCCTTAAACACGGCGATCGCTGGGCGGCTGCATCGTTTAAGAGTAAGTGACACCCCATAAAGCCCCGTAGGTGAAAAAATAAAACCGTTATAAGCATCACAATAGGCCCATTTTATTAATAACTAATTGCCAAAAAAAAAAGAATTTCATTAAAAAAAATATATATATATATATTACAATGTGTGTAAACCTGCATATGGTTGTGTTCGGGCTGACCTATAGAATAGTGGTATCATGTCGCTTTTACCATATAGTGCATTACGTAAACACAAGAACCCCCCAAACGTTACCATATTGCATTCTTTTTTTACAATTTCACCTATTTATATCTTCATAAATAATAATTTTGGAATTCCGTCATACATGTTATGGTAAAATGAAAGACGCCATTACAAAGTACAACTATTCCTGTAAAAAAACAAGCCCTTACATGGCCCTGTAGATAGAAAACTGAAAGTGCTAGAGCTCTTAGAAGGGGAGGAGGGAAAAACGAAAACACTAAGATCAAAATTTGCGCTGTCCACTCGGTAATTTTGGGCCTGGTCCTCAAAGGGTTAATAATCCCCCTATTGTAGTTACTATAAGTTGGCTGTTTTATTGAGATTCATTTGTATTTGATTGGCAAATTTGATCTAATCCAACCTATAATTTTCAGCTGCTTCGCTCATCTCTAATTTTAAGCATTATTTTCATATATAAAGTATACAAATTAGCTTTTCATCCTTATTTTTGTAAAATGTACTGTTTTTCACAGCATTTAACCCCTAGACGACCCAGGACGTAGAGTTACGTCATGGAAGTCTGTCACCAGACGACCCTGGACGTAACTGTACTTCCTGGGTGGTTCTCTCCGCTTCATAGGAGGTGGGGGCCGGCTGCAGTGAGCAGCCGGAACCTCACCGGTAATGACACGCTGCAGCGATCGCGCTGCCGCGTGTCATTAACCCCTTAAACGCCGCAGCCGCAGCGCGACCGCGGCGTTTAAGTGTAAGTGACAGGGGGTTTCCCCTGTCACTTACCGATCGGGACCCCCGCAGTGTGACTGCGGGGGTTCCGATCGTTGAAACGGACCGCCGGAGGTCTCTCACCTGCCTCTGTGCGGTCCGATCGGCGATCTGCTACACTGAGCCTGCACAGGCAGGCTCAATGAGCAGATCGCTGATAACACTGATCAATGCCATGCCTATGGCATAGCAATGGTCAGTGTAGAAATCAAACTAGTGTATGTAAAAGTCCCCCAAAGGGACTTCAAATGTATTAAAAAAAAAGTTCAAAACACTATTACACTACCCCAAAACCCCTCCCCCAATAAAAGTTGAAATAACCCCCCCTATCCCATTATATAAATAAAACATATAAAAATAAATAAATAGATAAACATATAATATACCGTAGCGTGCGTAATTGTCCGATCTATTAAAATATAACAAGCGTCATTGTGATCGGTGAACGGCGTACACGAAAAGAGGGAAAAAAGTGCGCGGGTTACTGATTTTATGTTACATTTTATATTTAAAAAAAATCAATAAAAAGTGATCAAAACGTCCAATCTTCACAAGTATGGTATTAATAAAAACTAGAGATCATGCCGGAAAAAATGACACCCCATACAGCCCCGTAGGTGAAAAAATAAAACTGTTATAAGTGTCACAATAGGCCCATTTTATTAATATTTAATTGCCAAAAAAAAGGATTTCATAAAAAAAATATATATATAACATTAGAGAATCTGTGTTAACCTGCATATGGTTGTGTTCGGACTGACCTATAGAATAATAGTATCATGTCGCTGTTACCATATAGTGTATTACGTAGGCACAGAAACCCCCCAAACGTTACCATATTGCATTCTTTTATACGATTTCACCTATTTATATCTTCATAAATAATATATTTGGAATGCCATCATACATGTTATGGTAAAATGAATGACGCCATTACAAAGTACAACTATTCCTGTAAAAAACAAGCACTTACATGGCTTGTAGATAGAAAACTGAGAGTGCTAGAGCTCTTAGAAGGGGAGGAGGGAAAAACGAAAACACTAAGATCAAAATTTGCACGGTCCACTGGGTCATTTTGGGCCTGGTCCTCAAAGGGTTAATAGAATTGTACAACTTGAGTGATAAAAACATCCATGATAAAATTAAAGACACTTTTTGGTTATTGAAAAAAACTTAAAGATTAATTAGCTATTAATTATTCAATTTTTCACACTTAAGGCAAGGGAGCCTCCTGAGCTCTCATTTCTAAGATGTCAAGAAACTGTCAGCTAACAGCTATTTATTAACAAATGTACTGCTCAAATGGGTCAAACAAAACTCTATTCAGCTAATAGATTGAAGCCAGCGGCAAGCGTGTAAGTCTCATGCCTCCTCTTACTCTAGACTTCTGTTAAATGATGTTAGAAGGTCTCCTGGAGAAAGCCCCCAGTAGTGGCTTAAAGCAATTAGTATGACGATGTAAAACAATTAACAGTCATTAATTATCTTTATTCCCATGGTAAACTTGTTAAATAAAAAATTACAGCCTTATCTTAGTTACGTAATGGCCAACTTTTAGCCATCTGTTGTACATTAATTACATATAAAGGGGTTGTTACATTATGACAACCACTGCCCATATAACCTCAAAGGGTATCCACACACCCAACAGGTGTACCCCATCGGACCCCCTTATATTAGCCAGGCAGGAAGCATGAAACACAACAAAAATAGAGGGGCAATTTATAATAAGCATTTTGCTTAGCAAGAACAGCTGATTATCAGTAGACCATTATAATTGATTTAGAATAAAAAGTTCATGTGATAATAAAACAAACTTTTAAAGTAAAATTTTATAGTCAAACCTACTATACTAATTTTTTTTAACATTAATACCTCCATTAACCAGAACCACTCCATTCCTTCCCTATGCCAGCCACGCTCCTCCTCTTTTTATTTTATTTACAGCCCTTTCACTATTCAGGGCAAGATTTGGTGCAGCGGAACTAATGAATGTCCTTAGGATCCAATGCAGAGTTCTCAGGGGTGCTGCAGTGTCAGTATCACTCCAAGACAGGAGATTGAATAGTATTAAGAAGTATTTATTTAGTGCCTAGCAGGAACACAATGCGTTTCGGGGTACTGGGGACCCATTTCTCAAGTGTGCAAGACAGTAACCATCTTGTACACTGTCCAGCATACAGTGGTTTTACACTACACTTATAACTGTCAATGGTGAATTGTGTCTAAAATATTTAATTTTTTCCTATTTTTTGAGCAAATCTTGGAAAAAAAATGTTTCTGTTGTTTTATGGAAGGCTGTTATTTGTATTTTGCCACTGACCTTGTTTTCCAGACATACTGTCATGAATACATACATCATTTATCAGTGTATGATGACATTGAATTCTGCTGAATTCATTTTATATGTCTAAAGTTAATTTCAGAATCCACATTTGTCAAAATAGCTTCATTTCCCACTGAGTCAGCAAAGGCTAAGTTCAGAGAAGAGAAATAAGATCAAATACTCCATCATTAAACTAGCATCATAGGCAAAAAAACAAAACAAAAGAAAGCAAAATACTTAAGAAGCATATTTATTGACGTCTACTTCCTAATCAGAGAATACAAATATTGGCAATAAATAGAAAATTACCCCAAAACACCAATCTGTGGCTTAGATCAACTGCTTAATTTTGTGATATTATATTTTTGCTGCTGGTAGCAGTTTTATAGTTTGCCCAACAACAGGGGCTGCAGCTGACAACTTCATTAATACACACTATTACCAGATTTGGTTTTAAAATTAACAGATAAGCAATGTTTCTATCACTTATCCTTATTCATTCCATTGTTCATGTAAATTAACATTGTAAGGTAATGTGTGTTATGCTGGGTTCACATTACGTTTTTTTTTTTTTAACAGACTCAAAAATGAGGTTGAATATGTTTTTGTGTAAGTTAAAAAAAAAAAACAAAAAAAAAAACGGATGTTTTTTTTCCCCCATTTCAAAAACAGATGAAAAAAACTGATTGCAAAAAAGTGTGAACCTATCCTTATTTTTTTTTTTTTTCAGTGATATTCTTGCTGGTGAGATTTTCCTGTATGCAGTTGTGTTACCGGCCGTTCTGTGACTCAGCCGGGTTACAGAACAGCTGGTGTCAGAGAAGATCATGCTGGCCGGTACTGCAGTACCGGCTGGATGACCTTTACTTTTGATGAATTGGTATACGGGCGCACCCGTGCGCACCCGCATCCCTATATTCACACTGCACACACTGCGGCCGCTATTCAATTGCGGTGCTCCTAGCAATCCCGATTGGAATGTATACTATGCGTATTCACTCCAGTCGGGACTCCCTCAGCTCCAGCCCAATGTAAGTTCAGTAGTAATCATGGCCGTTGTTGAAAATCGGCAACAACTGCCATGATTGCTACTGAACTTATGTTGTGTGAACATAGCCTTAAAAAGGATAATTATTCCAACATAAGGCACCATGAAGAGTCATACATTCACATGGTCCCTAGCATGTGAAGCAGTCCAGAAGGGAGTGTGTGGGGGTTGAAGCCATGTTGGGTGCCCAATCATGGAGGTTGTTATTCTCAATTGGCATTGTCTGGTCAGAGCATGATCACCGTGGCTGAGGTCTTTCCACCATACCTCCCACACTCCTTGAACTGGCACAGTGATGAAGGTTTTGCAAGTAAAGTAATAATGGTGGTAGTAGTCCCAATGTAAATGTCTCATTGTAGATGTAAGATGAGGTGCCCTTAATTGTACTCATACTGGTCATTCAGCCCCCTAAATGCCACAATCAATACACAACTTTTAGAGGATTATCTGACAGGTACCCATGCTGGTAGATCTCTAATTTGGCACTCTACAATGCAACTGCAGGGTGCGGATTGGTTAACTTACAACAGAACATTTTCTTGAAAGAGTAAATAAAATAAAGTTCTAAACAGGTTTTGGTAGCACAGCCCCTGTTCACTTGAAAGATTTAACAAAAATAATAATAAACTTCGTAGTAATATCTGGCGTAAAAAAAATTAAATAACTGGAAAAATGCTGGGGGGGGGGGGGGGCTTTTAAGTATGCCCAAAAATGGTACTTTACCCCTCTCTAATAATTTCGTATTAGTGAAAAGTTGCTATGATGTTTATAATATAGTTGACAAAAAAAGGATAGTAGTAAATACTTTATTACAATTCAATAAGAGACAAGATCTCCCAATTTAATCTTAGTATAACATTGTTTTTTTTATTGTCATAGCAGAAATAAGTAAAACAACAGACATGCAGAATTTTTTTTTTTTTCCTACTCACTTAATAGATTTGGGATTTTACAGTCCCTCACTAAGTTTTTCTTTGTCTGTTATTTGTTCTGCTTTATGTCTTTTTCCTGTTTATTGGACAGGGTTTATTTTTGTGTTTATCCTTTGAGATAAAAAGTGAATATTACATTTTCATTACTGTTACTATTTATGGTTTGGAAACTAGGAGTACTTGCAGATTTACTTCTCAAAAGTGTTAAAAACCAAGGAAGAGGACCCTTGGGTTCCAAATCATATCTAGCCTGCTTTGTACAACCAGTACAATACTGCCTGGCTTAGAAAATAGTCTAATTCATATATTGAGCTCTCAGAGCTACTATTAAGTTTTTTTTTGCGGTTATTCATCCTACTGCATATTTTATTTCAGCGCCCTTTACAAGTCAATAATGTCAATCTAAAAATTTAAATTTCATTTGGAGTTTTTTTTTTTTCTACCAGCAACTTTGTATATATAGTATCTATTACTTCTTGCTTTTTCACTTTTCCTTATTGTACTAAAATGTGTACTTTTTCTTGAACCATTTTGTGTAGTAATTAAGTCATATAGATGTAGCGTAGCAAAGTGTAGTATCCTACTACATATCTTCTTCTTCTTTCTTTCTTTCACCTAGGCAAAAGTGTTTTCTCTACAGCAGGGGTGGGGAACCTTTTCTATGTTGAGGGCCAGTCGGGCATTAATAAATTCATTCGAGGGCCGCATACTGTGCGTGGCAGTTAGTAGCGTGGGTTTGCAGCACCCGGGGCAAGGCAAAGTATTGTTCCCCTAGTGTCCCTGCTATTGTAATTAACCCCCAGTGATGCCCCTTGTAGTCTACTTAACCCACAAGTCATGCCCTTTGTAGTCTAGTTAACCCCCCAGTCGTGTCCCTGGTAGCCTAGTTAACCCCCCCAGTCATGTCTCTGGTAGCCTAGTTAACCCCCCCAGTCGTGTCCCTGGTAGCCTAGTCAACCCCCAGTCATGTCCCTGGTAGCCTAGTTAACTCCCCAGCCATGTTCCTGGTAGCTTAGTTAACCCCCCAGTCATGTCCCTGGTAGCCTAGTTAACCCCCCAGTCATGTCCCTGGTAGCCTAGTTAACCACCACCCCCAGTCATGTCCCTGGTAGCCTAGTTTACCCCCTCCAGTCATGTCCATGGTAGCCTAGTTAACCCCCAGTGCCTGTCTCAAATAAAAACAAAAAAACAAAACCATCCCACTCACCTTTCCTCCGCTCCCACGCTGCCCAGGTCTTCTTCTCTCCCCTCTAGCCTATGCCCGTCATCGCGTGGCCTGAAGGAAGACATGCGCCGCTCTGGTGGGGAAAGGACTGGCACTCACAGCATCCTCCTGTGTCACAGATACAGGAAGATGCTATGAATGCCGGCTCCTGCGCCACTAGAGCGGCACGCACATCACAGGGGAGCCACAGGCCGCAGGCTGCAATGAGAGGTCTCAAGATCCGGATGCCGCCCACGGGTCGGAGGTTCCCAACTGCTGCTCTACAGTGTCACAGTTAGGACAGTAACCGGCCGTACCTTACTCCAACCATTAGGAGAGCTGCAGTCCACACAGGTTTAGCTACATTCACCCCTTCCCTCTATAGTATGCATTTCCATTGGTCTAAGTTAGTTAGTGCCTGGTTTCAGACCAGGCAGGACGTGCTATACCTGTCCTCCAAATCTAGCTCTAGACAGAGAGGAGAGTGGACGTTCTTACACTTGCTCCAGACAGTGAGTTACCCAACCCTAATGGGTTGCTAGACCGAACCCCCAGAGAAGCTGGAAACAAGGGAGTCTCATTCCTTTTTTTACGCCATACATTATTCTAGTTTCAGGGAAGTCAACCACCTAAAGAAAAGAGAGGAACACTAAGGCTGTACCCACAGTAGACCACAGTGCAAGGTCAGCCTCTCTCCACTGATTTACGCTTGGCTGAGTAGGAAGGATGCTACTATCCAGCTCCACCCAGTGACAGGAGACCTGGGATTCGTACTACCCCATTAGGATGGAAACTCGACACTGAGGGGCAGAAGTCCGTCATATACGCGGAGATCATATATACACTGTAGAGACACTTCGCCATATCCTGACAGAGTACTCACTAATTAGGCAGGGCCCCTCCTATCCAATCCCTGACACCTTCTACTGTTAACTTCTTCTATCAACTCACCTATTTACTTGCTCCTATTGCTACTGTTGATTTTTTCACTAAGTACCTAAGCACTGTTTCTGTTGTTATTGCACAAAGATACTTACTATAAGTAAAGTTTGGACTATGTTTAAGCACTTCATGACTGAGCCCAGTGAGGCACAGATGTTCTGTTCATATTAATGCAATGTTCCTCCCCGCCTTCTAAGAGTCATAGTGCTTTTATTTTTCCACCTTTAAGGCTGGTTGGGGTCATTTTTTTGCGCCATGATCTCTAGTTTCATATTGGTGAAAAAGAAAAAGTTTGATTGCTTTTTATACATTTTTTTTCTGATATATAATTAAAAAAATAGCTGGCTTCTTGCAAAAATTGTTCTTTTAACTCCTTAAGTACCCATGACGGAACAGTACATCATGGTGTCCTTAAGGGGGTACAGAGAGGGCTCACGAAATGAGCCCTCACTGTACCATGCCACTTCTGGCTGCTATCAGCAGCCAGGAACAGTAACACTGACAAAACTGACAGCAGCATTTAAATGACAGTAAATAGCCTTCCCCTGTGGTCTAGAGACCAAGCTGTCATACTTACCAGCCCAAGTCTCAGCAACAATCTGACCCTGGTCCCAGCAGCCCCTGCATTGATGTACTGCATTGATCCCTATCAGTGCAATCAGTGTATTGAAATGTTTTTTTTTTTATTATTAAAAAAAAATCCCATCCCATAATCATATAATAAAAGTTTAAATCACCCCTTTTTTCTTTTTTTTATAAATAACAAAAATGTAAAAAAAAAGAACATATTTGTTATCGCAGCATGTGGAATCACCTAAACAATTAAATTATCATTATCCTGAGCTTGTGCGGTAAATGACGTAAGCACAAAGAAATGATCACATTCACATCCAGAAAAACGTGAATAAAAAGTGATCCAAAAGTCGCATATACGCAAGCAAGATACCAATAAAAACTAAACTTTGTTTTAAGACATTGTGGGTTGCCTATCCAGCATTCATTATAAGCCATTGCAGCCTTTGGTATTTTACCCTGTCGTTGTATTGGAAAGTATGGCCTTCTTTGTGATATCACCTGATTTTTATTCCACTCTTAACAAATTCCTTTTAAAATACAACACACATAATGTACACCGAACAATGAATATCCCATACTTTTGTGTAATACAGTTCATAACAGTCACACCATGTTTTCCGATTTTATCACTAAATGTACATGAACTAAACAATGATTAATTTCCAAATGAAGCTTTGAAATGAATCTGTGATGTATAATATATAGTAGCTTTTATACTTCATTATAGTAACTGATGAAGGGTTGTGTTTTTCTGCCCATTAATTGTCGCTGATTATAATTAATAACAGTGAGTAATAATTATATGTTCATTAGAAGGTGATACAGCAAATCACTAGTAATTAAACATGATGATGACACTAATTAATGCATATGTCAGATAATCACATGACCAAGAAGTTATCATTTAATCCATTTGCTTGCTGTGACAATTGGAGTACCAGATCTTTTATTTAATTTTTTTAGCGTTTCTATGTACGCTCAAATTGCTTGTGTAGTTATCTTTTCTAATTTTGTTACAGATTATTATGCCGTCATCTATGTACCGTACTTGTAAAAGAAGCCAAATGTAAGTGGTGGCTTTGTGGTATAGGGCCAGATAGGGATTACCTTGCTGTGGAGATCGGGCAGCAAATAAACTGACAAAGAGGGAGGATCTATCAATGTTTTGTGTATAATTGTTGAACATTTTTGAGCAATCACCTCTTTGTCAATGAGCAAAGTTGGATGCAGGCCTAGGGAGTCCTGGAAAACATTGATACAGCCTAATAATCGAGGTTTGCTCATCCGTAGTCTTAAAGCGTCACCGTCATTATAACTATCAAAATCTAAATCAACAGTGGATGTGAAATAAAGCAAGTTTGCAATTTACATTCATTATTTTTGTTTTAGTTATCAAGCTTTAAAACCAAGCTGTACTTACCAGAACGCACAATGCTGAACTTACCAGAACCTGCAAAGCTGAACTTACCAGAAATCCAGGTCCAGTCTCCTGAAGGCAGATTTTTAGTCTTGTGCTGCATTGAGCTGCTCAGTACAGCGTGTCGCGGTTCAATGCATCTATCAATCGAATAAGTGATACATTTTCTGCGCAGATGGCTGAGACTTCCCGTGTTAAGACTCCCCCCCCAAAAAAAGTGCAATGTTTCCCATGATAACAAAAAAAGTTAATGTAAATTGCAAACGTTTTTTTTTTTCCCATATCCCCTGTTGATTTAGATTTTGAAAGTTTTAACGGCAGTGACACTTTAAGTAAACCCTTGCCAGTGTAAGATTACATTGGATATATATGGAGGCATGTAGATCTGAAACTGCCAATGTGGCAGTCTCAGCAATCTAGAATTTCACTACAATGTTAGCAAAATGGCATGTGGAGTGGCCATTCCCTCTCCGTGTGGAGCTATGCCTCCTCCTACAGTAAGCAGTGCAGGGAGCGGTGCAGATCTGCAAACTTTTTTGTGCAAGATTGATTAGACAAAAAACATGTTTTAGTATATGGCTCCAATCAGTAAAAAGAGAAAACCTAAATCTAGGTCAGGAACGGGGAACCAAAGCAAAGCTTTGGCCATCCAGGCGTGACGGAAATTGTAGCTTTGGAACAGCTGCAACGCTGAAGGTTCCCCATCCCTGATCTAGGTGATACATTCTCTTTCACATTTGACACCCGACCAGATTGTGATTTTCTTTTAACATAATGTCTTAACATCTTTAACTGCAAATGAAAAGTTATAGTAACAGCAACTATATGGAAAATACGTAGGAGTTCTAATAGCAATTAACATTTCACATGCAGATGAAAGATGAAGAGCATACTTGTGCAACAGTTGAATGTAGAATATGATATGTCACCTTTGAGGCCTAATGAACATCATTGTTTAAAAAATTTTTGATAAAACATTCTCATAAATTATTAATACCTTGCATTTAGAAACGAGTCACCAAACTTTCTTTAAGTCCAATGACTATTCCCAGACACAAGGGATACCTACAGAGAATAGAGATGAATACAAAGTTGACCTTCATTCCATCAGTACAATATCCATGTGATCCACACCCCAAAAGCTCAATTAAAATCTGCAGATATCACAAAGTAATTAAGTAGTGTAAGAACCGTGTTCTTTTAATGTGGTTTTAAAATGCCTCATGTAATCTCCCACTGCTCTGAATATCTAAATCCACATGATGCACCATAGTGAAAATGAAGGATAATTACACTTCTTGGGGATATCATTAACTACATTGCAAAAATGCTACTTCTGGACTTCTTGCAGTTCCACGTGATGGAGAATTCTGCTTGTGTGTTCATATGTACAGATATATTTATAAAAAGTTGTGTCATTTAAATGTGTACTTAACCCAAAGTAAAAATCTTAAAGGAACCTGCCATTACTTTAATAGTGTCCAAAACACAAACCCTTTGGGCATTCCTTAGCAGCAGCTGCTGACCTGCTAGCCGTAACTGATAGATATCTGGGTGTAGGGAGAGGTCTGTCAGTCAAGGACAGAGGTGCACGCAGAACCCTTTAGAGGTCCGCCCCAATGACTTGTGGTTGAGGCAACAGGATGACATAATAGTACAAGCAAAGTGATGACATGTGGCTTGTATAACAAAAGGAAAATGCGGTTCCCAGTTCCAGGTTATTATTCATGGAGACATTTGAAAATGAGTAGTGATCATGGTGAAATACATCTATCTGGATTAATCTCACCATTACCTCAGCTGTTTACAAACATCAGATTGCATGGAACTGCCCCTTTGAAATATAACAGATACACACACAGAAGCATAACTATGTAAAATAAAACATGAAATAGCAAGTATGAGTATATAGGTATATCTTTTTGCTAATTTGATGGGCTAATATTACATCAATACACAGATTTCTGCAGCCGGCAATTAATAACATTATTCTAATTTAAATTTTAATTTGCTTTGAAGATGTATTGAGCCTTACAAATGTTCATAATATTCTCTGAATTATTCTTATGGGGGTTTGAGCAAACAATTGGCCTAAAAAAGAGAGAGATACATCTCAGTATTTATTTACCATTCCTGTGGGGTTCCTATTTTACTTTTTGATCTTCCTTTAGAGCATAATCAGATATTACCTTTGAGGTTTGCATTTTGTTGTCCTGTATTAATGTTAATTGCTAAGAAAACATTCTTTTAAGTCGCAGGAAGTCGGATTCTGATGGTTTATTTTATAACCACACCAAAATAAGCAAGACAGGCAGAGGTAATGATTAATTCTCAATATTTGATGTTATCGATGCCTAACATGATGATAAAGATTGCAGGATTAAGCTATGTTCACACATAATAAAAGGAAAATAGATATAAAAGCTGTATTTTGAATATAACAAGGTGCTATATTAAAGTCTTTGGATTGACAGCAATCTGTGTATACATTGTAAACATTTCTTTTTGTATTTTTTTTCTTTTTACAATGTGTGCACAGACTGACATTTTGCCATAGACTTAATTGTGGCAGAGACTGACGTTTTTTTAAATATCAAAATCGGGCGTTTTTTTCTCAATTTTTGACGTTGTGTGAACATAGCCAAAGGTGGGTAAACCAGTTACCGACCAATGCCAGCATGTGTAGGTCTAAGTGCTTAAATGCCTGGTGTGGGTATTTGGGGGAGAGGGGTCAAATTAGGAAACCTGATAAGCCTGCTCAAACAGATGTGTTTTGAGGGCACGTTTGAAGGTTTGTCTTGGGTAATGCATTCCATAGAATTGGCACAGTTCAGGTGAAGTCCTGGAGATGGGAATGAGAGGTGTGGATTAAGGTGGATGCTAGTTTTAAGTCATTAGAGGAGCATAAGACACAGGTAGAAAATAAGGAAGGAGATATATATTAACCCCTTAGCGACCCATGACGTATCTGATACGTCATGGTGCCGCGGGGGGTGTTCAGAGTGGGGTCCCGCCGGGACCCCGCTATGAACGGCGCTGATCCCGGCTGACATGTGCAGCCGGGCAGTGCCGCTGTTAGCCGGCGCGGGTCCAGTTGCCGCGCCGGCTAATTAAGCACTTCAATGCAGCTGTCAAACCTGACAGCTGCATTGAAGTGCTTTATGCACACTATCCCTGGTGTCTAGTGGGACGGATCTCCCCCCCGCGATGCGATCGCTGGGGGGAGATACGTTCTTCTGCCCGTGCCGGGCCTCAGCGTCGGAATGACGCTGATCCCGGACTCGGCAATAGATTGCTATGGCCTGCAGCAGGCCATAGTAATCTATGACCGATCTAATCGGATCTTTGCTGTGTATATACACAGCATTGATCTCTATGAGAGATCAGTGCTGTCTATATACAAGTCCCCCAGGGGGGCTTCTAGTCCATATAAAAAAAAAAGTAAAAAAGTGTTTTTATTAATAAAAAATCCCCTCCCCTAATAAAAGTCCAAATCACCCCCCTTTTCCCATTTTATAAATATAAATTAATAAATAAACAAATAAATAAACATATTTAGTATCGCCGCACACGTAATCTGCCCGAACTATTAATTAATCACATTCCTGATCTCGCACGGTAAACGGCGTCAGCGCAAAAAAATTCCAAAGTGCAAAATTGCGCATTTTTGGTTGCATCAAATCCAGAAAAAATGTAATAAAAAGTGATCAAAAAGTCATATATGCGCAATCAAGGTACCGATAGAAAGAACGCATCATGGCGCAAAAACTGACACCTCACACAGCCCCATAGACCAAAGGATAAAAGCGCTATAAGCCTGGGAATGGAGCGATTTTAAGGAACGTATATTTGTTAACAACGGTTTGAATTTTTTACAGGCCATCAGATACAATAAAAGTTATACATGTTATATATCATAGTAATCGTAACGACTTGAGGAACATGCATAACAAGTCATTTTTACCATGGGACGAACGGCGTAAATGCAAAACTCCCCGAAATCAAAACAAATTAGTTTTTTTTTCAATTTGACAGCGCAAATGATTTTTTTCCGGTTTCGCAGCATATGTTATGGAAAAATAATGCCTGTAATTGCAAAGTACAATTGGTTTTGCAAAAAATAAGCGCTCATATACGTCTCTAGGTGAAAAAATGCAAGCGCTGTTGACTTTTAAACTTAAATTGGAATAAGCAAAAGCGCAAAAACGAAAATTGGCTTTGACCTTAAGGGGTTAAGCAGAAGGAGTTTATATTGTATCCTGTGTTTAACCGCTTCCCGCATGAGGGCATATCTGTATGTCCTCATGCGGGTGGGGGCGTTCAGGGAGGGGTTGCGTGGCGACCCCGCTCTGAACTGCTGCGATCCCGGGTGCTATCTGCAGCAGGGACCGCAGCAATTAGCAGGCACGGTCCGATCGCTGTGCCTGTTAATTAGTCTTTTAAATGCAGCTGTCAAAGTTCCCAACTACATTTAAAATGCAGCTTTTCCTCTTCCCTGGTGTCTAGTGGGGGGGATCGCCTCATCTGTTACCGGCCGGGGTCTGCGCCGTATACTGCACAGATCTTAATGAGAGATCAGAGCAGTTACACTAGAAGTCCCCACAGAGACTTCTAGTACTGTATGTGTGTAAAAAAAAAAAAAAAATGCTTTTTTTATTAATAAAAAAATCCCCTCCCCTAATAAAATTTAAAATCCCCCCCAATTTTCCCATTTTATAAATAAAAATAAATAAAATAAACATGTTTGGTATCGCCGCGTGCGTAATTGCCCGAACTATTAATTTATTTTATTTCTACTCTCACGATAAATGGCGTAAGTACAAAAAAATTCCAAAGTGCAAAATTGCGCATTTTTGGTCGCATCAAATCTAGAAAAATTGTAATAAAAGCGATCAAAAAGTTGCATATGCGCAATCAAAATACCGATAGCACAGATCATGGCGCAAAAAATTACACCTCACACAGCCCCATAGACCAAAGAATAAAAGTGCTATAAGCATGGTAATGCTTGAGTGATTTGAAGGGACATTTGTTTTTTAAAAAAGGTTTTAATTTTTTAAAAGACATCAAATAAAATAAAAGTTACACAAGTTACATATCATTGTAATCATAACCACCTGAGAAACATGCATAACAAGTCAGTTTTACCCTAGGGCAAATGGCGTAAATAGTGATGAGCGAACATGCTCGTCCGAACTTGGTACTCGATCGAGTATTAGGGTACTCGATGGTACTCGTTACTCGGATGAGCATCTCGCGATATTCGAGAAAATCTCATCATCCGTTTCCTGTAAGTTTGGGCACTATTTCTCAGCCAATAAACATGCAGGAGACTTTTTGGTGCATCCTGTGATCACGTGGGACCCATACATGTCGATAGCAGCGATTGGTTGGCCAGATCAGACGACCCTTCCAAATAATACTCGGCGTCGGTAGTGCTCGCTTCAGATGTGTGCTGGAAGAGATCAGGGACAGAGCTGCTGCTGGTCAGGGAGAGCGTCAGTGTAGGATTTAGCGTTCCAGTAGGCAGGGAATACTAGCAATACAAACAAACAGCCCTTTTCAGTCCCTTTTTTAATAGTGTTACTACAGACTGCTGGCTGGGACTTGCAGTGCTGCTACCACGATTTCACCAGCACACTGTGGTGATCGGCTGCTGGCAGAAAGGGGGCATTCGGTGTTGCATACAGACCCCTAAGAAGTGCTCAGTGTACTCTTTTTTTATTTTGGGGCTGGGGGTCCTGCTGTACTACACTGTATTGCTGGGATTTGTAGTACATCCTGCATAGAACTTCACTGCTCATTGTAAGGGGGTTTTAGAGAGTGTGTGTATAGTTCCCGCCAATATCAGATTGTACCGTACAGCCCCCCCCCCCTAAACTCGTGGGGACAACACAGTATTGCTGGGATTTGTAGTACATCCTGCATAGAACTTCACTGCTCATTGTAAGGGGGTTTTAGAGAGTGTGTGTATAGTTCCAGCCAATACCAGATTGTACCGTACAGCCCCCCCTAAACTCGTGGGGATTACACTGTATTGCTGGGATTTGTAGTGTACCTTTATAAAACTTCACTGCTCATTGTAAGGGGGTATCACAGCGTGTATCTTGGTCCAGCCAGTACCAGATTGTACCGTACAGCCCCCCAAAACTTGTGAGAGCACAAGTACTTTTCCTGATTTCTGTATTTCATACGCAAGGCCTATCTAAGTTCGTGCAGTGTTTATATCTAATACTATCTAATACTGTGCAGTGTTTATAAAATGATGAACCCCAGGGGTTAGGGTCGAGGACAAGGGCATGGGCGTGGGGTTCCAAGTGATGCCTTTGCTGGAGGCCATGGTTCAGGGCAGGGTGACACAGCAGCACCTGTTGACGAGGTAGCAGTGGCACACTCCCTAGCATCTTTGCTCAACTTACGGGGTCTCATGGCAGACCTATATTGAAACCGCAGCAGTGTGAACAGGTGTTCACGTGGATAGTGGATAATGTGTCCAGTAACTTATCCACCACCCAGTCTTCCACGCAGTCCACCCACGCTACCCAAGGGAGTGAAACCCTTGCTCCATTAGGCCAGCCTCCTTCCCCACAGGGTGACCCCTCCAGGGAAACAAGGGAATCAGATCCACCACCACCATGCTCCCAGGAACTCTTTTCTGGACCCTTCCCTGAGTCAGAGCAATTGGAGCAGTAGATCTGTCCCAATGCCAAAACTATGCAGCTCACGCAGTCAGTGGGTGATGAGAGTGGGGACTTGGAAGAGGGGTTCCAACGGGGTTGGTAGAGGTGTCTGATGATGACGATGAGACCCGGTTGTCCGACAGTAAGGTTGTTTTCATGGATGTAACTCAAAGTGAGGAGGAGAGTGAGGAAATGGAGGAAGAGCTGGTGGATGAGGACAAGGTGACTGACCCGAGCTGGGTGGATAAGCCTAGTGAAAACCGTGCTTTTATGGGGGGGCAAGTTCACCCGCAGGACCGGTTGAAAGAGGAAGAGGGGGTGGGCAGAGGGAGAAGCAGGGGCAGAGCGAGTAGATCAGCAACTGTTTCACGGAGTCAAACTCCTGTGGCCAGGGCTAGATGTTCCCAAGTCTGGAGGTTTTTTAAAGAAATTGTGGATGACCGACGGACTGTAGTGTGCAACGTGTGCCACGCCAGGATCAGCAGGGGAGCCACCACTACCAGCCTAGCCACTACCAGCATGCGCAGGCATATGAGTGCTAAACACCCCACTCAGTGAAACGAAGGCCGTTCAGTGACTGCAAGTCGCACACCTGCTCCTTCCCCTGTGTCACATGCTGGCTCTGTCAGTCCCCCCACCCAGGCCCCAGGCACGAAGGGCTCCCGCCCTACACGCACCTCTTCACCTCCACTATGCTCCACACTCTCCAGCAAGGTGTCCAAGCGCAGCGTTCAACTGTCCCTGCAGCAACTGTCCCTTGCTTCCATGTTGGCTACTGCTGGGCCTTCACTGGCATCCATGTTGACTACTGCTGTGTCTGCCCTTACTTTCCTTGTCTTTTCCATTTCAAACCATATTATCTGTGGATTTCATCTTATCTTACGGGTGTCCTATGCCATTCTTTGACTAGTAATTTCTACCTTTTTTAAATGTTTTAGCCGTTTTTAAGGCAGGATTGACCACAGCAGTAATGGACATCCTTGTTGACTAAAGATGTGCCTGCCCTTGCCTCCATGTTGGCTACTGCTGGGCTTTAACTGGCATCCATGTTGACTACTGGTGTGCCTGCCCTTGCCTCCATGTTGGCTACTGCTGGGCCTTAACTGGCATCCATGTTGACTACTGCTGGCCCTTTACTGGCATCCATGTTGACTACTGATGTGCCTGCCCTTGCCTCCATGTTGGCTACTGCTGGGCCTTAACTGGCATCCATGTTGACTACTGCTGACTGTTGGTGTGCCTGCCCTTGCCCCCATATTGGCTACTGCTTGGCCTTAACTGGCATCCATGTTGACTACTGCTGGGCCTTTACTGGCATCCATGTTGACTATTGCTGACTACTGGTGTGCCTGCACTTGCCTCCATGTTGTCTACTGCTGATCCTGCCTAGGCCTCCCTGTTAACTACTGTTGCTCCTGTCTGACCTCCATGTTG
This sequence comes from Dendropsophus ebraccatus, assembly GCF_027789765.1. NCBI lineage: Eukaryota > Metazoa > Chordata > Amphibia > Anura > Hylidae > Dendropsophus > Dendropsophus ebraccatus. The sequence goes on along the minus strand of NC_091461.1, from coordinate 69,590,353 downwards.
GTTACTGTTGCTCCTTTCTGGCCTCATTGTTGGTTACTGTTGCTCCTGCCTGGCCTCCATGTTGGCTACTGCTGCTCCCCGGAGTTCTCTGTGTGCTCAATGCCATGCAGTGTCTTGCCTAATTTTGGGGAGGCTCACTTACTTCCTCACTCACTTTTAATGGTTCTCTGTGTGCTCACTGCCATGCTAGGTCTGGTATAATTTTTGGAAGGCTGACTGGCTACCACTTCTACCTTGTTCACTGTGTACTTACCGCTATGCTGTGTCAGGCTGAATCTTTGGCTGGTTCATGATATGCTAGCTCTGTTTTAATGGTTCTCTGTGTTCTCACTGCCATGCTGTGTCAGGCTGAATTTTTGGGTGGTCCCTATTCCTTGACTTGTTTTAACCAGGCTGTTGCACAGAATTAGGCATAATGGTGCCATTAGGCAGCCTCAAAGGCATGCATACATGCTGCCCCAGCTGTTTACTGTCAATTTCTGTTGTGTTGACAGGTTTTCACACAACCTTCCCTCTACTGAACTTGAGTCTCCTGCAAAAATACTCAAGTCTCCCATTGACTTCAATGGGGTTTATTACTCGAAACGAGCTCTCAAGTATCGGGAAATACTCGTCTCGAGTAACGAGCACCCGAGCATTTTAGAACTCCCTCATCACTATTAGTTATATGTTGGTCACATTGTTTAGGGAATTTCCTTCCTTGATTGTAAGTGTCTTTCCCCCCCTCTATTTTATGCTGCTACGACAGTAGCAAAAATGTTGATGTTAAATAATAATAAACAGCATACTGTGGATTTATACAGTATGCTTTATTATGTTAATAAGAAATGCCACGTCTGCAATATTAATATACAATGAGAATCCAGAGCACACTACCTATCTTAGTTTGTTTGACTGTACTGAATGGTCCATCCTAAACAGTAAATGTTGCCTAATGGAAGCTAACTTATAAAACTAGTATGGTAAATACTTCCATATTCGCTAAATTATTCAATAACAAACCTCCCTTTACTGCTGAGTTTACAAGCTCTAGAGCTACTACTTAGATAGGAAATAGGAACAGTTTATATGTACTCATAGTAAGATATATTGTCACATCGGTAAAACATAAAGTTGAATTCCTGTAATGTGGCATCAGGAGGATATTCAGAGTGTCCCAAGACCATGAGCAAAGAAATATTAAAAGACCACTTACAGTGCAAAGAAAATGAGCATGTGCACAAAATAATTCTAAAAGAAAATATTTTCCAACACAACTATAAAAAAAAAAAAAAAAGTAGGGTTAGTCAATAGAAACAATAGCGGTGCTACAAAGCAGAACCCCATGGGTTTAGGATAACTACAATAAATGTTGCGAGGTAACTATTAGGCTATTTTAACATATAGTATTTTGGTCAGTTTTTTTTTTTAAAGTTAAAACAGTCCTTATCTTTCCATTATCAATTTTCTCTATGGGTTCAAATCCTGATTTTGGCTACAAATACTGAAGAAAATACAGACAGAAATACTGACCAAAATATAATGCCTGAACATAGCCTTAGCATATGAGGGTGGTAGTCCCGGGTCGTGACATAACCATTTTATCCAGGAAGTGAAGCCTTGATGCAGTAGTAAGTGCAGGGGGAAAAAAAGAACTTTATAAGCATTTCCCTTAATAAGTGTTCATTGGTGATTTGTATAACATTTGGGGGGCAATACAATACTTTAATATAAATTTTTGCCAGACTACTCCTTTAACCTCTTAGGGACATATACCGTACCTATACGTCATATGTCCCCAAGAGGTGTTCAGAGGGGGGCCGTGCTGGGACCCCGCTCTGAACTGCTGCGATCCCGACTTCTATCTGCAGCACGGGACTGCGGCTATTAGCGGGAGCGGCCAATTGCCGCTCCCGCTAATTAACACTGTTAAGTGCAGCTGTCAAACATGACAGCTGCATCTAACAGTGTTAAATGCAGCCCATCCCTGGTGTCTAGTGGCGGGATCCCCCCCCCGCGATGCGAACCCTGATCCCATCTCGGTATACTATTGCAATGGTCTGCAGCAGACCAAAGCAATAGAGCACCGATCTCATAGATCGGTGCTGTGTAATACAGCTACACTGATCTCTATGAGACATCAGTGTAGCTGTATAAGAAGTCCCCAAGGGGGACTTCAAATTACTGTTACAGTAATTTATTAATGTTTTCATTAATAAAAATCCCCCTCCCCTAATTAAAGTCTGATTTACCCCCCTTTCCCCATTTTATAAATAAAAATAAATAAATAAACATGTTTGGTATCGCCGCGTGCGTAATCGCGCAAAATATTAATTTATTAGATTCCTGATCCCACACAATAAACGGCGTAAGCGCAAAGACATGCCAAAGTGCAAAAATTGGCATTTTTAGTCGCATCAAATCCAGAAACATTGTAATGAAAAGCGATCAAGAAGTCAAGGTACCGATAGAAAGAACACATCATGGCGCAAAAAATGAAACCTCAATCAGCCCTATAGACCATAGCAATTTTAGGGAACGTTTTTTTGCTGCAGAAGGTTATATATTTTTTTAAAGCCATCAAATAATATAAAAGTAATGCCCCCCCCCCCCCCCCCGAGTAAAAAAAAAACATATTTTTTTATTTATTTATTTTTAAAATTTTACCGTGCATATAATTTTTCTCTGGTTTCGCATATTTTAAGCAAAAATTAAGCCTGCCATTGCAAAGTACAATGCAAGAAAAAATGCAAGTGCTATGGCCTTTTAAACACAAGGAGGAAAAAACGAAAACGCAAGAACGAAAATTGCCTCCGTCCTTAAGAGGTTAAGCAGGCATTTGCAAACTTTGCAGCTGTGTAGACTTTAGTGGTAGGCTTAACACCAGCCTTAGGACTAGTCAGGTCCAAGTCAGTTGGTAGACAGCCAACCATCCCCTGTAAAAGGTAGGTACCCCCCATTTAGTACATATTAGGAGGAACCCATTAGACTAAAACCATTGGTAGGTGGGTGCCCCCCTTCTTTAATTTTGCACAAAAAAGCTGAAACTAACCTCTCCCAAAAAGGGTCTTCTTCCTTTGGTCTGTGGTAGATGGCATTATGAAATCATAGTTCTAGCTGAGCTTGGGAAGCCGATGTCCTGAGCTGCTCCATACTTGCAGGAGTACAGCGGCATGTAGTCTTTAAAAGACAAGTGCCATGAAAAACTTTTTCCCAGTAATATGCTTCAATCACCTATCTGCCTCCCTTCCCTGTCTTTTCCCCCCTCCACCCCCCACCAGGAAGTGTCCTGACTCACACAGACCTAATTACTGTCGTCACCGTCACCAGGCAGCTCCTTCTTGTGAGGATGAGTCATCAGCAGGAGGGCTGCTCTAGGTCCTGTTACACCAGCCTCCCCCTCCCCCTCCTTGTCAGGTGACTCTGCTTGCTCAGCTTATCTTCTCTAGTGACATGACTCCTTCACTGAGTCCACGGCAGCAGGAGAGGGGGTATGAGGGGAGGGGGGAGCTGCCTATGTGCCGGAGTCAGTCTGAGGGAAGATAAGCAAGTGAGATGTGACAAGTGATGGCTTGCAGTTGTTCAGCCAATGGGAGCTGAGCAAGCCTGTCACCTGACAAGGCAGGGGAGGGGGGAGGCTAGTGTAACAGGAGAAGTAGCTGAGAGAAGAGCTTGGTGACGGTGACGACAGTAATCAGGTCTGTGTGAGTCAGGACACTTCCTGGTGGGGGGTGGAGGGGGGAAAAGACAGGGAAGGGAGGCAGATAGCTGATTAAAGCATATTACAGAGTTATATAACTTTGCAATGTGCTTCAATTACTGGGAAAAAGTTTTTCATGGCACTTGTCCTTTAAGACTAATGGTGCGTTTACACAGAGAGATTTATCTGATAGATCTTTGAAACCAAAACCAGGAACAGACTATAAACAGAAATCAGGTCATAAAGGAGATTTCTCCTCTTTTCAAATCCATTCCTGGCTTTGGCTTCCAAAATCTCTCAGATAAATCTCTCTGTGTAAACGCACCATTAGGGTCCATTTACACAAAAAGATTATCTCACAGATCATCTGCCAAAGATTTGAAACCAAAACCAGGAACAGACTATAAACAGAAATCAGGTCATAAAGGAAAGCCTGAGATTTCTCCTCTTTTCAAATCCATTCCTGGCTTTGGCTTCAAATCTTTGGCAGATAATCTGTCAGATAATCTTGCTGTGTAAATGGACCCTAATGCTGGGTTTACATGGAACGATTATCGTTCGAATTTGCACGATAACGATTGAATTTGAATGATAATCGTACGTGTAAACGCAGCGAACGATCGAACGACGAGCGAGAAATCGTTCATTTTGATCTTTTATCTTGTTCTTAAATAGTCGATCGTTCCGTGTAAACAGTCGTCGCGCGAAAGTCCGGCCGCTCGCAGCCCGGCCCCCCGCTCATCCGCAGTCCCCTGCGCCGGGTCGATCGCCACCCCCGCCGCCCCGATCGCCACCCCCGCTGCCACTCTGATCGCCACCGCCGCCGCCGCAATTCCGATCGCCCCCGCCGCCGCTCCGATCGCAAAGCCCCCCCCGCCGCCGCTGCAGCCGCTGCTGCCGCTCCGGTCGCCCCCGCCACCCCCGCCACCCCGGTCACGAGCATACATTACCTGCTCCCCGTAGCAGGTCTTCGAAATCCCCGGCTCCCCTCTTCATCGCATTGTTTGGCTGAAGAGATGAGACGGGAATTTCAAACGGCTCCTCTTCAGCCAATCAGTGCTCCTCTTCAGCACTGATTGGCTTAAGAGGATCCGTTTGAAATTCCCGGCTCCCCTCTTCAGCCAATCAATGCACGGCAGCACTCATTGGCTGAAGAGGAGCCGTTTGAAATTCCCGGCTCCCCTCTTCAGCGATCGGAGTGGCAGCGGGGAGGCGATCGGAGTGGCGGCGGCCGGGGTGGCGATCGGAGCGGCGGGGGTGGTGATTGGGGCGGCGCAGGGGGCTGCGGTTGAGCGGTGGGGCCGGGCTGCAGGCGGCCCGGGCTGTGGGCGTGCGATCGCAAAACAATCTTTCAGTACGATATATCGTACCGTCTAAACGCTGATCGTTGAAAAAAAAAATAATTACTCCGACATCGTTAATCGTACGATCGGGCCAATTATCGTTTCGTGTAAACCCAGCATAAGGGTGCGTTTACATTGAAAGATTTATCTGTCAGATTTTGGAAGCCAAAGCCAGGAATGGATTTAAAAAGAGGAGAAATCTCAGCCTTTCCTTTATGACCTGATCCCTGTTTATAGTCTGTTCCTGGCTTTGGCTTCAAAGATCTGTCAGATAAATCTGTCTGCGTAAACGCACCATTAGTGGCAAGGTAGCCAGCCAATAACGCTTTCAACTGCAAAGGATATAGGTACATGTGCTCTGAATTCCTGTTGCTCTTTACAGTCAGCATGTAATGTCTACTCCCTCCCAACCCTTCATCCTGACCCTGCATTTCATTAATATTCAAAGTTTTATTTCATGCAAAGAAATCTGTAAGAAAAACAATATTGAAAGTGGTAAGAGTCTTTTTACCAGTACTTTAACATATTCTTTTGAGCTGGAGTGTTTTTCTCCACTGCTAATAAAATATGGACTAAACACAGGAAATCACTGATTGTTCTGTAAATAAACTGTAAGAAATGTGTTAATCTCCATTTATGATGGGAATAATATATTGTCTTAGCTAATTTGACAATATTATTATATCAGTAAGTAATAAAAAGAGAGAGGTGGAAAACTGCTGCCTGGCCTATCACATCACATCTCACATCTCCGGAGCAGCAGAATGTGGGTGGCAACCTTGTTCCTAAGGCTGTAGTCACATATTTTACCCCAATTATGCAAATTATGGTAAAGTGGCAAAATTTTTGCATTGATATAGCCAAAATTTGGGCATAACCCCATCAACAACGTAAAGTGTGAATGCAGCCATAGCGTGATTTAGTGCATTATTTGCCAAAAAATGTCTTACATGATTTTCACCACATTTAGCAAGCAGTGTGAACAGTTATTTGCAGCCTTCTTAAAGGGGTTGTCCAGTGAAAATCTTTTTCTTTCAAATCAACTGGTGTCAGAAAGTTATTTCAGTACTTATTAGCTACTGTATGTCATGCAGGAAGTGTTATTCATTTTCAGTCTGACACACTGGTCTCTGCTGACATCTCTGGCCGAGACTGGAACTCTGTCTCAGTTTTCTATCATTCCCCATAGAAAGCCTCTCCTGCTCTGGCCAGTTCCTGTCTCGGACTCCTATGGCAGCACAACAACAATTGGGTAATCACATGCTTCCTACTTATAGGCAGAAAAAACAATAATTAATTAATTAAATCATTAACCCCCTCATGGTGTAATTAGAGGTCTCAATAAAAGCACCCCTGAGACAGTAACCAGACATGTAAGTTCTGCAGCAATAACAATTTTTTTTTTAATAGGGTGGGATGTTGTGCTGTCTACGGACTCATGGAAAGAAGAAATTTCGGTGAGTAATTTTAAACTTTCCATATCGTCCTATGGCAGCACAACAACAATTGGGATACAGCAGCAATAACAAAAAATAGGGAGGGCCTTAAAACTTAACAGCAGCTTCAAGCACTCTTTTGCCAAAGGACGCCTCCTTATTGGTGATTATATCCAACTTGTAGTGTTTGATGAAAGTATTCGGCGTAGCCCATGAAGCTGCCCGGCATATGTCATCTATGGATACTTGTGCCAGTTCCGCCCACGAAGTGGCTGTAGATCTCGTGGAATGAGCCCTTATGCCCTTAGGAGGTTGAGCTTCTTGAATGATATAGCAGGAACTAATAGTGTCCTTAATCCAACGAGAAAGTGAGGCCTTTGAGGCCGCCTTGCCCCGGTTAGGTCTTTGATATTGGATAAATAAGGAATCTGATTGCCTGAAGGGCTTAGTCTTGTCCAGATAAGGGAGAACTGTTCTTTTAACATTGAGATGGTGTAACTTCTCTTCTTCTTCATTCTGAGGATCTTCACATAGGGTAGGAAGGAAGATGTCCTGACTAATATTAGTTAGCGAATAAACTTTAGGCAGTAAACCTTGACTCAAGCGTAGAATCAGACAATTTTGGCTGCATCTTAAATAAGGGGATTTACAACATAGAGCTTGTAGTTCTCCTACCCGTTTCACTGTTGATATCGCTACCAAGAAGAGAGCCTTCCAGGAAAGATGCTTGATAGATATTTCCTCTAATGGCTCAAAAGGGCTGGATGCTAAAGAGGACAACAGAATTTCCACTACATCATCTGCTAGTCCTCTGTCCCTCAAGGCCTGCTTGTCAGCCTCCAGGCTGTAAGATGTAGGTTGTGGAGACCTGGATGATGAAGGCCATTCTGAGATAATAATGATGCAAACAACCTCCAACTCCAGACTACACGGATTATGGGGCGCAGGTCCAACTTGAGATCGAGGCCAGTGAGTAATAAAAATATATATTTTATTGTGGAGACTCAACGCGTTTCGGAACCGCACCGGTTCCTTTCTCAAGAGTCATGATACTGATAAAACAGAACAGCACTATATATCACAAACCAAGATGACATTAAAAGGGGAGGAGGACTCAGACCCTCCCACTTCAATCAACACAGACACCTGTAACACCAATAAAGAAAGGCATATGGCTATATACTACATTGCATTAAAATATAATAATATATAAGAAGAGTATATAAAACGAATATGTATATAAATAAAAATAATAATATGTGTAGAAAATGTATAAAAAAAAAAAAAACTTAAAAAAAAAAAAACTTTTTTTTTTCCCTAAAAAATTTTTTTTTTTTATATATTTATATATATATATTTAAAAATAAGTATATAAAGTTAAAAAATTATACCTTCGTATTTTCTAGTGTCTCATTTAAGCCATCTGGTGACAAAGAGCAAAGTTTAAAATCCAGTATGATTCCCTATTAGTGAGCTGCTTGTATCTATTGGGAACATTCTCTCCTATACGTTCCAAAATAGTGAGTCTCAAACTACTAGGGTCAGAATTATGCTTAAGAAAAAAGTGTCAAGAGACACTATGCAATAAAAATGAATTTTTAATATTAGCTCGATGCTTGTTCATGCGGCACCGCACCGTCTGAATGGTGCGTCCCACATACTGCAGGTGACATGGGCATTCTAGGAGATAAATAACATACTGTGATGAACAAGAATACATTTCACGGACAAAAAATATCTCATTGGTGACTATAGAGGTAAATGTTGATGCTGGGGTATCTGTTATCCAATTGCAGCATAAGCACCTCGCTACATTGCAGCGTACGGTGCCCACAGATCTAATTTTTGTATTATTATTTTTGTTTGTATTATTACTATTTTCCATATCTGAAGTAATTTTATGGAGTTTGCTAGGTGCTAGATGGCTACGTAATGTTTTAGTTCTACGGAAAATAACATTAGGTTGTTTGGGAAGAATTGATTTTAGAATAGGATCACTGAGAATAATACCCCAATGTTTCGTTAAGACCCTTTTAATTTCCTGTGTACCACAATTATATTCTGTAACCATAGAAATGCCATATTTATTGAGATCTTCAGAAGTAGTTTCATGTTTGTGGTTATTAGTCATCTTATCTAAAATCTTTTTTGTGTGGTACATTTATTTTTACTGTAAGCATTGGATAGTAATCGTTTGGGATAGCCTTTGTTGGTGAAACGATCATATAAAATTTTTGATTGTTCCTGGTAATCAGTATCCAAGGTACAATTTTTTCTTATACGTTGGTATTGCCCGTATGGTATATTTTTTATCCAGTTCGGAAGATGGCAACTCTTATAATCTAGGAAGCTGTTAACGTCCACTTTTTAAAAAAAATTAGAGGTGATGATACTGTTAGATGGAATATCTTTCTTAATTAAAAGATCCAAAAACTCTATACTAGTGTCACTATAGTTAAGGGTAAATTTAATGCCCCATTCATTCTGGTTTAGAAGATGCACAAACAGAAGCGCATCTTCTGTTTGTGCATCTTCTAAACCAGAATGAATGGGGCATTGAAATTTACCCTTAACTATAGTGACACTAGTATAGAGTTTTTGGATCTTTTAATTAAGAAAGATATTCCATCTAACAGTATCATCACCTCTAATTTTTTTAAAAAAGTGGACGTTAACAGCTTCCTAGATTATAAGAGTTGCCATCTTCCGAACTGGATAAAAAATATACCATACGGGCAATACCAACGTATAAGAAAAAATTGTACTTTGGATACTGATTACCAGGAACAATCAAAAATTTTATATGATCGTTTCACCAACAAAGGCTATCCCAAACGATTACTATCCAATGCTTAGCAAAAATAAATGTACCACACAAAAAAAGATTTTAGATAAGATGACTAATAACCACAAACATGAAACTACTTCTGAAGATCTCAATAAATATGGCATTTCTATGGTTACAGAATATAATTGTGGTACACAGGAAATTAAAAGGGTCTTAACGAAACATTGGGGTATTATTCTCAGTGATCCTATTCTAAAATCAATTCTTCCCAAACAACCTAATGTTATTTTCCGTAGAACTAAAACATTACGTAGCCATCTAGCACCTAGCAAACTCCGTAAAATTACTTCAGATATGGAAAATAGTAATAATACAAACAAAAATAATAATACAAAAATTAGATCTGTGGGCACCGTACGCTGCAATGTAGCGAGGTGCTTATGCTGCAATTGGATAACAGATACCCCAGCATCAACATTTACCTCTATAGTCACCAATGAGATATTTTTGTCCGTGAAATGTATTCTTGTTCATCACAGTATGTTATTTATCTCCTAGAATGCCCATGTCACCTGCAGTATGTGGGACGCACCATTCAGACGGTGCGGTGCCGCATGAACAAGCATCGAGCTAATATTAAAAATTCATTTTTATTGCATAGTGTCTCTCGACACTTTTTTCTTAAGCATAATTCTGACCTAGTAGTTTGAGACTCACTATTTTGGAACGTATAGGAGAGAATGTTCCCAATAGATACAAGCAGCTCACTAATAGGGAATCATACTTGATTTTTAAACTTTGCTCTTTGTCACCAGATGGCTTAAATGAGACACTAGAAAATACGAAGGTATAATTTTTAACTTTATATACTTATTTTTAAATATATATATATAAAATATAAAAAAAAAAATTTTTAGGGGGGGAAAAAAAAAAAAAAAAAAGTTTTTTTTTTAAGTTTTTTTTTTTTTAATAAGTTTTTTTTTTTTATACATTTTCTACACATATTATTATGCATTTTATATACATATTCGTTTTATATAGCTCTCCTTATGGATATTAGAGGATATCTTAATGTAATGTACCTATAGAGCCATATGCCTTTCTTATTGGTGTTACAGGTGGTCTTCTGCCTGATTGAAGTGGGAGGGTCTGGTTACTGTCTCAGGGGTGGCTTGTATGGAGACCTCTAATTACACCGTGAGGGGGTTAATGATTAAATTAATTAATTCTTGTTTCTTCTGCCTATAAGTAGGAAACATGTGATTACCCAATTGTTGTTGTGCTGCCATAGGACGATATGGAAACAACACTTCCTGCATGACATACAGCAGCTGATAAGTATGGGAAGACTTGAGATTTTTTAATAGAAAAAAATTACAAGTCTATATAACTTTCTGACACCAGTTGATTTTAAGGAAAAAGACTTTCGCTGGACAACCCTTTTAAAGCTGAATTATGGGCAGCATTGTAAAAAAAAACAATGCAAAGTTCTTACTTGTGTTCCCCCTTACACTCTTCATGTGGTTTTACAGTATTCCCTCTCCTCTGATTCAGTTTTTCTGCCTGTTCCTTCTCTCTTGTGATGGCAGAGGAAGCAGGACACAGGGTAAATTCACAGAGGGACAGCTTCTCCACTTCCTGGATGTCAATCAACTAGATACAGTTATACGTTATATAGAGATATCAATATAAATTTCAATGTATTTTTTTAATGGATAATAATTTTTCTATTCGGAGTAACACTTTAAGAGGCATGCTCTCGACAAAAGTGGTGTGGTTTCAGGGAAAGGAGAATGGCTTTAGATGAAACAGCATGGGGGAGATTTTCTGGAATGGTTGAAGCAAACCAATGGTTGACCTAAACTTTAGTGAGACAGTCTGTGAAAAATGTATGAGACAGCCAGGGCCACTGTGATAAATCTGGCCCATGCATACTCAGTATCGTTTCGGGCTTCTCAATTCCAGTCTATATTTAGAATGCAGACAGCATTAACTGGAAAAATCTTCAGTGGGTCCCCTGTCTGTGTGAGCTTGGGAGTGGCCGCCCCCTCTGCCCCCACTAAATTACACTACTGGCTCCATGAGCTGTAGCTATGCCCCAGGGGCACCAACTACCTCATTTTCAAACGACTTTAAAATAAACGTTTATGAACATTGCCTCAGCTCTTAACTATAACAAAAGGTATGATAAACCATGTCTTTTATATAGCAACGTAAGCAAGTACTACTGTGGCAGGCAGATGGGGGGGTGTAAGAAAATAATAAACAAGTAAATTCAGTTGGTTAATGGCCGCCAACTGTCATCTTTAGCAGAAAACCAGGGTAAATCCCATTTTCAGCTTTTCCAGCTGCAACACTACAGCCTGGCTGAGCGGTCAATTGGTCAGTGACTGGGGTAATGTCCTGCCCCAGTCACTGATTGACTGAGCGGACAATAACTCAGCTAGCTACATAACGTTGCAGCTAGGAGAGCTGCAGGACAGTGGCAGCTGTCAACAGGACCCCAGAGCACTGCTACGGGGCACAATTATTTTCAGCATTTTTTCACTTTGGTGGGTCTTCTCCTTTAAGGTCTACTTCACGCATACACTATCTTTGCAAAATAAAAAAAGGAGAAAGAAAAGTCATATATTTTATATATCTCATTGCTCTTGAATATACTTTGTATTTCACACTACTATTGAATCCACTCCTGGCTTTGGCTCAAAAATCTGAATTGAAAACAGCCCCAAAATGCTACATTTAAATCCTCCCTGACAAGCAATTTTGATATCAGTTATTACCAGCCCAGCTACAGGGAGGTAAACAACCAGGTGTGACACTTTTTTTGAAAGAAGGCAGTATGTTTTTGTAAACCTTTACAACACCTTTAACCCATAACAACACTACAAACTGGTTTACTTGATGAAATGTAACACAATTGCATTGTAAGCAAAGACAGAACGTAGCAAATGTAGAGAATGACAAGACGCAAATAGCGTATTAAGTGAATCATGCCAGACAAACTGGATGACAATTAATATTCTGCTTAATGGCACATTAAATTTGCTGTAGATTCACTGAGCACATAGTGCATATTACAGAGTACTAGTAAGGAAATATAGAAAGTATCATTAATCCAGAGCTCTGTGTTTATTTCCCGGCAGATGTCCCCACTATTTCTTCTGCCACTGTGGACAGAGACTCTTCAATCTCATGTGAGAAAGGTTCCTGTTCACTGGTTATTCTAAAGAGTCTACATTAAGTGTCCCTGGGGGACGCAGGAAAGACTCTATGGTGGAAAAATATAGATTGTGAGACGGGGCACCCTTCTTTAACCCAAATTTCACTGAAGCCTGCCCTCATTTGTCTTCTGTCACTTTTTATTCTACGTTCATCTCTTAATATTTCTAAACTGCTAAACACTATTCCAGCTGGTATTGTTGGTTCTCAGAGAGCACACCAATAACTGTCAAAGAGAATGGGATTTGATATTGTTTTATTATAGAAGGGCTATTTTACAATCATAGATTTGGGATTTAAAAGGTATTTGACCTAATTGTTTTTTTTTGTTAATAAGTAAGATAACTGTTCTAATTCCCACGTTGGCGGGTCATTTAGGACACAATTGTAAACTGTGTGTATACAGATTTCCACATCAATAGGATGCAGATTTTCAAATAATTTAGTTGTGGAATCCAAAGGAATAGTTCATCTGACAGGGACCATACCTTAGGTATAACCAGTGGCGTAGCTACCATAGAGGAAGGGCAGGCAGCTGCTATGGGACCCATAATTGATGGGGGGGGGGGGCGCTCAGGAAGGCACAGGGAAGATAAGAGCTGTCCTGTGTCCTTCTGCTTAACCCCTTATCTACTGCAGTGTTCAGTTACATGCTGCAACACCAAAAGAGGTAAAAAGCACAAGATAAGGAGATCTCTGCTTCACTGCTCTGATAATCCTTTACCTCTGTTCTCCAACTGCAAGCTTTGAGGTCAGGGGTGTTATCAGTGCATGAGCAGTGAAGCAGGTTTTTTTTTTTTTTTTTGCCTTGTGCTTTTTAACTCTTTTTTTTTTTGTGGCAGCATGTACGTTAACACTACGTCACTTACACACCGCCGCACTCCTGCACCTACTGTATGTATTTAACCATAAGCGTTCCTCATGGGCCCTTATAGTTAAATACAGTGAACTGACAGAGCAAGCAGCCATTGGCTCGCTGACACTGCCTCTGGCCCCTAGAGATTTTTTTTTTTGGCCACACCACTAAGTATATATATATATACTGTATATATGCAGTGCTTTTTGTTGTCCGTGTGTGTTTGTTCGGGGGGGGGGGGGGTGTAAGTTTTTTTTGCTATGGGGCCGCATGATTCAAAGCTATGCCCCTGGATGTAACCTAGCAATATGTATTTAAAAATTACATATGCTTTTTAAAAAATACATAGGAAAATTGCATATATCCATCAGAATACCTCCTAGATTGTACTGAATACACTATGCAATATAATACTTTAATTATTGCGACGTGGGTGCTTTAAGTAGTTTTTTCAACATCCAAGATGTTGCCATGTTTTTCTTCTTAGTATCAATTTAATACTCATTTGTGCAGCAGCATAGAATGTATAGCCCTTGGGAAGAGACATTGAATTGCTGCTGCACTGCATACAGTGGATATCATTTTACGCTCACTTCAGGCTGATTACTAATGATAATGTTAAGTGATCAGAGATGGTTCATTTTCACACTCACATCATTAGTACTAATTATTTGTTTTTCTTTATTAAAAAAAAAAAAAAAAATCACCAAACAGCCATGTTACAGGAGTCAGATACAGTGGTGGGCTCTTCACATGTATCGACCAGATTTATTTGAATGTAAAACTGAGATTCTTTGAAAGAAGATTATCAATAATTTTATGGAGCCAAAGGTCAATGGAGAAGGCTTAAAAAACAACCAAAAATATTGTCTCCCAGGAGAAGGAAAGTATGGAGAAAGGGAATGGAAATGCAGTGGTTACTGACTAAGTCACTGAATATAAGTGCTTTACGGACTAAAAAATATGGGTCTGTAGTCTGCAAATAAAATCCTAAAATGTAATCCACAATGAATCCATATTTGCGGATTCATATTTGGATTGGTGGCGAGTTGTTAGTTGCTATATGTGAACATTAATACTATACAGTGGAACTTTCTAGAAAAAATTATAGTGAAAGGGTACCTATCATTTAAACAAACTTCTGACATAGTGACATGGTCGAGGCCCAGGTGCTGAGACCCCCGTCAATCGTTAGAATGAAGGGGCAGAAGCGTGAAGCAGCGCATATGCTCTGCCTCTTTATCTCTGTCTCGCTGCTAATGAAGCGGTGAAGGGAATAATAGTGGAGCCCCTATGGATCTTCCGGTAATCGCTATACCGGAAGATCCATAGAGCTCCATTATAATGAAAATGAAGAGGCAAAGAGGCAGATCTGCATGTGTCTGCCCCTTCATTCTAGCGATCAGCGGGGGGCCTCAGCACCTGGACCCTGACCGATACAAACTTTGGACATGTCACTACGTCATTAAGTTGTTTAAATTATAGGTATGCTTTAACCCCTTAACGCCTTAACGACCGGGCCAATTGTCACTTTTGCATTTTCGTTTTTTCCTCCTCGCCTTCTAAAACCTATAACTCATTAATTTTTCCACCTACAGGACCATGCGGGGGCTTGTTTTTTTTCAGGAGTAGGTGTACTTTGTAATGGTGTCTTTCAATCAGCCATAAAATGAATGAAGGAACCCCTAAAATATCATTTATGGGTGAATTTGGGTCAAAGAATGCAATTCCTCAAATTTTGGGGGGTTCCATGTTTACGTAATGCACTTTACGGTAAAACTGGCATTTTTCCTTTATTCTATAGGTCAATCTGAACACAGCGATATGCATGGTTACTAGGCTTTCTATCATTTACCATTTTTATTAGCAGTACAAATTTTTTTTTTTGCAAATAGGCATATTTAAAATGGCCCTATTGTAACTCCTATAGTGCTTTTATTTTTTTCACCTACGGGGTCGTATGGGGTGTAATTTTTTGCGTCATTATCTCTACTTTTTATTAATGAATTTTTTTTCTAGATCAAACATATTGATGGCTTTTTATAATTTTTTTCATACATAAAATGTCATTTAAAAAAATCAATCTCTGCGTTTTTTTTACTGCTTTTTGTTCATGCCATTCACCGTCAGGGAATAGTATTGTTTTATTTTAATAGATCGGGCGATTACACACGCTACGGTATATAATATGTTAATTAACTTTATTACTTTTTATGTGTTTAACCCCTTAACGACATAGGGCGTATATTTAAGCCCTGATGCCGTTAAGGACGTTCAGAGCGGGGCCGCCCGGCGACCCCGCTCTGAACTGCGGCGGTCCCGGATGCCGCTTGTAGCCCGGGACCGCCGGTATTAGCGGGCACGGTCCGATCGCCGTGCCCGCTAATACAGTAATCAGATGCAGCTGTCAAACATGACAGCTGCATCCGATTACCGGACGCAGCACTTCCCTGGTGTCTAGTGGAGGAGATCACTCCTCCGGGATGTTATCCCGGAGGAGCGATCTCCGTTTCTGAAGCCGGCCGGGGACCGCTCCAAGATGGCGCCGTCCCCGGCTCAGCACTCGTGCCTATCTCATGGATCTCTGCAGCATATCTATGCTGCAGAGATCTCTATGAGAGATCAGTGCACTTATACTAGAAGTCCCCCAGTGGGGCTTCTAGTATAAGTGTAAAAGTTAAAAAAAAATGTTGTTAATAGTAAAAAGCCCCCTCCCCTAATAAAAGTCTGAATCACCCCCTTTTCCCAGGTTATAAATAAAAGTAAATAAATAAATAAACAAACATATTTGCTATCGCCGCGTGCGTAATCACCCGAACTATTAATTAATCACATTCCTGATCTCGCACGGTAAATGGCGTCGGCGCAAAAAAATCCCAAAGTGCAAAATTGCGCATTTTTGGTCGCATCAAATCCAGAAAAATTGTAATAAAAAGCGATCAAAAAGTCGTATATGCGCAATCAAGGTACCGATAGAAAGATCACATCATGGCGCAAAATATGACATCTCACACAGCCCCATAGACCAAAGGATAAAAGCGCTATAAGCCTGGGAACGGAGCGGTTTAAGTGACGTATATTTGTTGACAATGGTTTGAATTTTTTACAGGCCATCCGATACAATATAGGTTATACATGTTAGATATCATTTTAATCGTAACGACTTGAGAAACATATGTAACAAGCCAGTTTTACCCCAGGGCGAATGGCGTAAAAACACATTTCCCCCAAATAAACAAAATGCGTTTTTCTTTTTCAATTCACCATACATTTATTTTTTTTCTGGATTTGCAGTGTACTTTATGCAAAATGTCATTGCAAAGTACAATTAGTGACGCAAAAAATAAGGGCTCATGTGGGTTTCTAGGTGGAAAAATGCAAGTGCTATGGCCTTTTAAGCACAAGGAGGAAAAAACAAAAACGCAAAATCGAAATTGGCTCTGTCCTTAAGGGGTTAATGTATGATATGGGAAGGGGGGGTGATTTACACTTTTATTGGGGGAGGGACTTTGGGGCATTTTGTAAAACATTATTTATTTACACTTTTATATTCCCCTTAGGGAACTATCACTTTCATACATTGGATCAGTAACACTGATCCCTGCTATGCCTTAGCATTGCAGGGATCAGTGTTATCTGTGATCTTCTGATTCAGCCTGCCTGTGACCGATCCGGGGACTGCACGGAGGTAAGGAGAAGACCTCCGTAAGTCAGGAAATGTGATCCGGACCCCTGCAGACACGATTCGGGGGTCCCGTGACTTATACTTAAATGCCTGCAGTCGCGGCACAATCGCGGCGTTTAAGGGGTTAATGGCGGGCGGCCGCAGGATCGCGGCGGCCCACCATTGAGAGTGAGGGCCTGGCTGCAGATAGCAGCTGGTCATCACCAGCTATGGGCGCGGGCTCAGCTCGTGAGCCTGCTCCATAGCCTGGGACCGCGGCAGGGCGTACATTTATGTTCTCTTGCCTTAAAGCCTAGGCAGCGGGGGCGTAAATGTACGCCCCGTGGTCCTTAAGGGTTAAATGATATTGTTGTAGTAAGACACTGCAATTCTACCACAATATTGTCAAGATAAGCTTGCAACAGGAGCACTGCAGACCAAAACCAAAGCTACACATCTTTTTCTGTCTGATTCTTAAGTGTGCAGTGCTCAGATGTTCAATGCCAGAATGTATTCTCAGCATTATCGTAACTACTGTATAGGAGAAGCTATTCTTCCTGTAAGATCCACACTATATAAAGCAATAGGATTACTGGTATAGCATACCACAAGAAACATTAATCACCTGTCAAAACAGCCATTATGAATTACAGTTCTCATTAACTGCTAATGTTTTACATGGAATTTTGCTTGCTTAAAAGTGTAAATGCATGTATTTATGATAAGACAACATCTTTATGTGCAAGTATAGCTTATGGAATATTTATCACATGCTGCTGAGTATATTTAATGCAATCAGCTACAACCTAGTCTTGTGTCAGTTTAGCATCAGTTAAAACAGTTGTATAGTTTTATATAATGGTATACAATAAGAACAGGAACATACATTAAAATAACATTAAAGCTCCACCATATCATGATAAAAAAAAAAAAACATCTGTATGGCCTATTGTTCTGCATACACACAGTGGTTAAAAGAAGTACTAAACAAGTCACCAATTTTCTAAGTAAATATAATTCTAAGGCTAATTCTAAAGTTCCAACAATCTAAAAATAACGGCATTGTTTTACATCGATGCCGGTTAATTCTCCTTCATTTTTACATCATGGGAACATAGTCTAAGGCTATGTTCACATTATGTTTAACAGCGTCAGTTGCATAGCGTTCTAAAGAACGGGCGTTAACATTGCATTGAGGGCGGCATTGCATTGACTTCAATGCAATGCCAACTCTTGCAGTTTAGGAACGAACGCTGATTTCATTGCAATCCGCATCCCGTTCTTTACTCAAAAATAACGTTATGTGAACATAGCCTTAAGGTGCTATTGGCATGAAATTCTACACTAGATACAAGTGTACCAGCCGAGAAAAATATTATAAACCTACAAATAAGAAATATGAAGGGACTTTTAATTAAATAAATTCAATCTTTACTTTCATAAAAATATACTATATCATAAAACAGATGAACCAGAAATGATAATGGCATATACTTGGAAGCCCAAGTAACCAGTAGCGTAATTTGGTGGGGGCAGAGGGGGCTGCCGCTCCCGGGCCCACACAGGCAGGGGGGCACCACTGAAGATTTTGCCAGTTAATGCTGTCCGCAAAAGCTATTGCTTTTGCAGACAGACTTAATAAATGTCTATTGGCTGTAGGTGGCCCCTGGCCAGCAACCAGTGCTCCTGGGGGCCCCACACAACTACCAATGTTGTGTCTGACCATTTAGCTGTATGCGCTTGTATGCGAGTTGCATACAGTTGAATGCAGCAGGGTGATTGACAAGGCGAGGAGAGCATTGGCTCTCCACCCTGCCAACCAACTGTTGTGGCCACATGAGGCCGTTCCCTCCCTTAGAGCTGTGGGACATAAGTGGTGTTACTAGTGTGCTCATGGGGGTGGGTGGGGCTAACTTCTGGAAAGGATGTTTTCTATGGGGGTTGGGGTACTTGGTTCCATTCTCTTTTAGTGGAACTGAGCTGCACTACCACATCCAAGCTTTGGAGGAGAGTGGCGCTGTTTCTGGAAAAAGGCAACTATGTTTTTGCAATGCTGGATAACTCCTTTAATTTTACATGGTTATATATGTGAAATGAAGAAAGTCTTTCCCACTGTTCTCAGTCCCTGTTCACTATGAATAATAAATGAATAATGTAATAGAAAAAATTGATTATTCGGAAAGCAGTGTCATCTTCTGAGGTTCCCTATGGGTAATATTATCGGTTGGGGCCCACTGAGACTCACTTGCCCCCCCCCCCCCCCAGGCTGAACCCCTAGCTACGCACCTGCAAGAAACATTTATAAACTGCAGGCACCATACAAATATCAGTATACCAACACAAGCATGGCATTGTGGGTGGAATGTAAATAAAAAGCATTAGTGCAAAGTAATACAGGGAATGTAAACACATCAATAAAGGGCAGATTACATACAACAAAACACATTATTTCCCCACAGTGTGACATAGCCCATATTTCTTAGTTTCTACGGCTGCCCGGTGTGATGCTTTGCGACGCGTGTTTCGGCAAACGCCTTTGTTAGTGATGACAGCTTTATAATGCCACTTACATGGAGTAACTAGTGGCATGCATTGTTGAGCTATGATTTTTGACCATTCTTCTACATAAACACTCTTTAAATCCGGAAGATTCCGTGGGCTCCTTATATAAATTTAAAGCTTTAGTTGTTTCAATAGTTTTTCTATTGGATTGAGGTCAGGTGATTTGCTGGGCCATTCTAGCAGCTTCATTTTTTATCTCGGTACATTTATCTATTCAACCTTTCTTCAACTATATTAAATTTGATAAAAAAAAAAAAACCACACCACAATTTTAAAACCTCCAAACTTCTCTGTTTGTGCTCTTGGATGCTAAACAAGGTGTAAATTGGTGTTTGCTTGTTTGAAAATGCTTTGAGACTAAGTGGTTTGACTGTTTGTCTATGCTACTATGCGTTACATGATTAGCTATTCATTTGTCTACATTTTCCTGGCAGTGGCCTTTTTATAGGCAGTACAGCATCTCTTAAAGGCCCTATTTCAACAGATTATCTGACAGATTTTTTTAAGCCAAAGCCAGGAATGGATTTGAAAAGATGAGAAATCTCAGTCTTTCCCTTATTACATGTTCTTGTTTACAGTCCATTCCTGGCTTTGGCTAAAAAAAAAAAAATCTGTCAGATAATCTGTTGGTGTAATTGGGCCCTTAGGCCCCATTCACAGACAGCAAGAGGGGCAGAATTTCCGCTGCGGAATTGTCCGCCACGGAATGCCATTAGCCTCTGTGTCATAATGACACTCTATGGGAGGCGCGCGCATTGCATCTCTAAGCACCGAAGAATGAACATGTTCATTTCTTCAGCGCGGAGAGGACCCTGAGCAATGCGGGGCGCGCACCTCCAATAGAGTGTCCATTATGACATGGAGGCTAATTCCGCCCCTCTTCCTCTGTGTGAACGCCCCGGGCCTTAGACTCATGTACTTAGATTCTTTCACATAAGGAATGCATTTAGGACAGAATATCTATAGACATATATGGGGGGAGATTTATCAAACTGGTGTAAAGTGAAACTGTCTCAGTTACCCCTAGCAACCAATCAGATTACCACCTTTTATTTACCAGAGTCTGTGAGGAATGAAAGGAGGAATCTGATTGGTTGCTAGCGGTAACTGAGCCAGTTTCACTTTACACCATGTTTGATAAAATTTCCCCCATGGAGTCTTCCATATGATGCTACAATTTTTTTCTCATTTGTTCAGAATCTAACAGAATTAGTTTGGAAGCTAATTTAGGGCTCTGTATAAACTGCTCTATAATATGACCATGTGCATGAGCTCTTATGCGGGCCACAAAGGTGTGAAAAGTCTAGAAGCAATCTGCAAGTGTGTGAACAAAAGAAAGTGCAGAAGATACTTTGTATGTGAATGAATAGAAACGCAGCCGAAGCGTATACACATAGTATACGCTTCGTCCGGGATTCCAACTGGCCACACGAAAAACTGAAATGTCAATTTTGTGTGGCCGCTTCATTGAATAGCGGCTGCACAGACCTGTCAGTTCACACAATGGAGAGTGCGACTCTAGGCGCACACTCCATTGTGTGCAACAGTGAAATTCAACAGAAATGAAGATCATCCAGTAGCGGAAGTTACCAACCTACAGTTACCGGCTAGGAAGATCTTTGCTGACACCAGCTGTCCTGTGACACAGCCGGGTCACAAAACCACCAGTGTCATACGATGTGTGAACACAGTCTTACTTTTTTTTTTTTCTTTTCTATTAGAAGAAAGTGAATGTTTATTTCTGGCAGATTTAGTTTTTTTCAACAACTTATAGTGGAAGCTGTTGATTACCCCCTTTGGGTGCCTTCACACATAGCGATACTCAGTATCATTACAGTTCGGCCCTGCATTTTCACAGCAGATTTTCATTTAATTGGAAAGAATTTAGTGACATCCATGTTTAACTAATTACCTGCCATCCTTAAAAAAATAATAAATGTCCCGTGCTTGCCTGCTCCCTCATTCTGCTCCTGCTTGAGACTTTGGGTCCCTGCTCAATGACGGTGGGACAGTGCAGTGATTGGCTTAGCAGGCGCACAACAAGGGAGCTTTTTCTACTTTATTTCACCCTATCTGAAGCTGGTATTTAACCCAATACACAGCTATACCAGTTGCTAAAATATAAGGGATTCCCTATTTTATACAGGACAGGCTTTGCTTTAGCAGAAATTTGCTATAGCAGAAGCAAACTCTGGACCTGGCTCAAAGAACAGAAAAGTGCTTATACATCAATACTCACCCCCCTACATCAATTTAAGAACTTAGCCCAGCACTCTTCAGATTACAATTACTGAAATACCATACAGTCCCTGACAGAAGTTCTGTTGCTTATCCATGTTGTGGTAACCAAAGCTTATAACCTGACATTAAATTCATCCATTGGTTTTAGAAATCGCTCATATGAAAGCTGAAACCCTCCCAAATTAGTTTTTTTGTAACAAAAATAAATTTGCTTCACTGCTAAAATATTGATCAATTAATGAACATTGAAAGGTCAGATTTTGGCAAGACAAAAGTTTTGTCGCCCACAGAAAGTAATGTGAAAATCAAACAAAATAATTCACCTCAAATACAAAGATATGTTATAAAAGAACTTCAGCACCCCAGACCTTCACTTGAACTGCAACTTGACCTGTGACAACATGCAAAGAATCCACCCTGCGACCAAAGCCTTGATTATCAAGAGGCGGAAGACCAGATCCACTGCAGAGGTTGGCTGGAACCTTTAATGTGTCAAGTACAAAGAATTAAAAAAAGATTTGCAGAGGACTGGAGATGTTTTCGACAAGACCAGGTCCGGCAGACCCTGCAAGACAACAGCTCAGGAGGAACATTTGTTGGTTCGAAAATCAAAAGCCAGCACCTCTTCCACTGCACACAGAGCTCCAACAGGCCTGGTCACCTCAAGTCCCAGTGTCAACTAGAACAGTTTGTAGGATTCTGTCTGGAAATGGCCTCCATGGCCTTCATAGTCCAGAAGCCAGCACTAAGCAAAAGGCAAGTAAAAATGTTTGGGGTAGGATGAAAAGGGAAGCTTAGCAGACAAACCAAAGAATCTCGATGAACTCTGGGAGGCATGCAAGACTGCATTCTCTGCTATTCTTGAGGACTTCATCAATTAATTGTATGAATCATTGTCGATACACATGAATGAAGTCTTTCAAGCTCATGGAAGTCACACAAAATATTAATAGGGCTCTAATAGCAGCCCTACTTTATTCACCAATGTTATGTTATGAAACATATCTTTGCACAGAGGTGTAGGCTAGGCTCTCCTGCACCCGGGGCAAAGCCCCCCCTTGTGTGCGCAGTAAGCACAGGGGGGCCCATGTTGTCCCTTCCCTTCACTGCTGGTATATAACATATATATATATATATATATATATATATATATATATATATATATATATACATATATATAATATATATAGAGAGAGAGAGAGCGAATGCAGCAACAGACAGCACTTCAAATCAAAGGAGTGTTTATTTCACCGGAGTGCGAGGTTTTGGCTCAACAATAGCAGCCTTTCTCAAGCAGTGATGCGGTGAAATAAACACTCCTTTGATTAAAAGTGCTGTCTGTTGCTTGCATTTTCTGGATTGACACAAACCCGGGTCCGGTTTGGTAAAGCAAGCACTACATAAATATATTCCCATCTACCTGTGCTGCTGCTACTGCTGTGTATATATATATATATATATATATATATATATATATATATATATACTGTATATGCAAAGGAAAAAGTCCAGCACCAGTGTAGCGGATAAAATAACGTCCTTCTTTATTTACAGAAACTTCACATGACGGGAAACAAACATGTGATTGTTGACGCGTTTCGGCGTCTCTCACGCCTTGTTCACAACATAGTATACCGTATACTGTTCCCCACAACATTATATGGGCGGTATCAAACATCACATGACACTTAATTAAAATCACAAAACACATGATTTAAAAAAAAACGCAAGTTGTATACAAAGTACAGACCACAAAAAACGGAAAAAATGTGAAACAAGATTATCATTTGAGATACATGATATGATATAAACATAAATAATTCATGAACAGTGTTTAACCCCTTAAGGTCAAGCCAATTTTCATTTTTGCGCTTTTGCTTATTCCATTTTAAGTTTAAAAGTCAACAGCGCTTGCATTTTTTCACCTAGAGACGTATATGAGCGCTTATTTTTTGCGAAACCAATTGTACTTTGTAATGACATTGCATTATTTTTCCATAACATATGCTGCGAAACCGGAAAAAAAATCATTTGCGCTGTCAAATTGAAAAAAAAAACTAATTTGTTTTGATTTCGGGGAGTTTTGCATTTACGCCGTTCGTCCCATGGTAAAACTGACTTGTTATGCATGTTCCTCAAGTCGTTACGATTACTATGATATATAACATGTATAACTTATATTGTATCGGATAACCTGTAAAAAATTCAAACCGTTGTTAACAAATATACGTTCCTTAAAATCGCTCCATTCCCAGGCTTATAGCGCTTTTATCCTTGGTCTATGGGGCTGTGTGAGGTGTCATTTTTTGCGCCATAATGCGTTCTTTCTATCGGTACCTTGATTGCGCATATATGACTTTTTGATCACTTTTTATTACATTTTTTCTGGATTTGATGCGACCAAAAATGCACAATTTTGCACTTTGGAATTTTTTTGCGCTGACGCCGTTTACCATGCGAGATCAGGAATGTGATTAATTAATAGTTCGGGCGATTACGCGCGTGGCGATACTAAATATGTTTATTTATTTGTTTATTTATTAATTTATATTTATAAAATGGGAAAAGGGGGGTGATTTGGACTTTTATTAGGAGAGGGGATTTTTTATTAATAAAAACACTTTTTTACTTTTTTTTTTACATGGACTAGAAGCCCCCCAGGGGGGCTTGTATATAGACAGCACTGATCTCTCATAGAGATCAATGCTGTGTATATACACAGCAAAGATCCATGAGATCGGTCATAGATTACTATGGCCTGCTGCAGGCCATAGCAATCTATTGCCGAGCCGGGATCAGCGTCATTCCGACGCTGAGGCCCGGCACGGGCAGAA
This sequence comes from Dendropsophus ebraccatus, assembly GCF_027789765.1. Taxonomy (NCBI): domain Eukaryota; kingdom Metazoa; phylum Chordata; class Amphibia; order Anura; family Hylidae; genus Dendropsophus; species Dendropsophus ebraccatus. The sequence goes on along the minus strand of NC_091461.1, from coordinate 69,565,728 downwards.
GAACGGATCCGACCCACTAGACACCAGGGATAGTGTGCATAAAGCACTTCAATGCAGCTGTCAGGTTTGACAGCTGCATTGAAGTGCTTAATTAGTGCCTCTGTTAGCCGGCGCGGGTCCCGTTGCCGCGCCGGCTAACAGAGGCACTGCCCGGCTGCACGTGTCAGCCGGGATCAGCGCCGTTCAGAGCGGGGTCCCGGCGGGACCCCGCGCGGAACACCCCCCGCGGCACCAAGACGTATCAGATACGTCATGGGTCGCTAAGGGGTTAACTTTTAATATGTCATAATGAGGTCATGTCTAGAGTTTAGGCCACCAGGAAATCTGCTTCCTAACCTGAAGATCCAAAATGACTCTCTGTTTAGTAATTTTCGTCTTAAGGAACCTCCTCTTTTAGATGGATATATTTTTTCAATGCCCATAACTGTGAGAAATTGCACATTTCCCCCATGTACCTCTCTGAAATGTTTTGTCAGGGATGACACATTGACCACCTCATTCCTACAATCAGAAATATGTTTGCGTATTCTAGCTTTGAGGCTGGTAGATGTGCATCCCACATATTGCAGGTTGCATTGCGTGCACATAGCCACATATACTACATATGTAGTGTTGCAGTTAATGTAGCTATGTATCTTGTATGAGTTCCCATTTGAACATGATTTAATGTCCTTGGAAACCGCAACATGTGAACAGGTTACACATCTTTGTTGTCCACACCTGTAGGAACCCTTGACGTCTAACCACGTTTTTTCCTATCCTTACCTCCTGTGTACAAAGATGGAGACAGTGCCGATCCCAGAGTAGGAGCTCTTCTGGATACAACCCTGATCCCATCTTTGGTCATCCTATGTAAAGTCTCATATTGCCACAAAAGTGGCAGATGTTTGTTAATGATGTCTCTTATCTGTGAAAACTGTTTACTATATGATGTGACAAACACTATGTCATTAGTACCATATTTGTTACGTTTCTTATGATGACTCCCAGTGTAAATATGTTCAGCCAGTAGTTCCTCTCTATTTACCCTGGATATTTTATGTGCCGTCTGATCTAGTTGCTCCTGTTTAAATCCTCTCTCCCTAAACCTTTGTTGTAATTTCTCCATTTCTGAAATATAAACATCCTCTCTACTACAATTACGTTTCAATCTTAGACATTCACCATAGGGTATATTATTAACCACATGTGGTGGATGACAAGATGTGGCCATGAGAACACTGTTTCCAGCACATTCCTTTCTGTATGGTAATACATCTATACACCCTTTGGTTTCATTAGCCACAAATCGTACATCTAAAAAGGTAATTTCGTTGTTGCCAAAATGTGCAGTGAACTTGAGCCCAAATTCATTGCCATTAAGATAGTCCACAAAGTTTTGGAAGCAACTCTCACCAGCTCTCCATATAATAACCAAGTCGTCTATGTACCGACCTATCCATTGTATAGATTCAGAGAAGGGGTTATCCTCCGAGAATATATATTTAAATTCTAAAACCGACATAACAATGTTAGCGAGCGATGGTGAGAATTTAGCTCCCATACTGACTCCCTGTATTTGTAAAAAAACTCATCATTGAAAACAAAATAATTATGGTTTAACAGGAATTCTGTGGCCATGATCAGAAACTCAATCTCTGGAGCTGAATATGAACTGAACTTGGACAGGTAATATTCTAGTGAGGAAATGGCAACTAGCTTGGGGATTGACGGGTACAATGCTATAACGTTCTACTACGTGTTATACGTGTTCTACTATATATATATATATATATATATATATATATATATATATATATTTTTTTTTAATGAAGTTTAGATAAGTGATTGTTCAAATGAGCGATTCGCTCATCTCTACTGGCAGCACTAGTGTGGTGTTCACAATATGGGATACATAATGTTATATCAACTGTGTACCTAGAAAGTTTTTATGAAGAATGAGTATCAGTCAGCTCTGGGCTCAATCAGCATTTTTTAAAGTACTTCCATTTTTCCCATTTAAAATTTGGTCCCTAAGTACATTAACAGAGACGCCGTTGTCTCCGCTCCCTGCTGTCTGTACCTGAGGAGGCACCGTTGTCTCTGCTCCCTGCTGTCTATACCTGAGGAGGCACCGTTGTCTCCGCTCCCTTCTGTCTGTACCTGAGTAGGCGCCGTTGTCTCCCCTCCCTAGTGTCTGTACCTGAGGAGGCGCCGTTGTCTCCGCTCCCTGCTGTCTGTACCTGTGGAGGCGCCATTGTCTCCGCTCCCTGCTGTCTGTACCTGAGGAGGCGCCGTTGTCTCTGCTCCCTGCTGTCTGTACCTGAGGAGGCGCCGTTGTCTCTGCTCCCTGCTGTCTGTACCTGAGGAGGAGCCGTTGTCTCTGCTCCCTGCTGTCTGTACCTGTGAATTAGGAGGCAAAGCTACCTCATCTATCTCCAGTGTGACATCCAGTGTAATGTGATTCCATGGTGCAGTCTCCTAATGCACAGGTACGCTCAGCAGTAGAGTTGATCGAACCTCGGGAAATCCTAGGTTCGATCAAACTCGAACATTCAAGAACCTGCCACATTTGATTGCTGATACCTTACTGGTCTGTGGGGAAGGAGGAAAGTGCCCGGGTACCGCCTGGAATTCCAGGATTCAGCCTATTACCTAGGCTATTACCTAGGCTGAATCCCAGAATTCCAGGCGGTACTTGGACACTCTCCTCCTTCCCCACGGACCAGGCAGGCATCAGCAATCTAATGCGGCAGGTTTGTAAAAGTTCGAGTTCGATCAAACCTAGGATTTCCCGAGGTTCGATCAACTCCACTCAGCAGAGGAGACCACAGCAGCATTACCTCCGGTAAGGTAATCTGTAACCAAATTCAAAATAGAAATAATTTAGAAAAATGACTCATGGTCACTGTAAATACAGATACAGGTGCTTTATAGATCGGCGTAGGGAACCTTGGCTCCCCAGCTGTTGCAAAACTACAACTCCCATCATACATGGACAGTCAAAGCTAAAACTTTGGCTGTCCAGACATGATGGGAGTTGTAGTTCTGTAACAACGGGAGAGCCAAGATTCCCGAATCCCTACCTCTGCAGATAGTAAGTTAGGTTTATATGAATGTGATATATATTTGGAGAGGGCAGTTATTAAGGGGTTAAGTATAGAATAATGTACAACCAGACCCCTAAATAGACACTGGACACTCTCTTGTGTGTCTCCCCCCATCCCAGACTAGTGTCACCCTGTACCCCACTGCCCCCCTCCCCATTTCAGACTGGGCACCCTTCACCCCCCTCCCCATACTCCTCCCACACACCTGTATCCTCTTTCTTCCTCCTCCATAGGAGCCCCCCCCCCCTGCCCCTTCTCCCTATGGCCATGCTTTGTAGTGAATTATTTGTTTGATTTTCACATTACTTTCTGTGGGCGACAAACCTTATTATGACCTTTTGTGTTCATTAAATGATCAATATTTTAGCAGTGAAGAAAATTTATTTTTGTTAAAAAAAACTCATTTGGGAGGGTTTCAGCTTTCAGCAATTTGAGTGATTTCTAAAACCAATGGATGAATTTTAAGTCAGGTTATAAGCTTTGGTTTCCACAACATGGCGAAGCGACAGAACTTCTGTCAGGGACTGTAGATAAAGAAACACTGTGATCCATAACATCAAATTAGCCTGTACAGTGAACTCAGAAAGGACACTCACCAAACAGATAGTAAGGTTCACTGTTTTTACACTACTGAGTGCCCTTGACCTGATTTTTCCACAACTCACATACAACTGATTGATACATCTCTTCAAGAACTTAGCTCTATGTGTTAAGGATCACTAGCAAGTAAACCCCTGCTTTATATTCCGAATATGTACAACTGAAAAGGCACAGCGGCTCCTTGAGCTACATTGCCTATATGACGTAAGTAAAAAGAATGCAAGAATAAACATGTAGCTGTCAGTTCATGTTACTTCAACCTTTAGGGATAGAAAGAATATATTACCAGGAACGAGGGAGACTAAAGGCCCTTTTACACGGGCTGATTATCGGCCAGGAACATTGCTGAAAACAACAATCAGCTGGGGAAGAGGAAAATGCACCGGTCCTCAGCTTATTGGGTCTTTGAAGCAGGCTTTGAAATTTAATGTTTGCAGGCACACATCTTCCTGTGTAAACAGGGGATGTGGGTCCGATCGTGATAAAAGAAAACTGACAGCACATATATGTTTTTATCTGTGCTCTCAGATTATACATTACAAGCAGCAGTATATACTTACATCAGCGCTGCTTGTTATCTAGCATGTCTCCTGCAGTCCTCTAATCCAGCTGCTTGCTGTATTTTCAGACCCTGCCTCCTCCAGAATGAGTTGCAGCCAGAGAAGGCAGGGCCTAAAGAAACAGCCAGCAGCTGAACTGGAGGAGACATGCCAAATCACAAACAGCGTGAAAATAAGTATACATACAGTTTCCTAAATTGCACAAACAAGGCAAGGATCGTTCATGCAGTCCAGGCCCCTCAAGTTGTTGTGCCGTTTAAAGACACTGCAATTGAGAGTCAATCCCGCTCATTGGCGGCCCCCGTGGCCAACAAAAGTTACATCTAAAAGGACCCTAACAAGAAAAAAGGACAGAAATGCCTAAATAATGCCTTACTCAAGAAGATATTTCTTTGAAAAAACATATGGCAACTTCTCCAGTTTCAAGATTAGAACTTGCCTTAGACCAGGCTAAGGATTCATGTTACCAGGCTATGTTCACTCAGAAGACAGTATGGACATAATTATACAAAAAATAAATATAATAATGTGCTCCATTGTAGTCAATGGCAAATTGGATAGCAGTGCACACCCAAAGTATAATAATATATATATATATATATATATATATATATTTTTTTTTTTTTTTTTATAAACGCCCTTAATTCCAGAGCGCTATACAATAGATAGGTGAAACAAACAGAAACAATACAAGATCAAAACAGGTTACATGAAGGCAAATGGCAGACTGGTACATGGAGGAAGAGGACCCTGCCCGCGAGGTACGGGGAGAGAGACAGGAGGTAAAGTGCAGCCAGTCACAGTGTGATGCAGAATTATAGGTTGTAGCCTAGTTTAAAGAGATGGGTTTTCAGGTTACTTTTGAAGGACTTGATGGTGGATAAGATCCGGATGTGTAGGGGTAGTGAGTTCCAGATTATGGGGGAGGCTCGGGCAAAGTCTTGGAGGCGGTTGTGCGAAGTACGAACAAGGGGGGAGTGCAGACGGAGATCACTGGAGAATCGAAGGTTGCCTGAGGGACTTTAGCGGGATATCAGGTCAGAAATGTACAGAGGGGACAATTTGTGGATGGCCTTGTACGTCATGGTCAACAATTTAAAGTGAATACGTTGGGCAATGGGGAACCAGTTGAGGGATTGGCAGAGGGGAGAGGCAGAGGCAAAGCGAGGGGAAAGATTGATTAGTCAGGCAGCAGAGTTAAGGATAGACTGGGGGGCGTGGCTTAGCGCGCAGCAGAAGCAGTCGCATGGTGGAGTAGCTCCCGCACCGAGCCCGTGAAACACCGCTATCCTGACCAGTATTTTACAGCCTTTCGGTATTATCCGACACCGTAGATCATGGGGAAGATAGGGAGGCAGGATATGGCTCGTTCTAAATATCGTTCTGGTGTAGAGATACTCCGGGACTTTGCCAGAGACGACTCCCAAGATGGCGCCAAGAGTGCGGCGACCAGAGGAGAAGCAGCGCAGCAGCCTAATAACCTGGAGTCGCCACAGCCTCCTCACGTCGAGGAAGAAGCTAAACCCACCCTGCAGCAAGTGACAGACCAGCTCCTCCAGGCCATCACCTCCTGTAAGACAACCCTCATGGGAAAAATTGAGGAGGTAAAGATAGACGTGGGCCTCCTATGCCAGGATCTGCAGAATCTGAGGGGCCATGTGACGCAGGTTGAGGACAGGGTCTCTACCCTAGAGGATACCACAGCTCCTGTAATAAACACTGTCTCAGCTCTAGAATCCCAGTTGGAGCTCTGCAAACAGAAAAATGATGACCTGGAGAACCGCCTGAGGCGGAACAACATTTGCATAATCGGCTTACCGGAACATGCAGAAGGTCAGTCACCCACCATGTTTGTTGAGCGCTGGTTCAGAGAACTATTTCCTACTGCTAATTTTTCCGTGGCCTTCACTGTTGAGAGGGCACATTGAGTCCTGGCCCGTCCTCCTCCACCCGGCGCCGCGCCAAGATCCCTGCTAGCCCGCATCTTTAACTGCAACGATCGAGACCTGATTCTGTGCCTGGCTAGGAAGAAAGGAGACACTGTTTCCAGACTTCTCTGTCGAGCTACAAAAGCAGTGAGCCACGTTCACTGCAGTGAAGGCCAAGCTTACAGATTTGGGAGTGACCTACTCCATGGCATACCCTGCCAGGCTGCCCATCATGGACGGAGACCGCGCCATCTTCTTTACCAATCCCTCTGACGCTAAAGAATGGTATACGCTGACAGCGGAGACGCACCCCTCCGAGAGAGTAAAGGATAAATCACCTCAGAGCTACAAGTATGACTTTACCTGTGCTTTAATTGTGGCCCACCCTCAGGACGGCCACACACATTGGGCTGCGACATATGTTGATTTTCTGCCCTTACATTACACTGTTTCCCGCACCTTACTTTCCCTGAGTGACTGCCTCGCCTAAGACACCTATGGTCTCCATTAGTGCCCTGCTGAATGTGAGCATACCCTCCCTAAGTGGTAATCACGGGCTCTACCCCAGAAAGAGAGCCTCTGTAGTTCGTTTCACTAGATATATATGTTATGTTGCTTTTGTTTATAACCGCCTCGGCAATTTGTCCCTGCCCGTTTGCACGTACTGTTTCTGTTACACCTATGCTACTAATTTATACTTTAACAGTCTCCTATGCACTCATGCTTATAGTCTGACACCATGGCTAACCCAGTGATTCTATCCTGGAATGTGAGGGGGATGGGTTCTCCCAAGAAACGAACCCTAATATTCACACACATTAAACAATATCACCCAATGATAGTCTGTCTCCAGGAGACGCATCTAGTACCTGACTGTTATAAGCTGCTAAATAAATCCTGGGTCCAGTGGCAGGCCCATACCTCACATACCTCTTATTCTACGGGAGTCTCCCTCCTAATCCATCTCTTGCATGGGAACATGGTAACTCTAGAATTGATACCCAGGGAAGATTTATATTTGTTCACAGTTTTATTCACAGAACCCCATATGTCCTCTTGGCTATATACAGTCCCCCTCCTGCTACATTAGATGTGATTCATCAAGCTATAGTGCTTGCAGCGGGTTATCCAAATGCCCGTTGCTTGTGCTTTGGAGAGTTTAACATGACCCCACATCCCAGCCTGGATAGAATGGCTGGAAACCTACCTTCCCTTTCGTACAGAACTTGACACAAAGCCCCTCTGCTTTATCCTAAAAGATACTGATGATATTCTGCTTATGTGGGACACACTGAAATCATACCTCCGGAGATGCCTCCGATCCTCTATATCTTTTGTTAAAAGGGATACTACCCTAAGGGAGAAAGAACTAGCTCAAGAGTGTTCTGACCTGGAAGCTACATACGTTAGGGACCCCTCCGATTTCAACAGACATAGATGGTTGACTAAGGGCAGGGAATATACTGTATGCACCACTTAAATGAGAAAATATATCGGAAAGTGTTTTTCACAAATCAATATTATTTCGAACACGGCAACCAGTCGAGCCAATTATTGGCACATTTAGTTTACCAGAATACGGCCGCTCCCCCTATACTAAAAAATAAATCATCGACGGACGACGTACTGACGGACCCCGCCCTAATAGCTGAAAGGTTCTCTGACTTCTATAGAGACCTGTACTCCTCACGAGTAGAATACACAGAAAAACAGCTAGAAACCTACTTAGACACCATTACAGTTCCCACTTTATCCGAGGATGACGTACAGATGTTGAACACAAAAATAACGACTGAGGAAGTGACGAAGGCTCTGGGTGACCTAACGAAGGGGAAAGCATCCGGTCCAGATGGACTTCCCCTAGAAGTCTATTCCAAATACTCTGAGGTCTTAATTAAGCCACTGACGGAAGTGTATACAACTGCCTTTCAGGAAGAAAGCCTCCCCCCATGATGTATGACGCTACAATAGTCGTTATTTTGAAGCCAGACAAGGTTCCAGACAAGTGCGGGTCCTACCGGCCCATTTCCCTCCTCAATCTTAACTATAAGGTGTTAACTAAGATACTAAACAACAGGCTCAATAAGGCCATATTATCTATTGTACATAGTGACCAGGCAGACTTTATGCCTGGCCGCTCGACTACGGACAACACCAGTAGAGTACAGGCCGCTGTGCAAGTCAGGGTTACTGTGGGGGGCGACTGGGCCTTGGCATCAATTGACGCTGCCAAGGCCTTCGACTCTGTCGAGTGCCCATTCCTGCTGGCGGCCCTTAGGGGGTTTGGCTTTGGTCCACGGTTCATCTGGTGGATTGGGATCCTATAGAAGGCCCCTAGGGCGCAGATTCTGGTCACTGGCCTGTGCTCTAAGTCCTTTGCCTTGCTTTTTGCATTGGCGATTGATCCCCTGACGCTCCACCTCTGTCATGACCCCTTGATTAAGGGCATGATTTTGGGAGAGAGAGAAGATAGACTCGGCATGTATGCTGATGATCTAATCCTTTTTATGACCCAACCCCAACATACCTTGCCTCGATACATCACCCTGATCGATCTCTATGGCCAATACTCCGGTCTTCGGATTAATCCCCTGGCCCTCCCATTTTTGTGGTCTGAAAGTAGTAGACCACTTCAAATATCTTGCGATATATATATTCCGGAACACCTCCAGAGATTTATCGGGCAATGTTCTACTTCTCCTCCCCCTTATACGGGATAAATTCAAAACATGGAGCACTCTACCGTTAAATGTCCCAGGCAGAATTAACTTAATCAAACTTATTATCCTACCAAAGTGTCTCTATATTGCAACACTCAGCAGTACCCGTCCCTATGTCATTTTTTCTTTCAATTTTAGCAATGTTACCCTCTTTTGTATGGGGATCGGCGAGATCTAAACTAAAACTGTCGACCCTGCAAAGGCCCAAAGATGAGGCCGGGTATGCACTTCCTGACTCCCACCTTTATTATCTGGCCGGGCAGCAGAAACACCTGAGGCCGTGGACCATGGGTGACGCCTTACCGAATAGCGAACATCACCTTGCTCACTATCTAGGTTGGTCCACACTGCGTCCCCTTTTGGACTGCTCTTGTGGCCCAGTTAAAAATCTACTCCCCATACACAAACTGGCCAGACAGGTCTGGGAGGCCACGAGACATATTCACGACTTTAATGACCTTATGTCTAACATCCCACTATGGGGGAACTATGGGTTGACTCACATGACAGCCGCACTGGACCCGGGATTCTGGCAAGCACATGGGGTGACGGACCTGGGACAACTATTTTCCAATAATATGTTTAAATCATTTTCATAGATGCAGTCTGACTTTCAGGTACCACGTGACTCCTTCTATAAATATCTACAACTGCGCCACGCAGTACACAGTCAATTCCCAAACCCTAGGAAGCCCATCTCAGACTATCCCCTGATAGGAGTCCTCAGATCACAAGGCCCCAGAGGCTTGGTTTCCATCCTTTATACCCACATTCTATTTTTTAAGACCTCACAGACGCCCATTAGGGCTGAAAACTACTGGAAGACACTTATCCCTACTATGGCAGACAATGACTGGAAAGAAGTGATGGCATCGCATAGGACAGTGTCCCTCGCCGCAAACCATAAAATTATCCAACTGTATATGATACATTACAGCTATCTTACACCGGTAAGGCTATTTCGTATAGGGAAAATGGAGACGGATGAGTGTCATAGATGCCATGCCCCGAGAGCCGACTTTTGGCATCTCATTTGGCGTTGCCCCTATGTCCACTCATTCTGGCAGGATGTGGTTTCCCTACTTAAAGAAGTAGTTGACACGCCCCTGCCACTGGAACCGTTAATATGTCTCTTTGGTGTGCTCGACAAAGAAACATGGCCTCACCATACACAAACATTCCTCAAGGAAGTGTTATTCCTAGCACGCAAGTTTATAGCCTTGAAATGGATGGACCCATGCCCCCCCCCCCCACTCTATCTCGTTGGAAGTCAATGGTAAATGGTGTTCTCCCACTTGAAAAACTGGTGTACAAGAATCGAGGCCACCCCCAGAAATTTGATAAAGTCTGGGGACCTTAGAGTCAAGGGTAGAGTCAAAGGTGACCCCGAGGCGGCCGACTTGGGGGACAGGGGACAGAGGGCAGCCATTGATAGTGATTGACAGATTAGAAGGCAGGGTGGAGCGGAATGGGGGAAAGATGATAAGTTATGTTTTGTCCATGTTGAGTATTAAAAAGCGGGAGGAGAAGAAGGAGGATATGGCCAATAGACACTCTGGAATCCTGGATACCAAAGAGGTGACATCCGGACCAGAGAGGTAGATCTGAGTGTCATCTGCGTAGAGATGGTACCTGAAGCCATGGGATTCTATGATATGCCCCAGGCCAGAAGTATACATGGAGAAGAGAAGAAGCCCGAGTACAGAGCCTTGGGGAACACTTGGGAGACACTAAAAGTGTGGTTGGAGAGGTAAGAGGAGATCCAGGAGAGGGCTAGGCTAGTGACACCAAGGTATAAGAGAATTTGTATGCTGAGAGAATGGTCAACTGTGTCGAAGGCAGAAGATAGGTCAAGGAGAAGGAGCACAGAGTATTGGCGTGAGGTTTTGGCAGCAGGTCATTAGCCACTTTGGTGAGGTCAGTTTTTGTGGAGTGGTGGGGTCGGAGCCTGAATGCAGGGAGTCAAAAAGCGAGTTGGATGAAAAGTGGGAGGATAGTTCATGGTAGACATGTTGTATAGAATAACTTGTTTTTTAATTTTTTTACACATTGGTTTATTTTTAATCCAAATTACAGTCATATTTAGCTTTTATTATGTGTGAACCTAGTCCTTAATCTTAAGTACTTTGGAGTCCTGGAATTTTATCAGAAGTTTTAGCTGTGAGGAACTGCTGGGAGTAGTAGATACAAACTACTGCAGATATTGCAGAATAAAACCCCTAGTGCCACAAACTGAGGCAAATTTTTTGCCTAGATGGGGCACTAGAGCAAATTTAGCAGATGAGCTTATGGCCCCCAGCCCTGGTGTAGTCCACTAGAGATATTATGTTTTGTTTTTAGAAATATGTCATCAGAGAAAAAAGTTATTTAAATCACAAGGTGCATTGCATATATTTAAAATGTAAAAAAAAACAATCTATATTTTTCCATCATTCTCTAAATTTTTTTAAATGTTAAAAGTTATAAAAATCCCAAAATAGTGCCTAAAATATAAGTAAATATAAAATATAATATAGTATTAAGGGCCCCTGGAACAAGCTGTGAACAGTACCCCCCCCCCTCCCCCCTTCAATCCTCACACCTCCCCTCCTCAACATTATAGGGAATATACATAACTACTAGAGATGAGCGAGTAGTGAAATATTTGACTTTCAAGAATTCAAATCGAATAGGCACAGAGTTTCGACTATTCGAACGAATATTCGATCCCATTATAGTTTATGGGAATAAAATTCTCGGCACTTGGAAAACCAAATTCGACCACTTGGAGGTCACCAAGTCCCTCATGAAACCTCCCTAAACGATGCGAACACCTCCGGAATGACTCTGGGACATTAGGGGCAGCATGCCTGGGTGCACCCAACACCCCAAAATCACAGTATAATGCCACTCTCCACAGTTGCGAAGGAAAAATATTTGCGAACGCTTTACAGCAATGTTCACACATTTCGTTTGTATTTCTTGCGCAGCATTACATACATGATTCCAATGTGCGTCTGTAGAGCGTCACGTTATTTGCGCCTATCACGCATCATGCTGTAGGAACATTACTGGAACAGTATGTATGACGTGCCTTTTTGTGGCCTACTGAAACAATATGTATCACGTGCCTTTTAATGGGCTACTGGCACAATAGGTATAAGGTTAACGTGCCCTTAGTGGGCTAAACCAGGGACACTATAAGTCACTTGTACACACAGGGTACTGGAATTAATACAGCTGATGCTGCTGATGTTACTGTATATCATCTATTTCTTAGCACTGAGAAGTGCTTTGAATGCAGACTCCAGAGACGACTTTTTTGCTGGATATTAGCCCTAAAAAGGACTTTTGGGTTCTGTAGTAAGCCTGCCTAACCAAAACGCTATTAAAACCTATCTCTCCCTGCTCAAAGATCTCTCCCTGGCTAGGTTGAAAGCGCATCTGCGGTCGAGAGGCGGAAGTCAAGTCTTCAATATTGGAGGTCATGTGGTTCAGCCATCCAACGAGGGTAGATGCCGTTTTCGAGCTGCGTGCGTACTCCCAGGGTCCCTCACAGCCTCCCTGCATGGTGACTGGATTAAAAAAAGCACCAAGTGCGATGGGAGGGCTTTCGAATGTTTGCCGCGTATTTGACACACTACTCGATTGTATTCGAATCTTTCGAATACCGCAGTATTCGATCGAATACCTACTCGATCGAATCGTATTCGCTAATCTCTAATAACTACTACTACCACCCCCATCTTCACACCTCCTCCTCATAGGGAATATATATATATAACTACTACTACCCTCATCCTCACACCTCCCCTCCTCCTCATAGAGAATATACATAATTACTACTACCCACATCCTCACACCTCCCCTCCTCCTCATAGGGAATATACATAACTACTACTACCCCACTCCTAGCACCTCCCCTCCTCCTCATCATACCCAAGATCATTAAGGGCCCCTGTGAGCTACAATCTCGCTTCCTGGAATATGTGCGGCCAACAGAGGGGTCTAATATCCAAGGCCGGTAATCCTAAAGAAAACTATGCTTGGATCAAACACAGAAGCGTCTCTAGTGGCCATGGTGAGTGCAGAAAGTGCAGATGTTTGAATGGCACTTAACAATGCAGACCGAGATCTCCAGTACCGAGCAGTGTGTGGCGCAGACAGGACAGACCCTTTAGGCATTTGTGGACCCAACAGCAGAAGAGGAGTGAACCCAGCTGTGTAGAAGAGCGGAGCAGGAGATGCTGTACCCTACACACGGAAGCAGAACATAGGGCAGCACATGGGCACTGATGCTAACTGTTACAGGGTGTGGACTGTCTGTGGACTGACTTGGGTGTTTAGCCAGGAGGTGGCACTGAGACTCCTCCTCATAGTTGCACTGACAGGGGTATGTGTGGTGGGGCAGAGGGGCCTCGTATGAGTCAAGGGCCCTCAGGCAGCCACCTACCCTGCCTAATGGGAAAGACGGCTCTGCCCTGGAGTGCCCAGATGAGGTCCCTATAAACTTGAAAAAGGGGCACTGCAGCTGGTCACTGGCCTTAGCAGTCACCTACAATAGCAGTGAATAACACTGCTAAAGCCAGCTGCAGCACCCAGTGCTGAGTGTATTGGGACACTCTGCAGAAGTGGCAACCCTGGATCAGGAGCAATTGGATAGGTGAGTCAATTAAAAATAAAAAATCCACATGTTGTGAAAACCTTGGAAAACCCCTTTAACCCTTTGCAGCACCATAAACATACATTAATGTCAGGCCGGATCCTCTTCTTATCTCCAGGTCACAAGCCTCAAACACCTGCGTGTGGGCTTTGCGGCATGATCGACTAATAGAGGCTTCTTCTGCAACCTCTATCAGTCGATTGCAGAGAATACTGATTATAGCTTCCCAATAAGAAATCTATGATCAGTATAAGAAACCAAAGGATTCCTTATAATAGTGTTATATGGAGGCTAAAAATGTACGTAAAAAAAATGAACAATAACGTTTGTTGAATGAAAAAACACACTGTCACAATAAAGGTTAAAACCACCCCCTTTTTCCCTTTTTCATAATAAAAAATATAAATACTGTAAATATTTAAATGGACATATGTAATATCACCGCATGTGTAATTGCCTGAAATATTAAGATATAACATTAGTGATTGAATACGGTGATCAGCGTAGACAAAAAAAAATCCAAACTCCAAAATTGTGAATTTTTGCATTTTTTTTTTCTAAGGCTGGAAAATAAAATAAATTCTGTATAATCTGTCAACTGTTGTAATTGTTACAACCCAGAGAATGGCGATAATTGACGATAATGTCAGTTTCATTGTACAGTAAATAACATTGCATATAAATGAAAACACCCAAAATTACCAAAAATGCATATTTTTTTCAATTTTACCTCACAAAGAATTTTCTTTCTGTCTTTCTATGCATTTTTTTGTGTTTTTGTGGTAAAATAAGAGGTTTCATTACAAAGTTAATTTAGTTTTGCAAAAATAGCCCTCTAAAGACTTTTTATTTTAATGAAAAAGCTATGAATTTTAGAATGCGAGGTGCAAAAAAAAACAACAAACCTGTAAGAATGAAAAATCGCCGTGTCCCCTGAGGGTTAAGACGGGGAACTCTTACACCCATGAATATACTATAGAATGTCCTCTACTATAAATAAATCTAGATTATCTCTTATTTCTCGATAAGCATAACAGTTAAGATACGCTTTGCTTGTTTGTTTTCTTTAACTCTGTGACAGCTGAGAGGTTATGCGGCCACCTGTAAAATTGACCTTTGTATGTGCCAAATTTTGGGAATGTAGACCGTAAGCACTTCAGGGGACAGGGGTGATGACAGTCTCTGCACATCATGGATAAATCTATTGTCACTGTATAATCACTAGTGAATAAAACATATTAGGGAACTTTCTTGTTATGCAGTTTGTATCTAAATGTGGATTAAAAATACTTAAAACTTAAATTAAAGAGGAAAAAGGTAAAGGACAAGGATTAAAATAATAAAAATGTCCAATGATGGTGCTGGCATCATTTATTAGTGAAACAGTCACATATTTATTATTCTCATTTCTAAATATATCCGGATACTACACATTTGCACCACTCTGCTATTTACAAAGAAAAACCTATATCCCTGCTTTATTAAACTATTGGAAGCTGAAGAGGCAGTGCACAAGAAGTAATAACCGGGTTTATTTAAGAAAGGCTCTGTAAGTTAAAATTTATTTTCTCTTCTATTCTCCCTTAAGACCATATTCCTGAGCAGAAAGCCAGCAACCTACAGTCTAATTTTGTTGTTATACTCTATATCTCCGGCTGTGACATGAATTACAGAGATATCCAGGCACCATCATCCCATGAGCCCTGGAGTGTGGGCTATTATGAAGTTCAAGTTAGCAACTTGTGTTAAAGCCATAGACAGAAGTGCTAACTATATGTTACGAGGTGCTGTTTTTTCCACTTACCCGATTTCTAAAGGATTCAAGAGATTACAGCTATATTGTATCTTTATTATTGTTATGCTTCACAAGGGTAAACAAATATACTGATGCTTTAGCCTTCATATGTTTTCTTTTAACATTATTGTTATAAAATGTTTTATCCAGTTTACTTTCACCAAGTGATTGCAAATTTAACTAATTTTGTAAAAATATAATACATTGATACACTCTGTAATGTAGATACCAAATATCGATGTAACATATCTCTGCAATGATTAACAGGTGCCAAGCCACAACAAGCTTGATAAAGCTTCTTAAAGGAAATGTGAAACAGATCTATGTTGCCTTACCTGAGGACAGCATAAATTGGTTGAAAGAGGTTATATGTAAGAGGTTATATGAAAGAGGTCATATGTAAGTTGTTGTTTTTTTAACCTCTTAAAGAGGACCTGTCACCCCCCGTGCCCGGGTGACAGGCTCCTGACCCCCTGCTAGATCGCCCTATACTCACCTAATCGCGCCAGGTCCCGCTTCCTGATGCGGTCGGGTCACGGAGATTTCAGCTCCCGAAGCCCGGCGTGCGTGCACACAGCAGAGTCCGATGCTCATAGAGAATGAATGGGGAGACCGATGCTCTGTCATTCTCTATGGGCATCGGACTCTCCTGTGAGCGCACGCCCCGGGCTTCGGGAGCTGAAATCTCCGTAACCCGACCGCATCAGGAAGCGTGACCCGGCGCGATTAGGTAAGTATAGGGCGCTCTAACGGGGGGTCGGGAGCCTGTCACCCCGGCACGGGGGGTGACAGGTATCCTTTAAGGACGGAGCCACTTTTGATTTTTGGGTTTTTCCTCCTTGTGTTTAAAAGGCCATAGCACTTGCATTTTTCCACCTAGAAACCCACATGAGCCCTTATTTTTTGCGTCACTAATTGTACTTTGCAAGGACAGGCTTAATTTTTGCATAAAGTACACTGCAAAAACAGGAAAAAATTCAAATTGTGGTAAAATTTAACAAAAAAAAAACACATTTCTTTTATTTAGGGGGTATTTGTTTTTACGCCATTCGCCCTGGGGTAAAACTTACTTGTTATTCATGTTCCTAAAGTCGTTACGATTACAACGATATATAACATGTATAACTTTTCTTTTACCTTAAAATCGCTCCATTCCTAGGCTTATAGCGCTTTTATCCTTTGGTCTACGGGGCTGTGTGAGGTGTCATTTTTTGCGCCATGATGTGTTCTTTCTATTGGTACTGTCAGGCTGGGGAGACACGGACAAGACAGTGCACCCTGAAACTTGCCCCAACCAATGTTCCCTGCCTACTTGCCACGGACAACCCTAAAAGGTCGCGGACAACCACGGAGTCGGTCCCTACACTGAGTAGGTGAAGACAAAAAACGTAGACAGACAAACAAAACAAAATGGAGGATAGTCAGCTAACAGAGTCAAAACCAAACGGACAACGCAGTACAAAATCAGAAAGAGAGCCGATAGTCAAATGTCAAGCAAGAGGTCAGAACACGGGCAGAGCAATAGCAAGGGGATTAGGACAGGGAACGCTGGGAAAGGAGCAGGGGAGCTGGGACTAGTGTGAACTAATAGCCAACAAGGAAATGAGGAGCTGGCTGCTTTTTATCCAGGATCAGAGACAAGGTCCAGCAGCTGATTGGAGCAGCCCTGATCCCAGCACCAAGTACAGCTGAACAGACCTAGCAGTGCAGTAACCAGTGGCGTAGCCACCGTGGTCGCCGCTGCAACCTGGCCCGGCGTCGAGGGGGGCCCACGCCCCACAATCTATCCCCTGCCCCCGGCCGTCCTCTGCCGCGGGTTCCCGTCGCACTGATCACTCTTGTGACCGCAAGCATTCTTTCGCTTGCGGTCATAAGAGTCAGTGTCGGACGGGCCCCCGGCGATGCTCAGCTTCCCAGTGGTGTCCCCGGCATTCCCGGGCAGCATAGGCACCAGGGAGCTGTGTGCAACGGAGTTGTTACTTCCGGGTCAGGGAGTGCGTCGCTCCCTGACCCGGAAGTAACAGCCCCGGCGGCGCACACTGAGCTCTCTTGTGCATATGCTGCCCGGGAATGCCGGGGACACCACTGGGAAGCTAAGCATCGCCAGGGGCCCGCCCGACACCTCAGAAGAATAGAAGAGAAGGGAACTGCAACGGGGGAGCGAGGTGTTAGGTGAGTTTTTTTTCTTTGTTTTTATCTGCTTTTCAGGTGACAAATATAAAAGGACAACACAGGCAATCTACAAGGGGGGTGGCAACAAAAGGGGGGCATGTATAGGGGAACAACACAGTGGGGGCATCTACATGGGGGGCAGTATAAGGGGGGCAACAGAGAGGGGCCATCTATAAGGGGGGGCATCAATATGGGGGACAACATAAGGGGGGCATGTATAAGGGGGCAACACAGAGGGGCCAGCTATAAGGGGGGGGCAACATAAGGAGGACAACATAGAGGAGCCATCTGTAAGGGGGGGCAACACAGGGGGCTATCTAAAAGGGAGGGGGCAACATAAGTGGTCCATCTACAAGGGGGGGCAACATAAGGGAAACAACACAGGAAGGCATCTATAAGGGGGGGCAACATAAGGGGGCCATCTATAAGGGGAGGCCTTGTAAGGAGGGCATCTATAAGGGGGACATCACAGGGGGACATATAAAATGGGGGCAGAGGGGGACAACACAGGGGGCATCTTTAAGGGGGAATACACAGAAATGGTCAATATGTAAGGGGCACTACACAGAGGGGGGCATCTATAAGGGGGAGTACACAGAGGGTGTGTGTATACTATAGGGGATACAGAGGGGATCATCTATAAGGGGGACTTCAAAGGAGCCATCTATGAGGGGGACTAAACGAGGGGGAATCTACTATAGGGTTACTACACAGAGAGGGGCTGTCAAGGAGATGCACAAGGGGCCATCTATATGGAAGACTGAGCTAGGGACCATCTACACAGAGGGGGGCATATACTATCATGGGGATCACATAGTCAGCCTACCCACTTAAAGTGACTGTACCACCAGGCCCAGGCAGAAGCACTGGAGGTGGCCGACCCACCCCCAGTGGGAAGAAACCCTAGCCCCTCTATGACGTGTCTCCGTGTTTCCTCCCACTAAGGGTGAGTCGGCCGCCTCCAGTGCTTCAGTCTGGGCCTGGTGGTACAGTCACTTTAATGAGGGTGTAAAGGGGCCAATACAGATGTGCAGTTTGTATAGAGATGAGGATGGTGCCAGTATGAGGAGCCTAATATGTTTGTCTGTCAGATTCTGTGGAATCGTGGCTCGGAGAAGTTCTCATAACGGCCCAGGAGAGATGGAGAAGAAGATAAAAAGAAAAGAACTCCAATTAGAGAAGACGTCCAATGTGAGTCACTTGATATAACTGCACTGTAATGTATATGGTGTACAGAGCCTGTGTAGAGATGGGGCTGCCTCTATATGACTGGATGAGGTGATGGTGATCTGTGTACAGTGGATGTTAGTCAGTATGTGGTGTTGTTAGTCAGTATGTGGTGGTATTTGTTACTTGTAATCTGGTACAGTGTTTTATTGGTCTAGTATACTAGATTTGGTCAGTAACAATATGGTGGTGATGGTAGTGGTTGTGGTGGTAATATTTCCCCCTTGTATACTGGTATTATTGGCAATATTGGTCTCAGTATACAGGATTTGGTTAGTAACAGTATGGCGGTAATATGTATGGTGATAATATTTCCTATATACTGGTATTATTGGTAATTTCTGCCTCTAGCTATTATCTATGTATCGCATCGCTTGGTCGAGGAACGGGGGGGGGGGGCAAGTTGAACTCTTGCACCAGGGCCCAAGGGACATTAGCTACGCCCCTGGCAGTAACCCTTGCACTGCCAGAAGTCTGACAGGGAAGGCAGGTGTGGCTGAAAAGTAAAACACAGTTCAGACACAATTCATTCAGTGCAAACACAGACAGAAATTCAGCGCTTCCTCGGCCGCCCAGCACGGACCGAGGAGCGCAAAGTCACATTCCTAACAGGTACCTTGATTGCGCATATACGACTTTTACGACTTTTACGCTTACGCCGTTTACCGTTCGAGATCAGGATTAATAGTTCGGGCGATTACGCATGTGGCGATACTAAACATGTTTATTTATTTACTTTTATTTAAAACATTGGAAAAGGAGGGTGATTCAAACTTTTATTAGGGGAGGGGGCTTTTTATTGATAACAACACTTTTTTTTTTTATTTACACTTGTACTAGAAGCCTCCCTGGGGGACTTCTAGTATAAGTATACTGATCTCTCATTGAGATCTTTTCTGTATAGTTATAAAGCAAAAATCAATGAGATCGGCACTCGGATGCTCCGATCTCTCGCCGGACGTCCGAGTGGCGATTGGGATCAGCGCCATTTTGGCCGAGACCCTGGCCCGAGCAGGATGCGTGGATCCACCCCACTAGACATCAGGGAGATGCTGCAGACAGTGATCGGATGCAGCTGTCAGCTGCATCCGATTACTGAATTAGCGGGCACGGCGATCAGACCTTGCCCGCTAATAGCCGCGGTCCCGGGCTACAGACCGGTACGTCATGCATCCTTAAGAGGTTAAAGGTGCTGTACTTTTTTTTAAACTGTTTAAAGGGAATCTGTCAATAGGTTTATATTGGCTTAAATTAGGACAGCATAAACTTGTGACGGAAATGCTTAACAGCTTTATATCTGTATATTACTTGTATAATTTTGTTCAGCTGTTCTCCTAATATACAGGAGAATAGGATTCTTGCTACACCCCGCCCCCTCCCTCCAGCCACTGATTGACAGTTAACTGTCTATATGTTGCAGTGAAATGGTAGAATCAGGGATTTGATCAAATCACTAGTGATTTGATCAAATCCCGGGAAATGATGGAATGGCCGAGCCTTTCCATAATTTCCCTGAAGAAAGTCAGTGATTTGATGAAATCACTGACCCCTGTCAGGGAAATGATGGAATGAACCAGTCAGGAGCCGCCCGGCACTATATTTATCAAGTAACACGACAATAGTCATTGAAAAGAAAATTATTTATTTAAAACTAATTAACAAAGGAAACAGGAAGCTAAAACAGGAAGCTAAGCTGATAATTTTTTACCAAATGCAATTAATAAATCATCAAGTTTTTTAGGGAGCAGGAGGCATTATCAAACAGCACACAAGACAATTTCCCCTGCAACATACCTCCTGCTCCCCGCTGCTGGGCCTGGCCTTTGGTGAATAACACATGCCTGTGTGAAATTTCAGAAAAAGTCTTCTTATTTGCAGGGCAAGGATTTCCGAACTGTTTATGCCAACAGTCCAATATGCAATGTAACACAAAAAAATGTGCCTGTAAAAAAAAGAAAGGTACTCTACAACTCAAGATGCCACAAATCAACGTGTTTTAATAAAAAAAAAAAAAAAAATGAATGAACTTGATGATTTATTAATTGCATTTGTTAAAAAATTATCAGCTTAGCTTCCCGTTTCCTTTGTTAATTAGTTTTGAATAAATAATTTTCGTTTCAATGACTATTGTTGTATTACTTAATAAATATATAGAGCCAGCAGGCGACTCCTGGCTGGTTCATTCCATCATTTCCCTGACAGGGGTCAGTAATTTGATCAAATCACTGACTTTCTTCAGGGAAATGATGGAAGGGTTTGGCCATTCCATCATTTTCCGAGATTTGATCAAATCCCTGATTCTATCATTTCACTGCAACATATATACACCGCATGGATAGATAACTGCCAATCAGCAGCTGGTGGGCGGAGTTTTCTGCTTCTCATGAATAATGAGAACTACTGGGCTCATGCACATAATGGAGAGGACTACTTATTGTCTACATTATTCAGGAGAAGATCTCTGCACAAACAATGTAGGTGATATATCATTCTGTTCAGCTTCTCTGTCACTACTTTATGCTACCTTCAGATAGGACAGCATAAACCTACTGACAGTCTTTTTAACTGTTTATTACTGCAAACGATAGAAATAGTATGTGCTCTATATTCTGCAGTATTTATGATATTCATAAGCTGCTGCTGTAGACCTCCCATTAGCCAATGATTAACAGCATTCTGTTAATACTGTGCATGGACAGATATCTGTCGCTAATTTGTTGGTACAGAGTTGGTGGTTGGTGGTCCAGAACACAGCTCATGAATATCCCTGTACTCTGCTGTAATAGGCAGTGATTTAGCTGTTGACTAATGAGAGTTGTAGTTTTACAACAACTTTAGAGCCAAAGTCTGTGCACTGTGTATGCAACCTGTGGCTTTGCAGCTGAGGCAGAACTACAACTCCTATCATGTCATTGGCTGTAATCAAATATGATAAATGATAAGAATATGGACATTTAATTCATTTAATGTATAAAATATGCACATAAAACAAAAACACAAAAAAAAAAAACAGGCTAAGAGAAAGGAAAGAAACATGCCGCAGGGCCCTTATAGGGCGGTAATAAATAGTTCAGTATGTGTCTGCTCGAAACAGTGATAGAGTTAATTATTTCAGTATCCGCCAAAGTTAATCACTGAATAATCTATTGGTAGAATGCTTGTAAGGCCCAGGGGGAAAAGTGCTGTTTGAGTGCCGGCTGCAAGTCTCACCAAATCTGGCATCCCGAAAACTGGTCCTAGCCATTCTGTCACTGCGCCTGATCCGAACTGACAGGAAGAGACACTGATTGCACAGTCTCTTCATTCTTGAGTGGATTGGATGCCGGGAAGTTATCAACCCCTAATTTTATGCCTATATTCTGGACTTCATAGGGAACCATTATACTACGGTGTGTCACGGCCGCGGCGGCGTCCCGTGTTCCGGGCCGCCGCCGCGACCTCCTCCTGCCCCATGCAGCCGCCGGGGTCCTTGTGCAGGGACCCGGCGCTGCTGCTAGTTCGGCCCCTGGGGGCGCCTCACCTCTCCTCCGCTCCTGTCTCCGTCTGTGCCGGCCGGCGCGCGCGTCCCCGCCTCCTAGGGCGCGTGCGCGCCGGCTGTCTCAGACTTAAAGGGCCAGTCCGCCCCTAATTGGTAGTTGCACCCAATCACTTCCTATAAATCCCAGCGTGCCCTGTCCATCGTGTTGGAGCCTCTATATACTTCCCATAGCGTTTGGCCCAGCTCCCTGTTGTTCCTGACTTTAGTCCTTGTCCCTTGTTCCTGTCTTCAGTCCTTGTCCCTAGTCCTTGCCCGCTGCCTTCCCATTGTTCCTGAGTCCTGTCCGCCACCTGCGAGCACATCTACTATCCTCTGCCTGCACTATCTCCTGCCTACTGCTCCTGCCACGCCTCGCCTGCCGTCACCAGCAACCAAGCCAGGGGTAGCGACCTGGGGGTCGCCTGCCGCAGCAAGTCCATCCCGCCTTGCGGCGGGCTCTGGTGAAAACCAGCGGCCCCTTAGACTCCGCTCGCTGGTGAGGTTAGTGCCATCGCTGGTGACGGCCCAGTGGATCCACTACTCCAGGCGTTACACGGTGGAACTTTTCAAATCTACTACAGGTCTCATATTGTCCATAATCTGTATTTCTTTTTTTTATGCACTAGGTACCACCATGCTAACCATGAGGTGGAGGATTGCACATGATTATCATTTTAACTACTCCTATTGTTCCTCAGGAACTGTCTTTACCACCTTTACTTATGCTATAAACTAATTTTTGCACTACTTTGCAGTTGTCACTAGCTACTAGCGTTTAGAAGTTCAGCATCTGCATAACTTGGAGCTTGCTCTCTGGTGCCACCTAGAACGTAGTGCCCCTGCAAATCAATTCACAAGCACTACAAAGGGCTTTAAAACATTAGCCAACATTAGCATTATTAGCCAAGCCAGAGTCTTCCAGAAGCAACATTTACCCTTCTTACCCTTCTGGGTTGGCTAATATTTTCCAGTCATGGTCCAGGGGCATTTTTTTTTGCAGGGATGCTACCTTTATAAGGTGGCACCAGAAGACTACTCTGAATATTTTTTTTCTCAGTGGAGCATTGTAAAAATACCCCACAGACCTTTTGCCACTTAACCCCTTAAAACTACCTGCCAGATATTTCTACCAAACGGCCATCCCTCTTCCGACATATTGATTAACGAGATTCACATGCATTTTGTTATGATATTTATTTTAAAAAATACACACCTAATACACAAATGTACCAATGATTACTCTTACAGCTCATGTGGCTTGGGGCATGTAACATTTAAGAAATACATCAATCTTTTAGGCTTCAGTACTTTCATACACTGGGATGATAGTCTAAGGTCAGGAGTACTTTCCACACAATTAAACGGGATCAAATAGATTGTTCTATATTAACCTACCTCCAGGGGGCAAATCTCGGAATAAATTATGAGACAAGTAAGCAATGTGCTTTCAAATTCATAGAAAACTGTTACTATTCCACACACTGCTATTAAATTTCTTATTGTGCAAAATAGCCCTGGCCGTCTTCTCATTTTCAAAGGGCTTACCAATTTTAAAAGGCATTTCCAGGCAGAAATAGTGTTTGCAAAAGAAGAAACATAAAACAATTTAAAGTTAATATATTTTGAACTAGTGGAAGAGCAGTATATGGTCCTCCTGCTGTCCAATTGCATATTATGGAGTCAATCCCTTATATCTTTATAACAATCCAGCAGTACCTGTGATCCAGTTTTTTTGGACATGAGTATACATCATTTGTTTTACAAATTTTATTTTGTACACCAGTAAATGAGCTTCATGTTTACCTTGAAGTTTTCATGCCTTGTCACCTTTATTGTCCATTAATGTCGGGACACACTGTTAGAGAATTAATGACATAACAGCAAAAACTTTTTGCTTCTGTAGTGTATTGAAGCTACAGTACATACTTGTTCCTGTTTTTTCATACATCTCAAATTAACTACCAAAAATAAATTATCAACCTCTAAGATACAACAAATAATTTGGTGCACAGTTTGTGAACCTAGAACAATAACCAAGTAGAATAGGAACACAGATGAACATACTCCCATATAAAAGTATAAAATAATTGTCATCCAACAGTTTTTTTTTTATCAGAGGAAGACATTGAGCCCAAGAAGAAGAAGGTTCCAAGAGGGATGGCACTCTTTATTCACTCCACGCAGGACCAGAGTCATTCAAGGACTCACTAACAAGTCTCTAGCAGCTACTAAGCTACTAATTACCTCATTCATCAGCAGCTCATATGAGTAATATACTACGCACTAAAAGAGATGTTGCCTCTAGACCACACTAATGGTCCTTTTACATGGAGCGATAATTCGCCCAATCGAACGATGAATGATTTTGAAGTAACAATGTGTTTTTATAACGATCAGCATTTAGACAGAATGATATATCATTTGAAAAAAATTGTTAGTGCGAACGTTTTAAGATTGCTTAACCCCTTAACGACACAGGGCGTATATTTACGCCCTGTGGTCGTATCAGAAGTTGACAGCTGCATTTAGAATGCTTGCTGTCCCACTCCCTGATGTCTAGTGGGGTGGATCCCGGAGGAGCAATCCAAACATCTGGTACCTGCCGGGGTCTACGCCGTAATGACGCTGATCTAGGGCTGGGCGGTATACCGCAAAAATACCGATACCGTCACTGGCGTCGGTTAACCGACCTCAACTCTGCCAGGACGGTATCTGCGGTATTTTCCCTCCCCTCACCCGGCGGCCGCTTGCTCTGCTCCCCTCAGTTAGGCTCGGCTTAGGACACTGATAACAGTGCTGCTGGGGGTAAGGAAGAAGGCTGGAGATGTGACAGGCTGTTTACAGGTAGCAGCCCCCCCTCCAGTGTGTGCTCATCGCTGCTGCTGCTGCTGGACGGCTCTGGAAACTGCACTCACAGCGGGCCATGGCCCCCCCTCTTCCTCACATACAGTGGCTGCAGGGGGTCAGGTATAGGTCAGCACATCCTCCCTCCACCGGGCACCGCACTCTGTCCCGCGCAGGAATCCTCGGCGCCCATTATCATTTGTCAGTGTTGGAAGCAGCTGTGTGCGACGCTCTGCCCGGGACACTGACAGCAGATATATGTGACAGGGAGGATTCCTGTGCGGGAGAGAGAAAGCGGTGCCCGGGGGAGCAAGGAGGTGCCAACCCCATACCTGACCCCAATTGTATATGCGGGAGGGGGGGGAGGGGTCAGGGCAGAACAGCAGGTAAAATAGATAGATAGATATGAGAGAAATGAGAAAGATTATAGATAGATAGGAGATAGATAGATTATATAGAGAGATGAGATAGATAGATAGATAGATAGATATCATCTCATATCTATCTCCTATCTATCTATCTCCTATTATCTATCTATCTATCTCCTATCTATCTCCTATTATCTATCTATCTCCTATCTATCTCCTATCTATCTATCTATCTCCTATCTATCTATCTATCTATCTATCTCATATCTATCTATCTATCTATATACAGGAAAATGAAGCAGCACTGCTCCGTGATGCAGTGGGTGCCAGCAGACCTAAGTCTTGACTACAGACCATAGTAAATAGTAATAAGATAGTCCACGGCACTCCCAGGGTTAACGGTGAAGTCAGTGGTTTATTCAAATAAACATGGTACAGCAATCCAACACACGCGACGTTTCTGTAGCCTCACGCTTCCATTTTCAAGCGTATAGAGTGAAACACATACTGGGTTTAAATATATCAGTGCTACAAAGTGATTGGTCATATTGATTACAAATTAAATACATTCAGGTGATATACAAATCATGAAAAACAAATCTGTGATAAGGATACCTCCCACGCATGGGCGTGTAAATTCACATAGGTGTAGAGCAGTAATGTGAGAAAAGGGGTTACCACCCCTAGTGTCAAAGTCCGTGACACACAGTGAACGTAATGATAAAAAGTT
Organism: Dendropsophus ebraccatus; assembly: GCF_027789765.1. Classification (NCBI taxonomy): domain Eukaryota; kingdom Metazoa; phylum Chordata; class Amphibia; order Anura; family Hylidae; genus Dendropsophus; species Dendropsophus ebraccatus. The sequence continues at coordinate 69,539,536 of NC_091461.1, read as the reverse complement.
CATATATGTAAAAAAGTCCACTTGAAAGAGTTTTGCTTTTACATATAGTTACTTCTTGATAATACATATATGATCAAAATTGTTGCTTGGCTTGGATCCGGACCCACCACTCCGCTCGAGTGAAGCACGAACCACTTGGCGCATGCGTGAAAACTTAGAAACAAATTGGACTGTGTCCTGTGATGTCTCGTAGACAGGAGCTTCTAACGCAACTGGAGGATCACTGTTAGGCAGCAAACAGACATTTGCACATCGCTTGAACACGGCCAACGGGACGTCACTTACCAATACTGGTATTCGATCAGACCCGTGTCCAATAGGAATGGGACATCTCACTCTCCCAGGAGGACATCCACTATCCCTCGGACCCGGCCAGTGTTCGCGGACCTCTCCAGGTCCTGCACGGGAGTATCGCATGAAAGGCCGCCATATGTGAAACACCTCCTAAGGATTCCGATTTTGCTCCACAGGAAAACACCAAATCCAGAAGATAAAATGCGCCAACTGTTCGAGTGCGTGGTAAGACCCATCCAAGGACAAATAATTAGTTCTACTCATCTGGACTGGGGATGAGGACACACTGATGCGCTTTGTGGATTTCCTTAACACCATAGACAGCACAATTAAATTCACTGTCAACCATTCCAACACCTGTATGCAATATTTGGATGTACTTGTAACTGTAAGTGATAACAGATTAACCACAGACATTTACAGGAAGCCCACAGATGCAGACAAGACCTTACACTTCACAAGCTGTCATCCCAAAAGGATGATCCGGTCCTTGCCCTATAGCCAGATGCTGAGGGCTAGACGGATCATCGATGACCCACCTAAACTAAATATGGCACTCAGTAAAATGACTACTGATTTTCAGGAGAGAGGCTACCCTAATTGTTTGTTACAGACATGTAGACAGAAGTCCATTGAGATGCCTAGAGAGAAATTACTTAAGAAATCCATTAAACATAACCAGGCAAAACGTATACCTTTTATATCTACCTACACTGACCGTTCCTCTCACATAGGTAGAATAATCAGAAAACACTGGAGGGTATTAAGTAACACATATACGAATATTGGGGAATTCCAACTACCACCCATATTATCATATAGAAGAAACCAGAACTTTAAAGATAGATTGGTCAAAACCGACATCAGTCATAAAAAATCAGAACGACAGACTTTTCTGGGGATCCAGAAGGTGGGATGCTTTCCCTGTGTGGGGTGTGTGACCTGCAAACAACTTGTGAGGGGCACACATTTCACTCACCCACAAACAGCGAATAGTTACAGAATTAGACATTTCCTTACATGTACTACCAAATGGATCATATATGTACTATGGTGTCCTTGTAACCTAATTTATGTTGGCGAAATGACACATGACTTGAGGACACGGTTCGGCCAACATAGGTACTCTGTGAGAAAAGCACGTCTTGATCTCCCGGTGTCAAAACATTGTGTAGACATGAATCATACTGAACATGACCTCAAAATCATGGCTATTGATAAAGTGCCTCCACTTAAATATGGAGGCAATAGACTTGTACTATTAAAAAAGCGAGAATTGGAGTGGATCCATAGATTGGATTCACTGGTTCCTAAGGGACTCAATGTGGAATTTAAAATCAGCAATGAGATGCTCAGGTAAACCTCACCAATACTTGCCCTATTAAGTGTTCCTGACTTGGCTGAGAATGACTATGTGAAACATTTATTCATTCGAAACATTGACTTACCTGTTTTTTCTTTATTTTGTAGAACTCATTTTTTGTCCTTGGATGGGTCTCACCACGCACTCGAACAGTTGGCACATTTTATCTTCTGGATTTGGTGTTTTCCTGTGGAGCAAAATCGGAATCCTTAGGAGGTGTTTCACATATGGCGGCCTTTCATGCGATACTCCCGTGCAGGACCTGGAGAGGTCCGCGAACACTGGCCGGGTCCGAGGGATAGTGGATGTCCTCCTGGGAGAGTGAGATGTCCCATTCCTATTGGACACGGGTCTGATGGAATACCAGTATTGGTAAGTGACGTCCCGTTGGCGGTGTTCAAGCGATGTGCAAATGTCTGTTTGCTGCCTAACAGTGATCCTCCAGTTGCGTTAGAAGCTCCTGTCTACGAGACATCACAGGACACAGTCCAATTTGTTTCTAAGTTTTCACGCATGCGCCAAGTGGTTTGTGCTTCACTCGAGCGGAGTGGTGGGTCCGGATCCAAGCCAAGCAACAATTTTGATCATATATGTATTATCAAGAAGTAACTATATGTAAACGCAAACCTCTTTCAAGTGGACTTTTTTACATATATGAACTTTTTATCATCACGTTCACTGTGTGTCAAGGACTTTGACACTAGGGGTGGTAACCCCTTTTCTCACATGACTGCTCTACACCTATGTGAATTTACACGCCCATGCGTGGGCGGTATCCTTATCACTGATTTGTTTTTCATGATTTGTATATCACCTGAATGTATTTAATTTGTAATCAATATGACCAATCACTTTGTAGCACTGATATATTTAAACCCAGTATGTGTTTCACTCTATACGCTTGAAAATGGAAGCGTGAGGCTACAGAAACGTCGCGTGTGTTGGATTGCTGTACCATGTTTATTTGAATAAACCACTGACTTCACCGTTAACCCTGGGAGTGCCGTGGACTATCTTATTACTATCTATCTATCTATCTATCTATCTATCTCATATCTATCTATCTATCTATCTATCTCATATCAATCTATCTATCTATCTCCTATCTATCTATCTATCTATCTATCTATCTATCTATCTCCTATCTATCTATCTATCTATCTATCTATCTAATATCTATCTATCTCATATCTATCTATCTATCTATCTATCTATCTCCTATCTATCTATCCATCTATCTCATATCTATCTATATCTATCTATCTCATATCTATCTATCTATCTATCTATCATCTATCTCATATCTATCTATCTCTCTAATATCTATCTATCTATCTATCTATCTATCTATCTCATATCAATCTATCTATCTATCTATCTCCTATCTATCTATCTATCTATCTATCTATCTATCTATCTCCTATCTATCTATCTATCTATCTATCTAATATCTATCTATCTCATATCTATCTATCTATCTATCTATCTATCTATCTATCTATCTATCTATCTATCTCCTATCTATCTATCCATCTATCTCATATCTATCTATCTATCTATCTATCTATCTCATATCTATCTATCTATCTATCTATCATCTATCTATCTCATATCTATCTATCTCTCTATCTATCTATCTATCTAGCTATCTCCTATCTATCTATCTGTCTATCTATCTTCTATCTATCTATCTCATATCTATCTATCTATCTATCTCATATCTATCTATCTCCTATCTATCTATCTATCTATCTATCTCATATCTATCTATCTCTCTAATATCTATCTATCTATCTATCTCTCTGTCTATCTATCTATCTATCTATCTATCTATCTATCTATCTTTCTGTCTATCTATCTATCTATCTCCTATCTATCTATCTATCTATCTATCTATCTATCTATCTATCTATCTATCCATCTCCTATCTATCTATCTATCTGTCTGTCTGTCTGTCTGTCTGTCTGTCTATCTATCTATCTATCTATCTATCTACAGGAAAATGAAGCAGCACTGCTCCGTGATGCAGTGGGTGCCAGCAGACCTAAGTCTTGACTACAGACCGTAGTAAATAGTAATAAGATAGTCCACGGCACTCCCAGGGTTAACGGTGAAGTCAGTGGTTTATTCAAATAAACATGGTACAGCAATCCAACACACGCGACGTTTCTGTAGCCTCACGCTTCCATTTTCAAGCGTATAGAGTGAAACACATACTGGGTTTAAATATATCAGTGCTACAAAGTGATTGGTCATATTGTCATATGTTAGTCATATTGGTCATATGTTAGATAGATAGGTTGATCGATAGATAGCTATAGCAAACAATATAGGCAGCACTGTGGGTGCCAGCAGACAAATCCCAGATTTTGGATCAAATCAGCTAGTAAAAAATACTGTGCAGCACTCTGATCGTAGTACAAATGTGAAAATGTGGATTTATTCCATATAATGATGTGCAGCAAACTTCATAAGTAAACCACAGGGTTTTGGCGTCTCCTATGTCTCCTAAGTGCCACTTGAAAATGGCATAGGAGAGGCCGAAACGTTGTGTTTCAAATGGGTGTGGTTTTCAAAAGGGGGTGTGTCATAATTATCGTTCAATTTATCGTTACCGCTGCAATCTGTACGATAAACCGCAATATTAATTTAGGCCATTATCGCCCAGCCCTACGCTGATCCCGGTCGGCACTCAAATGCTTTCGGCTGCAGAAGCCGAAAGCAATCCAGTGCCTATCTCATTGATCTATGCTGTATAACTATACAGCATAGATCTCAATGAGAGATCAGTGCACTTATACTAGAAATACCCCAGGGGGGGCTTCTAGTATATTTGTTAAAAAAAAATAGTGTTATTATTAATAAAAAGCCACGTCCCCTAATAAAAGTTTGAATAACCCCCCTTTCCCCATGTTATAAATAAAAATAAATAAATAAACATGTTTTGTTTAGTCGCGTGCGTAATCACCCAAAATATTAATTTATCAAATTCCTGATATCGCACAGTAAACGGCGTAAGCGCAAAAAAATTCCAAAGTGCGCATTTTTGGTCGCATCAAATAAAGAAAAATTGTAATAAAAAGTGATCAAAAGTCGCATATGCGCAATCAAGGTATCGATAGAAAGAACATATCATGGCGCAAAAAATGACACATCAGACAGCCCCATAGACCAAAGGATAAAAGCGTTATAAGCATGGTAATAAAGCGATTTTAGGGAACATATATTTGTTAACAATGCTTTGAATTTTTTACAAGCCATCAGATAAAATAAAAGTTATACATGTTACCTGTTGTTGTAATCGTAAAGACTTGAGGAACATGTATACCAAGACAGTTTTACCCCAAGGCAAACATCGTAAAAACAAATACCCCCCAAATAAAAAAATGTTTTTTTGTTTTTTTTTACAATTTCACCACACTTTGAATTATTTTGGGGTTTTGCAGTGTACTTTATGAAAAAATAATTAAGCCAGTCATTGCAAAGTACAATTAGTGGCGCAACAAATAAGGGCTTATGTGGGTTTCTAGGTGAAAAAATGCAAGTGCTTTGGCGCCTTTTAAGCACAAGGAGGAAAAAAGCGGAAGTGCAAAAATGCTAATTGGCTCTGTCCTTAAGGGGTTAAGCCCATCTAACACATAGGGTGAATTGTTAAAAGACTGTTTAGACAAAGAGATCTGCGAATTTTCAGTGAACGACCAACTACAATTGATCGTACACAATTTTTACACGAGACGATTATTGCTCAGATGCGATAGGTATTGTGAAAATTTGATTGATAAGGGATCCGTGTAAGAGGACCATTAGAGATATATAAATGTAAGGCAAGGGAAGGAGATTTCAGCTCACCCTTTTGGCAGTGCGTGGTTGTAGTATCATGCAGTTCCACAGGAGCCAGGAGCACGTGAAAAAATGTTGCGGGCCATCACCCGTGTGAATGGTATCAAAAACCAAGGGATATTCACAGCTCCTTAAAAAGTATATTCATTTTTATTGGTACAACTTAAAAATGGGTAGAGACATTAAAATAGCGCCGACGCGTTGCGGAGGAGACCCTCCTTAATCATGGCTAGTGTGTGCTTAAACATTCAGCATCTTTATACTTAACAAAAAAGTGTGTACCTCCTACATCCGGGCCTCGCCCCCAACCTGAAAAAAAAAAAAAAAAAGAAAGGAGGGGGGGGGGAGGGAAGGGAGCAGGAACCACGTGAAGTACGTAATGCATGCACAAAATGATAAAAAATACAAACAGTGAACAAACAATGAACATATTAGTAAAAAAACATTAAATCTGTTCTGTGGTTCATACCTCCGGGGAAGCGGGTTGCAAGGTGTAAGATCCAGTATGCCTCCCTTTTACGTAGCACCTGGACCCAATCTCCGCCCCTTTTTGGTTTGTTCACCTTCTCAATGGCCTGAATGGTAAGGGAGCCAGTATCGCCTTCATGGCATTGATGAAAATGTCTGGACAAACCGGACATCGCTCTGGAACCTCCAAAGGGAGGATCAACAGAGCGTATGTCACGGAGGTGTTCAGAGAATCGGACTTTAAGTTTCCTCTTAGAGGAGCCGACATACTGTAATTGGCAAGTAGTACAGTGTGCTAGATACACAGTGTATGTGGTGTCACAGTTAAGAAAACTCCGTATTTTAAAGGTACGTCCTGTAACATAGGAAGTGAAGGTGGATTGTTTCACTGTAAAAAAAAACACATTGGACACCTCGGAGCGGCACACTTGTGAAATCCAATGGTTCTCAACCACACTGTGCCGCTATGTGTGACCGGAGTCTCAGGTAGTGCGGAGGGTGACAAAATGTTACCAAGAGTTAAACCCCTCCTAGCAACATACCTGACACCTTGGGAAAGAATTTTGTCACATAAGTCATCCTGGAACAACATGGGTAAGTATTTACGTACTAAATTAGTGATAGCCTAAAATTGTGGGCTGAAAGCAGTGGAGAAAGTCAAATGGCTGATGTTTCCTCTAGTGCCCAAATGGGTATCACTGGAGGAACTAGTGCGTGGATGCCGGTCAGTTAGATGATACTGCCTATCGTGACTCTCTGCAATGTTACGAGCCCTGGCGATGCAATGTTTGCTGTACCCTCGTGTGCGCAGTCTGTTGGTTAAGTCCAATGCCGTTTTTAGATAACTCTGTTCAGACGAACAGTTGCGTTTAGCACGTATGAATTCCCCTATTGGCAAATTTCTAACTACGTGTGTTGGGTGACTACTCTCAGCATGAAGAATGCCATTGCCTGCCGAAGGTTTTCTGTACAGCGTACTGGTCACCCTGCCCTGAAACAATCCACCTTCACTTCCTATGTTACAGGACGTACCTTTAAAATACGGAGTTTTCTTAACTGTGACACCACATACACTGTGTATCTAGCACACTGTACTACTTGCCAATTACAGTATGTCGGCTCCTCTAAGAGGAAACTTAAAGTCCGATTCTCTGAACACCTCCGTGACATACGCTCTGTTGATCCTCCCTTTGGAGGTTCCAGAGCGATGTCCGGTTTGTCCAGACATTTTCATCAATGCCATGAAGGCGATACTGCCTCCCTTACCATTCAGGCCATTGAGAAGGTGAACAAACCAAAAAGGGGCGGAGATTGGGTCCAGGTGCTACGTAAAAGGGAGGCATACTGGATCTTACACCTTGCAACCCGCTTCCCCGGAGGTATGAAGCACAGAACAGATTTAATGTTTATTTACTAATATGTTCATTGTTTGTTCACTGTTTGTATTTTTTATCATTTTGTGCATGCATTACGTACTTCACGTGGTTCCTGCTCCCTTCCCTCCCCCCCTCCTTTCTTTTTTTTTTTTTTTTTTCAGGTTGGGGGCGAGGCCCGGATGTAGGAGGTACACACTTTTTTGTTAAGTATAAAGATACTGAATGTTTAAGCACACACTAGCCATGATTAAGGAGGATCTCCTCCGCAACGCGTCGGCGCTATTTTAATGTCTCTACCCATTTTTAAGTTGTACCAATAAAAACGAATATACTTTTTAAGGAGCTGTGAATATCCCTTGGTTTTTGATACCATTAGAGATATATGCCTCTAAACACCCACCATGAGCATTTGCTTCTACCTAATGCAATGAAATTTTTGCTCTTGACATGGTTCCAGGAGATTATAGCAAGGTGAAATACCACATACCAATATCTTCCAAATATTTTCTGGAGACATGGGAACCTTTGGATCTTAACCCCTTCAGGACCAGGCTAATTTTCGTTTTTGCGTTTTCGTTTTTTCATCCTTGTGCTTAAAAGGCCATAGCAGTTGCATTTTTACACCTACAGACCCACATGTGCCCTTATTTTTTTGCATCACTAATTCTACTTTGCAATGACAGGCTGAATTTTTGTATAAAATTTGGTGGGAAATCAGAAAAAAAAATATGCACGGTGAAATAAAAAAAAAACACAATTATTTTTCTTTTGGAGGGGGGGGCTTCGTTTTTACGCAGTGTGTCCTATGAAAAAACTGACATGTTATGTATGTTTCTCAAGTCGTTACGATTACAACGATATGTAACGTGTATAACTTTTATTGTATCTGATGGCCTGTAAAAAATTGTTAACAAATATATGTTCCTTAAAATCGCTCCATTCCCAGGATTATAGCGCTTTTATCCTTTTGTCTATAGGGCTGTGTGAGGAGTCATTTTTTGCGCCATGATGTTTTCTTTCTATCGGTATCATTATTCTGCATATGCGACTTTTTGATCGCTTTTTATTACAATTTTTCTGGATTTGATGCGACCAAAATTTTTTTGCGCTTATGCCATTTATTGTACGAGATCAAGAATGCAATACATTAATATTTTGGGCGATTACACACGCGGCGATACCAAACATGTTTATTTGTTTATTTATTTTTATTTATAAAATTGGGGGTGATTCTGACTTTTATTAGGGGAGGGGGCTTTTTATTAATAATGACACTTTATTTTTAACTTTTACACTTATACTAGAAGCCCCCATGGGGGACTTCTAGTATAAGTGCACTGACCTCTCATTCAGATCTACTGTATGCTGCATAGATATGCAGCATAGATCGATGAGATCGGCACTCATTTGCTTCCGGCTGCTGTCCATTACGATGCAGATCCCGGCCGGCACCAGTCACGGAGATCGCTCCTCGTGACAACGTCACGGGGGAGCGATCTCCCCACTAGTAACCAGGGAATAGCTGTTCTGAAGTCTTCAGATGCAGCTGTCAACTTTGACAGCTGCATCTGAAGACTTAATTAGCGGCACGGAGATCGGACCGTGCCCGCTAATAGCCGCAGCCCCGGGCTACATGCGGAACCCGGGACTGCAGCGGTTCAAAGCGGGGTCGCCGCTCGGCCCCGCTCCGAACGCCTCCACCCACGCGAGGACGTACAGTTACGTCCTCGTGCGGGAAAGGGTTAAATATAATAAAGAAAGCCCCCCCCCCCCCAAGAAAAAAAAAAGCACCCTACTATTGACACAAAAATCTTTACTTAACCCCATGCTAGAGGCCTCACTTGCACAGGAAAAAACTTCTAGTGAAGAAGAAAAAAGAATGGATAAGCCACATTTATCCTGTTTTAATTGTGTGGGTCATTGAGACTAGGCTTTATTACACGTTTATTAAATTTTGTAGTTCCCCTAGGAAACTATGACCAATACTTTGATTGTACTGCTTACCTTGATGTGTAGTATATTGATGAATTAGACCGCCACTCAATTGCTTCAGCCGCCTGGGGACAGGCTGAAGCAATTGCAGATCCACATCAGTTACGAAGGCCCTCGTATAGCAGCTAAGCCCTCTCTCTATGCCCATGTAGGCCCATAGGCCCATGGGGGGGGGTGCAATCAGAGGCTCCCATACACAGTGAATTGGTGGGTTTGGCTGACTTTTATTTCTGCATTTTCTGCATAAGGAAATAATACACCTTCTGCATTAGATAGACTTTTAATGCAAAATTAACAATTAAAATAAGAGGAAAAATAGAAGCTTCAGCATTCATAAGCACATACTGTGAAAGAAATAGAGAGCAAACAAACTCTAAGCACACACGACTACTATGTTAATTGTTAGCATTTAATTTCCACTAACAGCCAAGACACCACTTCCTTTAATTAGTTGTTGATTGAGAGACAAATTATCTAATAAATGAAACAAATTTGCTTAAATATATGGAAAGCTGTAGATATGGTGATATTTGCACAACATATGATGTGGCAGTCAAGATTTGACATGTAGAGCAGAAATAGGGCTCACAAGGACAATTCAAACAAGTTCTGCCTCTTCATTGACTAATCAGGTGAATACAGAATCAACAATTACATCATTGATTAACTAAATACATAATTTAAATGGATTATCAGGTTTCAGGGAGCTTTCTTGATAAATACTAAAGAGAGAGATCTGGAGAGGGATGGAGAGGGTCCATATCATTTAAAGTTCTTATGAAAACTTATCATGATGTCTCTCTTCTTGGCCTTGTTTGTCCCTAAGGTGTATTAATGCTATTCTAAAGATTTTAACCCCCTTTTGACTCATGGCATATAGTTACAACATGGTTAGAGTAAGTGATTATGGTATGGGCTTTGGAGCCAAAGCCACACCATACTGGAAAAGGCCAGCTGCAATTTTTAGCCAACACCTATTGTTAATAACCAACGTCTGAGATCACTCCAATGTTTGGCTGCCATGATTAATAGCAATTGCACAATTTTGACATGCTTGATTAGTAGTTATGTGTACTGATTATAAGTCTGGGGGAAAACTAGTAGTCTTGGCAGCCTAAGGCCTCTGATAGACCTCAGTCCCTACTGTGACTGCCCTGCTTATGCTGTCTGCCTATGACATTTGTGTTGCATTGATTTATATAAACACTAACTAAATTGCTTTACGGTAATATTTTACATGTCTGATAAATTAATTTCTTAATTATGTAGGGAGAAACCAAGCTTACATTTCAAGGCTTTCAATTCCTGATTTCTTACTAGATACAGATGTAGCCAGGCTTAAAGAGACTCTGTACCCACAATCTGCCGCCCCAAAACCGCTTGTACCTTTGGATAGCTACTGTTAATCCAATATCTCTCCCGGGGTCCGTTCAGGAGGTGATGCAGTTATTGTCTTAAAAAACAACTTTTAAACTTGCAGTCCTGTGTCAAATTGGCGTGGCCTAGAGTGTCTATGCCCTAGACTTGCAACGCCTCTCCATGCCTCCTCCCCGCCCTCTTCACCATAAGGAATGCCCCAGGTAGAATTTCTCCTATTTATCTGTGTAAACACTGCACATGTGCAGGATCGTTAAGGCACCTGTGTAGTGTTCAGGTGATGAATAGGAAAAATGCTGCCCAGGGGCGTTTCTATTGGGGAAGAGGGCGGGGAGGAGGGACTGAGAGTTGTTGCAGGCCTAGGGCATAGACACTCTAGGCCACGCCAATTTAACACAGGGCTAAGTTTAAGTTTAAAAGTTGTTTCTTACAACAGTAATTGCATCACCTGCCGAACGGACCCCTGGGCAGAAATTGGATTAAAAGCAGCTATCCAAAGATTGTGGGTACAGAGTCACTTTAACATGAGTTGTAGCCAGGGTTAATTTGATCTCTGATTAAACAATTGTGTCAGGGAGCTATGCTAAGTCAATTAGAAAGTCAAGTTAAACACGTTATTGTTATCAAGCTAACCCT